>NC_091981.1:169626191-169974495 GCF_044704955.1 Pristiophorus japonicus | reverse complement strand
CACCCCCTCCCTCCCTCCCTCTCTCACCCCCTCCCTCCCTCCCCTCTCTCACCCCCTCCCTCCCTCCCTCTCTCACCCCCTCCCTCCCTCCCTCTCTCACCCCCTCCCTCCCTCCCTCTCTCACCCCCTCCCTCCCTCCCTCTCTCACCCCCTCCCTCCCTCCCTCTCTCACCCCCTCCCTCCCTCCCTCTCTCACCCCCTCCCTCCCTTCTCACCCCCTCCCTCCCTCCCTCTCTCTCCCCCTCCCTCCCTCCCTCTCTCACCCCCTCCCTCCCTCCCTCTCTCACCCCCTCCCTCCCTCCCTCTCTCACCCCCTCCCTCCCTCCCTCTCTCACCCCCTCCCTCCCTCCCTCTCTCACCCCCTCCCTCCCTCCCTCTCTCACCCCCTCCCTCCCTCCCTCTCTCACCCCCTCCCTCCCTCCCTCTCTCACCCCCTCCCTCCCTCCCTCTCTCACCCCCTCCCTCCCTCCCTCCCTCCCACCCTCTCTCACCCCCTCCCTCCCTCCCTCTCTCACCCCCTCCCTCCCTCCCTCTCTCACCCCCTCCCTCCCTCCCTCTCTCACCCCCTCCCTCCCTCCCTCTCTCACCCCCTCCCTCCCTCCCTCTCTCACCCCCTCCCTCCCTCCCTCTCTCACCCCCTCCCTCCCTCCCTCTCTCCCCTCCCTCCCTCTCTCACCCCCTCCCTCCCTCCCTCCCTCCCTCTCTCACCCCCTCCCTCCCTCCCTCTCTCACCCCCTCCCTCCCTCCCTCTCTCACCCCCTCCCTCCCTCCCTCTCTCACCCCCTCCCTCCCTCCCTCTCTCACCCCCTCCCTCCCTCCCTCTCTCACCCCCTCCCTCCCTCCCTCTCTCACCCCCTCCCTCCCTCCCTCTCTCACCCCCTCCCTCCCTCCCTCCTCTCTCCTCTCCCCTCCCTCCTCTCTCCCTCTCTCCCCTCTCCCTCCTCTCTCCCCTCCCTCTCCCTCCTCCCCTCCCCCCCCCGAACCGAACCTCCCCGACCCGACCCGACCCGACCCGACCCAACCCAACACCACCTACCTGTAAATCTGGTGCTGGGGACGGGCCCTGCCCGAAGTCTGGGGCCGGCCCGTTCAGCCTTCAGTCCCGAAAGGCCTGCCTGAAGCACTTTCACACAGGTAGGAAGATGGTTTATTTAATCTTTTCTTTGCTTATAAATGTTTATTCAGGTTGGATTTATTTGTATAATATTTGTATAAGTATAAATAAGGATTTATTATAGAATTTAATGACTTCCCTCCCCCCCCCCCCCCCCCCCCCACCTCGTTCTGGACGCCTAATTTGTAACCTGCGCCTGATTTTTTAATGTGTAGAACAGGTTTTTTCAGTTCTACAAAAATCTTCACTTGCTCCATTCTACTTTAGTTTGGAGTATGTTTTCACTGTGGAAACTTTCAAATCAGGCGTCAGTGGCTGAACACGCCCCCTTTTGAAGAAAAACTTCTGTTCCAAAGTAGAACTGTTCTACCTGACTAGAACTGCAGGAAAAAAAATGTGGAGAATTGCGATTTCTAAGATAGTCCGTTCTCCACCAGTTGCTCCTAAAAGTCAGGCGCAAATCATGTGGAAACTTGGGCCCATGGTCACCATTACTGATACTAGCTTTTTATTCCAGATTTATTTAATTATTTGAATTTAAATTCCCCAGCTGCAGTGGTGGGATCATTAGTCCAGACCTCTGGATTACTCGTCCAGTAACATAACCACTATGCTACCGTACTCCATTCTGCAGCAGGAGACCAGCAGAATGCTCCTAGAAACAGTGTGGCACATTAAGAATTTGTATTCCATTTCTTTTAAACCTGGAAAGTGACTACGAGTTTATCGGATTGTCGTAAAAACCCAACCGGTTTTCTGGTGTTCTTTAGGGCAGGAAACCTGCTGTTCTTACCCTCTTTGGCCTATATGTGACTCCAGTCCCTACACCGAGGTGGCTGACTCTTAATTGCCCTCTGTAGTGGCCTAACAAGCCACTCAGTTGTATCAAGATAAAGGCGCACATCACCACCGTCTTGGGCAAGTAGGGATGAACAATAAATGGCAGTCACACCAGTAACACCCCCTTCCCAGGAATGAATTTATAAAGGAACTAAGGAGTTAGCACTTTCAGAGAGCTGTGCGGGAATGGTGGGCTGAATGCACTCCTTCTCGGCTGTAAGATTCTGTGATGAATAAGTATGAACTTGGCAGTGTGCTCCATGCAGTTTGCTTATCCTGCTAGTGTTAAATGCTGCCAATGAGACTTCTCAGTCACGTATTACACACCATCAAGAAATAAATTAGCAATATAAAAATGTAGCGCACAGCATTAAAGTTAAATTACATGGTTAAGGAGGAAGCATTTGATTCAATAGACAGCAGTCTTATTTCTACTGATGGTGAATGACCTTGAATTAATATTGCACTTCACCCATGCACCAAACATTAATCTTCAGTTTTTATCAATGAAAATGGAATCAAGCCAATAAATAACATTGAAAAATTTCAACGTTTAAAAAAAAAAATTCTGCTACTTAAGGCGAGAACAATAATGCAACAGAGTAACAAGTAACTAAGTGGCCAAATTACCTTATTTTAATAAATTTATCAAAACAGTATCTGTTCATAAAAAGTAGTGGAATCTGGGAAGTAAATACTAACAGACAATGGAGTTTTGACACCACAATGTACGTAGCTTTTCTTTGACAGGTTCCCTGCCCGAAAGTCAGCTTGATTAACAGGCTTGTCTTCTAGTCGGGTGGGGAGTACACTCGAGGAGGCCGCAGTCGCAGTAAAGTCACCTGCTGCTGCTATTGCGAGTGTGGGGTTTAGGGAGTGTTCCGACCCACGATCCCGGTTGGGCCTGATGGGCGGGGGGTTGGGGGGGCCGGGGTGCAGCACTTCCCTTCTACTCAAAGCTGTCCTCAACTCCCTTGAGCTGCCGGATTTCCCGAGATCTGGAAAACCTGGCCGGCCAGAGTTAAATCTGCAAAGTGGGTTAAAACAGAGGCTACCAACCTCATTAAAATGATTGATTGGTCAACCCACCTCCTGAGAGCAGGTTGGCTGCTTGTCCCTTGTCCTGCCTCCGTTAAACCCAGAAGAGGGTGGCTTGGGTCAATTTTGAGATTTTAAACGTTTTAACATTTGACCCAATCCACCTGTTCTGGGGGTTAAGATTCATCCCGATCTGGCCACGTTCAGCATTTCTCCGATTAGTCCTGCAACTTTAAAAATAGATTTATTATCCTTAAACAACACGTAGGAGGAAAGCCAATCTGTGCTTATTTAGATCATTAATGAAGAGTTTGTGCAGCATTTCACAGCCCTGCAGTCAAAGTGAAAAGTGAGTATTTTACTCTAGATCTACATAGCATTACTGAGCTAAATGAATGGGGAAATATTCATTCATCACCACACTCGTAGGAGAAGTTGATAGATCCAGGGGCCGAAATCGGCCACCCCACTGGAAACAAGGTGCATCTAACGTTTTTGATGTGTTCTACTCGTCCCATGCATTGGGGCAGCCTCACCATCGAAATTCAGCAGTTCGGGGTTTTTTTTTTCAGCGGGGCAGAAGTGGCCTCATCATGGGGGAACCCGCGGACATAATTGTCGGACTGACCTGGCAGTCGGCCGATTAAAAAAAATAACATGGCGGCCGTGGCAGTGCACCTTCCCCTTTAAGAGTGGCCGGGTCGCCATGCCACAGAGATTGTACCGACAACAAAAGCTGTCGGGGGCACCGATCGGTGGCAGGGACTCTCCCGTGGGGCAATACCGGAAAAGGGGCAATTTTCCAAGGGGCAATTTTGCAAGGGAGCCCCCGCCGGTCAGTAAGGGGTCGACGTGTGCACACCACGGCAGAAACATAGGTGGAGTGGCCCCGGGCACCACTCCAAAAGTAAAGGAGGACAATTTCCAAAATGGTGGCCCCTCCGTGGAGAGTGGGCGGCCATTCTGCGCCGCCCTGTGCCGACTGCTTTCAGGCGGCCAGAGGTCGTATCGGAAGGGGCAAATTCGGCCCCTCATTCTCTTGACCAAAAATGGAGGATAATGGATACTCTGGGAAGCAAGAGAAAAATTAAACAACAAGCAAAATGTAATGAAATAGTAATAGTCAAGCTATTTATCAAATTGATGACTTTAAAAGCAAATAGAGGTGGTAGACGTGGACATTTCTGAGAAGGAAGGCAAATGCTAATGGTAAAAGATTTAGGCCTGAATTTTCTCCAGGGAGGCGGGTTGGGGCCCAGAAGGCCTCTGAGGCAGACGGGAAACCCCAGCCAGATTGAGAGGCTGGCTGGCTGGCCATGGCCGGGTAGGCCTGTAGATGGTTCGGGGAGGGATAGCAGGAGGTTGGGAGGTTGGCAGTCGGAGATTGCGAGAGGGGGGTCGATGAGGTGTTGTCAGCATTGGAGGATCGCAGTGGGATGGGGGGTTGGCCGGGGATCGGCGGGGAGTTTAGAGGAACATACAGGGGAATCGATCGGAGATCGGCAGGGAGGACGAGAGGTTCCAGGCCCACCACTGAAGGATTGTGGACGGCACTCTGCATCATCGGTGGGGAGGGGATAGGCCTCATGCTGGGGATCAGAAGCTTGGGAAGGCGATCGGAGGCCATGTGAGTGGGTCTCCTCTCGTGGGAGGTGGATTAGGCAGGGACCCTGGATCCAGGAGGTAAAGCCACTTACCTCCTGGATGTAGCAGTCGTCGCCTCGGTTTAATTGTCGGGTTCACGAATGTATGAAACTCGTCACATGCAGTTAAAAACAAAATGGAGGTAAAAAAAGAGGCTTATTATAACATTTAAATTGACGTACCGCTCCCTGGGAGCGGGTTGGTCACCCGCGTTCTCTGACCCACCCCCATCAAATCTAGAAGCTGGCGGGTTGGAGGCGGGATCAGGTCAGAATCCCATTTTTAACAATTTAACTGCTCCCACGCTCCAAACCCACCTGTTTTTTAGGGGGAAATGCCAGCCTATTTTCTAAGGGGTTATGAGGTCATCTCTCCCACCTCAAGAAAATGTTGATTTGTGGTATTTTTCATTGAATGCATTTTGTGGAAGGTAAGACCATTACATTTTCTGACCAGGCAATCTTAGCTCTTGCTTTCCAACTCCATAACAATGAGTTAATCAGTGCTGTTACACTGCATTTGAATTAAATTCATGTTTTGAGATGCTTTTGGATCTGCTATTCTCACCAAAACCCACTGTAATTGTCCAGTGACACGTTTAGTCCATCAACCTCTGAACTATTCTGCATCATTCACCGTTTTGATTGCACTTGCTTTGAAAAATTCATTCACAGATTTCAAAACTATAGTTTAATATAAACCTGATAGCTAAAAAGTGAACATGGCTAAATCAATGATCAGCTTTATTATATATACCAAGTATATGCACAAAGTACATTTACTGATATAAGTTTGTGATACATAGGAACAGGAGTAGGCCAGTCAGCCTCTCGAGCATGTTCCACCATTCAGTGAGATCATGGCTGATCTATATCTAAACTTCATCCACTTGCCTTGGCTCCATATCTTTCTATATCCTTGGTGAGCAGAAATCAATTGATCCCAGATTTAAAATTATTAATTTTGCCTGCATCTGCTGCTTTTTGTGGGAGAGAGATTTACATTTCTACTATCCTTTGCATGAAGAAGTGTTTCCTAAATTCTCTCCTAAATTGCCTGTCTCTGCTTTTAAGGTTATGTCCCCTTGTCTTAGAGTCCTCCACCAACAGAAAGAGTTTCTCTCCACCTACTCCATCAATTTCTTTCAAAATCCTCAACACCTCAATCAAATCATCCCTTAACCTTCGACATTCCAGGAAATACAAGACTAGTTTACGTAATCTCTCCTCATAATCTAAGCCTTTTGGAGCCCTGGTGACACTCTGCTGAATCTGTGGTGCAGTCATTCCAAGGCCAATGTATCCTTTCTAAGCTGCGGTGCCCAGAACTGTACACAGTGCTGCAGATGTCACCTAACCAGGGCTTTGTATAGCTGAGGCAAAACTTCCTTCCTTTTTTATTCTAACCCTTTAGTTATATCGGCTAACATTCCAAAAGAATTTATTAATTTTTTTTCTACCTGATTACTACATTTTAGTGATCTCTGTACATGGACACCTAAATCTCTTTGGACATCCAATGTTCCTAGGTTTTCACCATTTAAATAATTCTCAGATCAATCCTTTGATGGTCCAAAATGCACGACCTTTCACTTACCTGTGTTAAAAACCATCTGCCACAGTTTTGCCAACTCATTTAATCTATCACTGTCTCTCTGTAATTTTTTTTTTCATTTATTCATTCTGGGATGTGGGCGTCGCTGACAAGGCCAGCATTTATTGCCTGTCTCTAATTGCTCTTGAGAAGGTGGTGGTAAGCCGCCTTCTTGAACCGCTGCATCCTTGTGGTGAAGGTACTCCCACAGTGCTGTTAGGGAGGGAGTTCCAGGATTTTGACCCAGCAACGATGAAGAAATGGTGACATACTTCCAGGTCAGGATAATGTGTGACTTGGACGTGAACGTGGAGGTGAACGTGGAGGTGAAGGTGTTCCCATGGGCCTGCTGCCCTTGTCCTTCTAGATGGTAGAGGTTGCAGGTATGAGGGCTGCTGCCAAAGAAGCCGCCTTTGAGTTACTGCAGTGCATCTTGTAGATGGTACACACTGCAGCCACGGTGCACCGGTGGTGGAGGGAGTGAATGTTTAAGGTGGTGGATGGGGTGCCAATCAAGTGGGCTGCTTTGTCCTGGATGGTGTCGAGCTTCTTGAGTGTTGTTGGAGTTGCATTCATCCAGGCAAGTGGAGAGCATTCCATCACACTCCTGACTTGTGCCTTGTAGATGGTGGAAAGGCTTTGGGGAGTCAGGAGATGAGGCACTCACTGCAGAATACCCAGCCTCTGACCCATTCTTGTTGCCACAGTATTTATGTGGCTGGTCCCGTTACGTTTCTGGTCAATGGTGACCCCCAGGATATTGGTGGTGGGGAATTCAGTGATGGTAATGCCATTGACTGTCAAGGGGTGGTGGTTAGACTCTCGTTTGTTGGAGATAGCCATTGCTTGGCACTTGTGTGGCACGAATGTTACTTGCCACTTATCTGCCCAAGTCTGAATGTCATCCAGGTCTTGCTGCATGCAGGCATGTACTGCTCCATTATCTGAGGAGTTGTGAATGGCACCGAACACTGTGCAGTCATCAGCGAACATCCCCACTTCTGACCTTATGATGGAGGGAAGGTCATTGATGAAGCAGCTGTAGATGATTGGGCCTAGGACATTGCACTGAGGAACTCCTGCAGCGATGTTCTGGGGCTGTGATGATTGACCTCCAACCACCACAACTGTCTTCATTTGTGCTTGGTATGATTCCAGCCAGTGGAAAGTTTTCCTCCTGATCCCTATTGACTTCAGTTTTACAAGGGCTCTTTGTTGTCACACTCAGGCAAATGCTGTTTTGATGTCAAGGGCAGTCACTATCACCTCACTTTTGGTATTCAGCTCTTTGGTCATTTTTGGACCAAGGCTGTAATAAGGTCTGAAGTCGAGTGATCCTGGCGGAACCCAATCTGGGCATCGCTGAGCAGGTTATTGGTGAATAAGTGCCATTTGACAGCACTGTTGATGAAACCTTCCATCACTTTGCTGATGATTGAGAGTTGACTGATGGGGCGTGAATGGACTGCAGAGCTTTGATCTGATCCGTTGATTGTGGGATCACTTAGCCTGGTCTATGGCATGCTGCTTCCGCTGTTTAGCATACATATAGTCCTGTGTTGTAGCTTCCCTAAGTTGGCACCTAATTTTTAGGTACACCTGGTGCTGCTCCTGGCATGCTTTTCTACACTTCTCATTGAACTAGGGTTGGTCCCCTGGCTTGATGGTCATGGTAGAGTGAGGGATATGCCGGGCCAAGAGGTTACAGATTGTGGTGGAATACAATTCTGCTGCTGCTGGCCCACAGCGCCTCATGTATTCCAAGTTTTGAGTTGCTAGATCTGTTCTGAATCTATCCTGTTTAGCACGGTGGTAGTGCCACACAACACGATGGAGTGTGCCCTCTGTGCGAAGACGTGCTTTCATCTCCACAATGACTGTGCGGTGGTCACTGCTACCAATGCTGTCATGGACAGATGCACCTGCAACATACAGATTGGTGAGGACATGGTCAATTCGGTTTTCCCTTGTGTTGGTTCTCTCTCCACCTGCCGCAGGCCCAGTCTGGCAGCTATGTCCTTCAGGACTCGAACAGGGTCAGTAATAGTGCTACCAAGCCACTGTTGGTGATGGGCATTGAATTCCGCCAACTAGAGTACATTCTGTGCCCTTGCTACTCTCAGTGCTTCTTCCAAATGATGTTCAACATGGAGATGTACTCATTCATCAGCTGAGGGAGGGCATTAGGCGGTAATCAGCAAGAGGTTTCCTTGCCCTTGCTTGACATGTAGCCAAGAGACTTAATTGGGTTTGGTGTTAATATTGAGGACTCTCAGAGCCCCTCCGTCCTGACTGTATATCACTGTGTCGCCATCCCTGGTTGGTCCATCCTGACACACTCAAGGATGGTGATGGAGAAATGTGGGACATTGGCTGACGGGTATGATTCTGTCAGGCTGCTGCTTGACTAGCCTGTGCGACAGCTCTCCCAATTTTGGCACAAGTCCCCAGATGTTGGTGAGGTGGACTTTGCAGGTTTGACTGGGCTGGATTTGCCGTTGTCGGTGCCGACACCAGGTGGTCCATCCGGTTTTATTACTCTTTTTGTTTCTCGTAGCATTTATGTTACAACTGAGTGGCTTGCTAGACCATTTCAGAGAGCAGTTAAGAGTCACCCACATTGTCACATATAGACCAGACAAGGAAAGGATGGCAGATTTCCTTCCCGAAAGAACATTACGGAACCAGGTGTGTTTTTACAACAATCCAATAGTTTCCTTGTCACCATTACTGATGCGAGCTTTTTATTCCAGATTTATTTAATTAACTGAATTTAAATTCCCCAGCTGCCGAGGTGGGATTTGAACTCACATCCCTGGATCATTTGTCCAGGCTACTAGCCCAGTAACATTACCACTATGCTACCATTCCCGCTAACTTTATGCTCCTGTAATTTTATGCTCCTGTCCACACTACTTACGACCAATTTTCGTGTCATCGGCAAATAGTCCAAATGTAATTTTATTTTAAAAAGAAAGAACAAACATGCATTCATATCATGCTGTGTGCAAATGACTGTCATGTTTGCTTGCAAAACAACAGTGACTACACTTCAAAAATAATTCATTGGCTGTGAAACACTTTGGGATTCCCTGTGACATGAAAGGTGTTTTATAAATTGAGGGTTATTTTCTTTCAATGGTTACCAGCAAACAGTGGTCATCATAAACCAACAATAGATGGAAATTTTCAGTCACATAGTTCCCAATAAACAATCACAGTGCCCAAAACTGTTATTGCTCAAAATAAGCACTGACAAAATGGTTACCTGGTTAATATTGGCCAATCAGATTACTGCACTGGGTGGGAACCTCCATCGCTGACCGTATTGGACTTCCCAGGGTCAGGGGGCAGTTGTAAGTTTTGATCCGAGCCCAGTGGATGGCTTGAATTGCCCCCGCCTTACGAGAATTCTATTCCCGAGGATTATTATTCAGAGTGTAAATGGAATAAGTCACGGACAGCAACGCTTTGGTGAAAAAAATTGCACTTATTTATTTGGTCTAACATACACTGGCTAAAACATGCACTACTAAACAAAATCACTGTCTCTGTGGAGAATAAGATCCAGGTTACAAACAACATACAGTACAACACTGAGGACCGGTGACATGCAGTAATTTCCTTGTTGCTATGGTGGATTCTAACTCCCCCCTACCACCGAATTACCCAGTCGCATCAAGCTCCCTCCCCAGAATAGCCCGAAAAAGCTTCACTTCCAAGAAAACTCCGAGCCCTTTATACCCCACACAGCTCGCCTGGTTCTCTGGTTACCGGCTTGGGACATTCGCGACCATCGATCGCTCAGCTGGTCCTTCTTCTTGTTACGTCGGTCTTGGTGGAGCGAGAGAGAGAGGGGGAACGCTCGAACGCTGGAGAATGCTCCAGAACACTAGAGAATGATGGAAAAGAGTCTATCTTTAAAGGAGTCCTGCTGCCCTTATCTCTCCTGCCAATCTTTGAAATCCTTTTGCTTCTAAGTACTCCGGTGCTTAGTCAGTGATGGGCCATCAGACCCATGTGTATTGGACTGATGGCCCTGGGTCTGGGACATCTCTCGGCTTTTGTGTAGGGAAGAACTGGCCCCTCTTAGTCTGGCTAGGCTAGTGGGTCCATTGTTCGGCTTCTCTTCTGAGATTGGGGTGAGAAGTGCCATTGCATATTAGAGTGGTTTTCCAATAGTTTATGCATGCCTCAGATATCTGAGCCCCTTTCCTTTTGCTGGGGCGAATCCATACAGTTCTTTGTCACAGCCAACTGCCATGCAGTCTCTGGAGTTTTAACAAACCAGCCTTTTCACGTATCTGCACAGGGTGACCCCATCGCAGGGAAAGTACCCTCAGAGAAAAAAAAACATAAAGTCCACAAAATATTCTCGACTGAGTCCATTCTTTAAATAGAGACTTTGCGATCTCTTCACAGTTCCTTCATTTTAGTAATGATGGCCGCCGCCTGGAACAATAGAGGAACATCTCGGGCACCTGCAAATCAGGGGAGGCTGTAAAATGCAGGACAGGCTGTGCAATCCAGGGATTGACAGGCCATGTGTATGTGGAGGAGGGCTCATCAGCCTTCCTTATAAGAGGCCTTAAAAATACCATTAAAAAAAATCTTCAATGTTCCAAACCAAGTAGCAGGCCTCGATCTTGTGATGGGCCACACTTCTGTCAATTGACAGGCCAGCACATCTCCTCTCATTGGGCACACCAGCCTGCCAATGGATTCCCCGGCAGGATTTTCTTCCCCCTTGCCGTGCCACCTCTGGCGCAAGTAATCTTGTTTACAACGGATGGAACTCCTGTCCCAAAGAAGGTTCTGTGGACACTGCCGAGGAAGTGCACTTTGGGTGTCCTGTGACACACAAAAGGTGTTTTATAAATTGAGGGCTTTTTTTCTTTCTGTAGTTACCAGCAAACAGTAGTCATCAGAAATCAATAATAGATGACATTTTTCAGTCACATTATTCCCAAGGAGCAAATCACTGTGCCACTCACAAAATGGCACTCAAAAATGGTTACCTGTTTACTGTTGCAAATAAGAATTGAGTAAATCTGCTGGCATTCACCTTCATCAGGCTACAGTTGCACAGTCTACACTTTCAATATTTAGACACACTTAAGTGATATGTTAGCTGTTTAAGAATTCTTTTTCTTTTTACAAAATAAGTTTTCCCACATTACAATTGTGACTACACTTCAAAAAAGTATTTATTTGGCTGTAAAGTGCTTTGGGACGTCTGGTGGTTGTAAAAGGCGCTAAATAAATGCAAGTCTTTCTTTTTAAAGGATCATAATTGTAGATGAGCTGTGATTGGCTGATTATCTTCTTGTGAATGAGCTCTTTTTCTCAGGATCCATACATAATAAAATCCAGAATTTTCAATACCAGTTCAGCTAGTGCAGAATATTCTTGCATTTTGAGGGAAAAAGGGATTTCAATCCATGAGTGCAGATTTACTTTAAATCATTTTCCAGTCAAATAGATTTTGTTTCCCAGAATGTTGTGACGTGGTGCCACATATCGTAGTCATTTACTCTTGTTTCACAGCTTGTGATCATTTGGAAGCTGAAACTTCTTCTAAATCTCCATGTTTCTTTTCTCCAAAATACATGCAGTATCTAATATATTATACCAGCAAACTTCATCAGATCAGATAGTTTTCACTTACTAAAGAGGCTGTGGAGGCCATTACATGATCATTAATTGTTACAAAGACCACTTTTTACTACAAGAACCAAAGAATGACCTTATTAGAACTAAAGTTGCCATATTTCTGTTCCTTTCTGCAGGTTGATAAAGATGTCCAGCCCCTACATGAACAACCTTATTATCCTTGGGGGGATGCTCTCTTATGCATCCATCTTCCTTTTTGGCCTTGATGGATCGTTTGTTAAGCCTAACACATTTGAAACTCTATGTACTGTAAGTACTGCACTGGCACAATTCTATGAATGTGTATTTCTATGAACAAAAATACTACTTTTTTTATATTTGTTCTCGAGATGTGGCCGCATTTATTGTTGCCCTGAGAAGGTGATGTGTCTTTTCTTTGAACTACTGCATTCCTTGTGCTGATGGTCTTGGGTAGAGAATGCCATGATATTGACCGAGTGAACTTGTGAATTTGCAGTGAGCTTGCAGTAACTTTAATAATACAATCAGTGCAGAGTTATTTTATCCCACATTTGCTGTGAAAGTTCCCTGCTTTTAAACATTATGCTTACAGCGCATTGTGATTCACGTCAGAACTGTTTAACTATCCCAGACCAAATTTCTACTGCATGTGTTTAGTTGACAGTAGCTTTACTGAAATTGAGCAAAGGATGATGGCATATAAATAGTTTTAATAGAGCCCTTTCACTTGTACCATGGATGATGAGATAGCCATCGCAATAGGTTTGCCTTGCCTTCTGTCACTCTTCAGTGAAAGAAACAAAGACAAAAGGCATTTGATTGCAATCCTGGGGTGGCAGGGCAGGAGATCACAATCTCAAGTGTGAGACTCCTGGTGAAATAGCAATGTTTGTTACCATGTCATTTTACTTTCAAGGAATACAATGTAAATAATGGCTAGCTCAGGTAAATGGATATTGTAATTAGCTGTATTGTAATTGGCCACTTGGCCAGGCCAGATCCAAGATTAACCCAACCTCTGTCGTTGAGCTGCAGTATGCGGATGACACCTGTGTCTGTGCACATTCAGAGGCTGAACTCCAGGATATAGTCAATGTATTCACTGAGGCATATGAAAGCATGGGCCTTACGCTTAACATTCGTAAGACAAATGTCACCGCCACACAGCACTATCCTCCAATCATCAAGATCTACGGCGCGGCCCTGGACAACGTGGACCATTTCCCATATCTCGGGAGCCTCTTATCAACAAAGGCAGACATTGATGCAGAGATTCAACATCGCCTCCAGTGCGCCATCGCAGCCTTCGGCCGTCTGAGGAAAAGAGTGTTTGAAGACCAGGCCCTCAAATTTACCACCAAACTCATGGTCTACAGGGCTGTGGTAATACCCACCCTCCTGTATGGATCTGAGGCATGGACAATGTATAGAAGGCACCTCAAGTCGCTGGAAATATATCACCAACGATGTCTCCGCAAGATCCTGCAAATCCCCTGGGAGGACAGGCGCACCAACATCTTTGTCCTCGACCAGGCTAACATCCTCAGTATTGAAGCACTGACCCCACTCGATCAGCTTCGCTGGGCAGGCCACATAGTACGCATGCCAGATACGAGACTCCCTAAGCAAATGCTTTATGCAGAGCTCCTTCATGGTAAACGAGCCAAAGGAGGACAGTAGAAATGTTATAAGGACACTCTTAAAGCCTCGCTGGCAAAGTGCGACATCACCACTGACACCTGGGAGACCCTGGCCGCAGACCACCCGAGATGGAGAAAGTCCATCCAGGAGGGCTTTGAGCTCTTCGAGTCTCAACGCAAAGAGCATGAAGAGGCCAAGCGCAGGCAGCAGAAGGAGCACGCAGCAAACCAGCCCCACCGACCCCTTCCCTCGATGATTGTCTGTCCCACATGTAACAGGGTCTGTGGCTCTCGTATCAGACTGTTCAGCCATCAAAGAAGTCACTTTGGGAGTGGAAGCAAGTCCTCCTTAATTTTGAGGGATTGCCTATGATGATGAATTGGCCACTGTAATGTATGTACATAAGGTCTGCCCACCACTAGGGGACACTATTGTCTTGGGTCCTAGGATCATAGGTACACTCGTGCTGGACCCGGTATATAACCTGAACTTCACCTTTGTATCTTCACTTCTGGAAGCCATTAAAGACTGACCAGGTTACACCTAGTCACTGGCTCACAGTACGGAGTTCATTGTATCATTTCATACACTACAACTGGCGACGAGGAAAATACGAACCCACGCAAAAGTATGGCGAGCACAGCATGATCGAGTACTGTTGGAATTCTCGAGAGATTCAATGAGGGAAAGGATTGGGGTGATTTCACGGATTGTCTTGACTAGCATTTCATGGCAAACGACCTAAACAAAGTCGAGGATGCAGAGAAGCGCAAGGCAGTTCTTCTCACCCACGATCTATGCACTCATCAAGAATTTGCTCTCACCCACTCTTCCTACAGAAAAGGATTACAAAGAACTGTGTGCTCTAGTTCAGGAACACCTTAAACCCACAGAAGGAATCCTCATATCCAGATATCGCTTCTATACACACGTTCGTCCAGAAAGCCAGGACGTAGCGACATTTGTTGCCGACCTGAGATGTCTTGCAGGGCCTTGCAAATTTGGACCTGCGTTGGAAGACATGCTGTGTGACTTTTTCGTGATCAGGGTCAACCACGAGACAATCTTAAGTAAGCTGCTGGCTGTGGAGATGCCGGACCTCAGCAAGGTCATCACCATCGCCCAGGCTTGCATGTCTACGCAGAAAAGCACGAAGCAGATATTGCGACAAAACAGGTACTCCACGGCAAGTACTGTGAACAAAATTGTATCGATGGCTGGCAGAGCTGCACATGGTAGGGCCTACTCAACTGCGTATGCGAGAACGGGAGCCGCTCAAAGCCCGCCATTGGATGCAAATCCGAGCTCAGTGTGTTGGCGTTGCGGAGGCAATCACCGATCCCATCAGTGCTGCTTCAGCAGAATGTATGCAGAGGATGTGCGAAGACGGGGCATCTTCAGCAGACATGTCCGCAGCGGAGCAAGCGAGCTGCGACGCACCATGTGGATGATGATCAATTCAGCGTGGATCTGGCAATGCAGCCCGAGGTATTTGAGAGCTCCGAGGAGGAAGTATATAGCATACGTGCGTTCCTAACAAAGAGCCAACCGATAATGATGGAGGTAAAATTAAACGGCGTGCCGATATCCATGGAATTGACACTGATGCGAGTCAATCGATAATGAGCCAGAGGACTTTCGAAAAGCTGTGGGAGACCAAAGCAGAGAGACCCAAGCTGAGTCCGATAAATGCGAAGTTGCATACCTACACCAAAGAGCTCATACCAGTGATCAGTAAGTGCAGCAGTAAGAGTGTCGTATGAGGGAACGGTTCATGATCTACCATTATGGATTATCCTGGGCAACTGTCCATCGTTATTCGGCAGGAGTTGGCACGAGAAAATAAAATGGAAATGGTACGATATCAAAGCTTTGTCATCATCAGATGATGATGTGTGTGCTCAAGTGCTGAGCAAACTTCCCTCACTGTTTGAACCAGGAATTGGCAGCTTCAAGGGAGCCAAGGTGCAGATTCACCTAGGCCCAGACACAAGGCCCATCCATCACATGATGAGAGAAAAGGTCAAGCTCGAATTGGACAGGCTACAACACAAGGGGGTCATCTTTAATGAATGGGCCAGCCCCATTGTTCCGGTGTTAAAGAGCGATGGCACGGTCAGGATTTGTGGAGGCTACAAGGTCACAATGAACCGAGTTTCGAAACAAGATCAGTACCCGCTAACGAAAGCTGATGACCGATTTGCAACGCTAGCCAGGGGAAAATCATTCACCAAATTGGATCTAATGTCAGCCTACATGACACAGGAACTGGTTGAATCATCAACGAAACTTACGTGCATCAACATGCACAAAGGACTGTTTATTTACAACAGGTGCCCTTTTGGCATTCGTTCGGCGGCAGCCATATTTCCGAGAAACATGGAGAGCCTATTGAAATCCATCCCCAGGACCATGGTATTCCAAGACGACATCCTAGTCACAGGTCGTGACACCACCGAGAACCTGCACAATCTGGAAGAGGTTCTGCGTCATCTCGACAAAGTGGGACTCAGGCTGAAACATTCGAAGTGCGTTTTCATGGCACCAGACGTCAAATTGCTTGGACAAAAAATTGCTGCAGATGGAATCAGGCCTACAGACGCGAAAATAGAGGCCATCAAAAATGCACCAAGGCCCCAGAATGTGATGGAGCTGCGTTTGTTCCTGGGTCTTCTCAACTACTTCAGTAATTTCTTACCCAAACTGAGCACAGTATTAGAGCCTTTGCACAAGCTGCTCAGGAAAGGAGACGGCGGGGTGTGGGGCGAACTTCAAGACAGAGCCTTTGAGAAGGCTAGAAATCTGTTGTGTTCCCACAAGCTACTGGCACTGTATGACCCATGCAAGCGTCTAGTTTTGACCAGTGATGCATCGTCCTTTGAGGTCGACTGCGTACTCTAGCAAGCCAATGAGTCAGGCAAACTACGACCAGTTGCATACGCGTCTCAAAGCCTGTCCAAGGCGGAAAGAGCCTATGGCATGGTAGAGAAAGAGGCTTTACCTGTGTTTATGGGGTTAAAAAAAATGCACCAGTACCTGTTGAGTTGCGCTTCAAGCTGGAAACCGATCACAAGACGCTTATATCGTTGTTCTCGGAACATAAAGGTATCAATACCAATGCGTCGTCCCGCATCCAGAGGTGGGCGCTGACATTATCTGCCTATGATTATGTCAATCGCCATAGACCAGGCATAACTGCACTGATACATTGAGCCAGTTACCGTTGCCCACACCGGAGGTGGAAACGCCAATGCCCGCAGAGCTACTCATGGTCTTGGATGCCTTTGAGAGTGAAGGGTCGCCTGTCACTGCTCAACAAGTTAAGACCTGGACCAGCCAGGATCCGATCCTGTCAGTTGTAAAACATTCTGTTTTTAACAGGGACTGGTCGACCATCCCCAAGGAAATGGGTGATGAAACCAAACTGTACAGCTGTCACAAAGATGAGCTTTCCTTCCAGTCCGACTGTTTACTGTCGGGTAATCATGTTGTAATGCCCAAGAAAGGCAGGGCAAGATTTGTACGGGAGTTACATAGTACCCAGTATTGTCATGATGAAGGCCATCGCCAGGTCCCATGTTTGGGGGCCTGGCATTGACTCAGACTGAGAGTCATGAATGCATCAGTGCAACACTTGCATGCAGTTAAGCAATGCCCCAAAGGAAGCTCTGCTCAGCTTGTGGTCATGGCCACCCAAACCGTGTTCTAGAATCCACATCGACTTTGCGGGCCCCTTCCTCGGTAAAATGTTTTTTGTGGTGGTGGATGCATACTCCAAATGGATAGAATGTGTGATCATGTCATCCAGCACTTCCACTGCCACCATTGAGAACCTGAGAGCCATGTTTGCCACATATGGTCTGCCAGACATCGTTGTCAGCGACAACAGACCCTGTTTCACGAGCCTGGAGCTTCAAGAGTTCATGAAACACAACGGCATAAAACACGTGAGGTCAGCTCCGTTCAAAGCCGCGTCCAATGGTCAAGCAGAGCGGGCAGTTCAAACCATCAAGCAGAGCCTGACACACGTAACTCACGGTTCCTTGCAGACATGCCTGTCACGCACACTGCTCAGTGACAGGACAAGGCCAAACATGCTCACTGGGGTCTCGCCTGCGGAACTATTGATGAAGAGGGGCCTCAAAGCCAAGCTCTCTCTAGTCCATCCTGACCTTAACGATCATTTTGAAACCCGACGTCAACGGCAGCAGTTGTGTCACGACCGCATCGCACTGTCACGCGACATATCTGTAAATGACCCAGTGTATGTACTTAACCATGGTCAAGGGCCCAAGTGGCTCCCGGGCAATGTTACGGATAAGGAGGGTAACCGGGTGTATATGGTTAAGCTCAAGAATGGGCAGATGTGCAGGAAACACATTGATCAAATCAAGCTAAGACACACTGATGAAATGGAACTGTTGGAAGAAGACACCGCGAGCTTAGACGACCAACCAACTCACGTTCAGCCATCAGAAGAAGCCACTGTGGTCAATGCCCAACCCCAAGTCGTGAGAAACTCGGAAAGCACTGGGATTGTACTGAGACGGTCAACCAGGGAGCAAAGGGCTCCGGACCATCTGAACTTGTAATATGGATTTGTGCTAGGAACGAGGGGGGAATGATGTAACGTATGTGTTATATATGTGGACTTGTATTTACTCTGTACAGCCACCAGAGGGCTCATCCCCTGGAGTCCCAAGGGATCCCATAATCCTTTGGGAGCACAAGTTGGAGAGGCACTATGGAGACCTGCAATAAAAGACTAAGGTCACACTATACTTGGAGTTCACAGTGTTCAGTCTGACCCTTTCTCGATACACAACAACTGGCGACGAGATATGGATAGCGAACCCAAAGATGCAGAGAACAGTGGGCATCCTGGAGAAATTCGTGGAGGGAGATGATTGGGAAAATTTTGTGGAGCGACTCGACCAATACTTTGTGGCCAACAAGCTAGATGGGGAAAAGAGCACTGCCAAATGAAGGGCGATCCTCCTCACCGTCTGTGGGGCACCAACGTATGGCCTCATGAAGAATCTGCTCTCTCCAGCAAAACCCACGTACGACGATTTGTGCACACTGGTCCAAGAGCATTTGAACCTGAAGGAAAGCGTTCTGATGGCGAGGTACCGGTTCTACACCTACAAAAGGTCTGAAGGCCAGGAAGTGGCAAGTTATGTCACTGAGCTAAGACGCCTTACAGGACATTGCGAATTTGAAGGATATTTGGAGCATATGCTCAGAGACTTTTTCGTACTTGGCATTGGCCACGAAACCATACTTCGCAAATTTTGACTGCAGAGACCCCAAACTTGAGTAAGGCCAGTGAAAATACGAAGCAAATCTCTCAGCACACAAGTGCTGCTATAAGTACTGTGAACAAAGTGATGATGTTTTTGAATTGTAACGTACAGGGAATGTCACACATACCTGCAGCTGCACATTCACAGATGACTCAGAATCCACCATCAAGGGTGATTAATGCAAGGCCATTGACACCTTGTTAGCGCTGCGGGGGTGATCATCGTTTCCATTCATGCCAATTCAAAGAGTACGTTTGCAAGGGCTGTTGAACAATGGAACACCTCCAACGAGTGTGCAGGCAAGCTGAAAAGCCTGTAAAACCTGCAAACCACTATGTTGCAGAGGAGGACAGATCCATGGAGGATCACGATGAACCAGGGCCTCAGACCGAGGAGGCAGAGGTACATGGGGTGCACACATTCACCGCGAATTGTCCCCCAATAATGCTGAATGTTGAACTAAATGGACTCCCGATGTCAATGGAGCTGGACACAGGGGCGAGACAGTCCAGCATGGGCAAAAAAACTTTCAAAAGGTTGTGGTGCAACAAGGCCTCAAGGCCAGTCTTAACTCCAGTTTGCAAGAAACTAAGAAGTTACACTAAAGAACTGATTCCTGTAATCGGCAGTGCTACCGTAATGGTCTCCTACGATGGAGAGGTGCACAAGCTACCACTCTGGGTGGTACCGGGCAATGGTCCCACGCTGCTCGTCAGGAGCTGTCTGGGAAAGATACTGGAACTGGGACAACGTCCGAGCACTATCACCCACTGACGACACTTCGTGTGTCCACGTCTTAAACAAATTTCCTTGGCTGTTCGAACCAGGCATTCGGAAATTCCAAGGAGCAAAAGTGCAGATCCACCTAATTCCGGGAGCGCGACACATCCATCACAAGGCGAGAGCAGTATCATGCATGATGAGAGAAATGGTAGAGATCGAGCTAGACCGTCTGCAACGAGAGGGCATCATTTCACCGATTTGAGTTCAGCGAGTGGGCCAGTCCTATTGTCCCAGTCCTCAAGGGAGACGGCACCATCAGAATCTCTGGCGATTACAAAGTAACTATCAATCGTTTCTCCCTGCAGGACCAATACCCACTACCAAAAGCCGATGACCTGTTTGCAATGCTGGCGGGAGAAAAGACGTTCACGAAGCTGGATCTGACTTCAGCCGACATGACGCAGGAACCGGAGGAATCATCGAAGGCCCTCACCTGCATCAACATGCACAAAGGTCTCTTCATTTATAACGGATGCCCGTTTTGAATCCGATTAGCGGCAGCGATATTCCGGAGAAACATGGAAAGTTTACTGAAGTCGGTCCCTCACATGGTGGTCTTCAAGGGCGACATCTTGGTCACAGGTCGGATCACAGTCGAGCACCTGCAGAACCTGGAGGAGGTTCTTAGTCGACTCAACCGCGCGGGGCTCAGGTTAAAACGCTCGAAGTGCGTTTCCTGCTGCCTGAAATAGAGTTCTTGGGAAGGAGGATTGTGGTGGACGGCATCAGGCCCACCAACGCGAAGACGGAGGCAATCGAGAATGCACCAAGGCCACAGAACGTGACGGAGCTGCGGTAGTTTCTGGGACTCTTGAACTACTTTGGTAACTTCTTACCGGGTCTCAGCACCCTGCTAGAACGACTACATGTCTTACTATGAAAAGGGGGCGAATGGGTTTGAAGGAAAAGCCAAGAAAATGCCTTTGTAAAAGCGAGAAAATTGTTATGCTCAAACAAATTGCTTATGTTGCATGATCCATGTAAGTGTTTGGTACGAGCATGTGATGCATCGTCATATGACGTCGGGTGTGCATTGCAACAAGCTAATGATTTGGGGAAACTGCAACCGGTTGCTTATGCATCCAGGAGTCTGTCTAAGGCTGAGAGAGCCTACAGCATGATTGAAAAAGAAGCGTTAGCATGTGTCTATGGGGTAAAGAGAATGCATCAATACCTGTTTGGGCTAAAATTCGAATTGGAAACCGACCATAAGCCACTTATATCCCTGTTCTCCAAGAGTAAAACATAAAAACATAGAAACATAGAAAATAGGTGCAGGAGTAGGCCATTCGGCCCTTTGGCTGAACATGCAACTTCAGTACCCCATTCCTGCTTTCTCGCCATACCCCTTGATCCCCTGAGTAGTAAGGACTACATCTAACTCCTTTTTGAATAATTTAGTGAACTGGCCTCAACAACTTTCTGTGGTAGAGAATTCCACAGGTTCACCACTCTCTGGGTGAAGAAGTTTCTCCTCATCTCGGTCCTAAATGGCTTACCCCTTATCCTTAGACTGTGAGCCCTGGTTCTGGACTTCCCCAACATTGGGAACATTCTTCCTGCATCTAACCTGTCTAAACCCGTCAGAATTTTAAACGTTTCTATGAGATCCCCTCTCATTCTTCTGAACTCCAGTGAATATAAGCCCAGTTGATCCAGTCTTTCTTGATATGTCAGTCCTGCCATTCCGGGAATCAGTCTGGTGAACCTTCGCTGTACTCCCTCAATAGCAAGCATGTCCTTCCTTAAGTTAGGAGACCAAAACTGTACACAATACTCCAGGTGTGGCCTCATCAAGGCCCTGTACAACTGTAGTAACACCTCCCTGCCCCTGTACTCAAATCCCCTTGCTAGAAGGCCAACATGCCATTTGCTTTCTTAACCGCCTGCTGTACCTGCATGCCAACTTCAATGACTGATGTACCATGACACCCAGGTCTCGTTGCACCTCCCCTTTTCCTAATCTGTCACCATTCAGATAATAGTCTGTCTCTCTGTTTTTACCACCAAAATGGATAACCTCACATTTATCCACATTATACTTCATCTGCCATGCATTTGCCCACTCACCTAACCTATCCAAGTCACTCTGCAGCCTCATAGCATCCTCCTCGCAGCTCACACTGCCACCCAACTTAGTGTCATCCGCAAATTTGGAGATATTACATTAATCCCCTCGTCTAAACCATTAATGTACAATGTAAACTGCTGGGGCCCCAGCACAGAACCTTGCGGGACCCCACTAGTCACTGCCTGCCATTCTGAAAAGTGCCCATTTACTCCTACTCTTTGCTTCCTGTCTGCCAACCAGTTCTCAATCCACGTCGGCACACTTGTCGAAAGCCTTCTGAAAGTCCAAATACACCACATCAACTGGTTCTCCCTTGTCCACTCTACTGGAAACATCCTCAAAACATTCCAGAAGATTTGTCAAGCATGATTTTCCTTTCACAAATCCATGCTGACTTGGACCTATCATGTCACCTCTTTCCAAATGCGCTGCTATGACATCCTTAATAATTGATTCCATCATTTTACCCACTACCGATGTCAGGCTGACCGGTCTATAATTCCCTGTTTTCTCTCTCCCTCCTTTTTTAAAAAGTGGGGTTACATTAGCAACCCTCCACTCCATAGGAACTGATCCAGAGTCTATGGAATGTTGGAAAATGACTGTGAATGCATCCGCTATTTCCAAGGCCACCTCCTTAAGTACTCTGGGATGCAGTCCATCAGGCCCTGGGGATTTATCGGCCTTCAATCCCATCAATTTCCCCAACACAATTTCCCAACTAATAAGGATTTCCCTCAGTTCCTTCTTCTCACTAGACCCTCTGACCCCTTTTATATCCGGATGTTTGTTTGTGTCCTTCTTAGTGAATACCAAACCAAAGTACTTGTTCAATTGATCTGCCATTTCTTTGTTCCCCGTTATGACTTCCCCTGATTCTGACTGCAGAAGACCAATGTTTGTCTTTACTAACCTTTTTCTCTTTACATAATCTATAAAAACTTTTGCAGTCCATCTTAATGTTCCCTGCAAGCTTCCTCTCGTACTCTATTTTCCCTGCCCTAATCAAACCCTTTGTCCTCATCTGCTGAGTTCTAAATTTCTCCCAGTCCGCGGGTTCACTGCTATTTCTGGCCAATTTCTATGCCACTTCCTTGACTTTAATACTATCCCTGATTTCCCTTGATAGCCACGGTTGAGTCACCTTCCCTTTTTTATTTTTACGCCAGACAGGGATGTACAATTGTTGTAGTTCATCCATGTGATCTCTAAATGTC
Organism: Pristiophorus japonicus; assembly: GCF_044704955.1. NCBI lineage: Eukaryota > Metazoa > Chordata > Chondrichthyes > Pristiophoridae > Pristiophorus > Pristiophorus japonicus. Next base: position 169,951,614 of record NC_091981.1, on the reverse strand, counting down.
TGCCATTGCCCATCACAGTCAACCCCTTAAGTATCATTCGCCAATCTATCCTAGCCAATTCACGCCTCATACCTTCAAAGTTACCCTTCTTTAAGTTCTGGACCATGGTCTCTGAATTAACTGTTTCATTCTCCATCCGAATGTAGAATTCCACCGTATTATGGTCACTCTTTCCCAAGGGGCCTCGCACAACGAGATTGCTGATTAATCTTCTCTCATTACACAACACCCAGTCTAAGATGACCTCCCCCCTAGTTGGTTCCTCGACATATTGGTCTAGAAAAGCATCCCTTATGCACTCCAGGAAATCTTCTTCCACCGTATTACTTCCAGTTTGGTTAGCCCAATCTATATGCATATTAAAGTCACCCATGATAACTGCTGCACCTTTATTGCATGCACCTCTAATTTCCTGTTTGATGCCCTCCCCAACATCACTACTACTGTTTGGAGGTCTGTACACAACTCCCACTAGCGTTTTTTGCCCTTTGGTGTTCTGCAGCTCTACCCATATAGATTCCACATCATCCAAGCTAATGTCCTTCCTAACTATTGCATTAATCTCCTCTTTAACCAGCAGTGCTATCCCACCTCCTTTTCCTTTTATTCTATCCTTCCTGAATGTTGAATACCCATGGATGTTGAGTTCCCAGCCCTGATCATCCTGCAGCCACGTCTCTGTAATCCCAATCACATCATATCTGTTAACATCTATTTGCACAGTTAATTCATCCACTTTATTACGGATACTCCTTGCATTAAGACACAAAGCCTTCAGGCTTGTTTTTTTAACACCCTTTGTCCTTTTAGAATTATGATGTAGTGTGGCCCTTTTTATTTCTTGCCTTTGTTTACTTGGCCTTCCACTATTGCTTTTTGCCTTTCTACCATCTGTTTCTGATTCCATATTACTTCGCCCTACCTCGCTGCATAGGTTCCCATCCCCCTGCCATATTAGTTTAAACACTCCCGAACTGCATTAGCAAATGTTACCCCCAGGACATCAGTTCCAGTCCTGCCCAAGTGCAGAACGTCCGGTTTGTACAGGTCCCACTTCCCCCAGAACTGGTTCCAATGTCCCAGGAATTTGAATACCTCCCTCTTGCACCACTGCTCAAGCCACGTATTTATTCTAACCTCCTGCTCTCTCTACTCTGATTAGCACATGGCACTGGTAGCAATCCAGAGATTACTATCTTTGAGAGATAAATACCAACGCATCGGCCCGCATCCAGAGATGGGTGCTCACGCTGTCCGCATACAACTACGCCATCCGCCACAGTTCAGGCACAGAAAACTGCGCTGATGCTCTCAGTAGGCTGCCATTGCCCAACACGGGGGTGGAAATGGCGCAGCCCGCAGATCTAGCCATGGTTATGGATGCATTTGAGAGTGAGCAATCACCAGTCACTGCCCGGCAGATCAAAACCTGGACAAGCCAGGACCCCTTATTATCTCTAGTCAAAAGCTGTGTGCTTCATGGGAGCTGGTCCAGTGTCCCAGTGGAAATGCAGGAAGAGATAAAGCCATTCCAGCGGCGCAAAGATGAAATGTCTATATAGGCAGACTGCCTTCTGTGGGGCAATCGAGTAGTGGTCCCCAAGAAGGGCAGAGACACCTTCATCAATGACCTCCACAATACCCACCCAGGATCGTAATGATGAAAGCAATAGCCAGATCCCACGTGTGGTGACCCGGTATCGATGCAGACTTAGAGTCTTGCGTTCACAGATGTAATACATGCTCGCAGTTAAGCAATGTACCCAGGGAGGCGCCGCTAAGCTTATGGTCTTGGCCCTCCAAACCGTGGTCTAGGGTACACGTCGACTATGCAGGCCCGTTCTTGGGTAAAATGTTCCTTGTAGTTGTAGACGCGTACTCCAAGTGGATTGAATATGAGATAATGTCGGCTAGCACCTCCGCTGCCACTACTGAAAGCCTGCGGGCCATGTTTGCCACACACAGCATACCTGATGTCCTGGTGAGCAACAACGGGCCATGTTTTACCAGTGCTGAGTTCAAAGAATTCATGACCCGTAATGGGATTAAACATGTCACATCTGCCCCGTTTAAACCAGCGTCCAATGGTCAGGCAGAGAGAGCAGTGCAAACCATCAAGCAAGGCTTGAAGAGGGTAACGGAAGGCTCACTGCAGACTCGCCTATCCCGAGTCCAGCTTAGCTACTGCACGAGACCACACTCACTCACTGGGATCCCACCTGCTGAACTGCTCATGAAAAGAGCACTTAAGACAAGGCTCGCGTTAGTTCACCCTGATCTACATGAACAAGTAGCGAGCAGGCGGCTTCAACAAAGTGCATACCATGATAGTGCAAATATGTCACGTGAGATTGAAATCAATGATCCTGTATTTGTATTAAATTATGGACAAGGTCACAAGTGGCTTCCCGGCACTGTCATGGCCAAAGAGGGGAGCAGGGTGTTTCGGATCAAACTTTCCAATGGACTCATTCGCCGGAAGCACTTGGACCAAATCAAACTCAGATCCACGGACTATCCTGAGCAACCCACCTTGGACCCTACCTTTTTTGATCCCCCAACATACACACCCGTGGCAACCGGCACTACGGTTGACCACGAAACAGAACCCATCATCCACAGTAGCCCTGCCAGGCCCAACACACCAGGCAGCCCAGTAAGGCCAGCTGCACAGCAGCCCAGCGAGGGCCCAACAAATAATTCAACAACATCAGCCTTCACACCGAGACGATCAACCAGGGAAAGAAGGGCTCCAGATCGACTCACATTGTAAATAGTTACACTATTGACTTTGGCGGGGGGGGAGGGAACGGGGAGTGTGTTATATATGTGGACTTGTATTTACTCTGTACAGCCACTAGAGGGCTCATCCCCTGGAGTCCCAAGGGATCACATAATCCCTTGGGAACACAAGTATTTAAGGAGGCTTCGCAGATTGGAGAGGCACTCTGGAGACCTGCAATAAAAGACTACGGTCACACTTTACTTTGAGCTCAGTGTTCAGTCTGACTCTTTCTCCATACACAACAGTATGTACATAAGGTCCGCCCAACACCAGGGTCACTATCGTCGGAGGTCCTAGGGTCATAGGTACACTCATGCTGGGTCCGGTATATAACCTGGACTTTACCTTTGTATCTTCACTTCTGGAAGCCAGGTTACACCTAGTCACTGGCTCACAGTATGGAGTTCATTGTATCATTTCATACACTACAGCCATAGTATCCATGTTTGTGCTTAAGAATGTGTTCTTTTCGAACGTTCGGCTGCTCTGACGAAGGGTCGTTGACCCGAAACGTTAACTCTGTTTTTCTCTCCACAGATGCTGCCTGACCCACTGAGATTTCCAGCATTCTCTGTTTTTATTTCAGATTCCGGCATCTGCAATATTTTCCTTTTGTATCAATGTTTGTTGTTGTGCTGTAGTTTTTTTAATATGTAGAGCAAGTTTTCAGCCCTCCATGGTGATGAGTGCTCTCAGAATGGGATTAGTGAAGTCACAGAATTGTAATAGCAGTATTGAGAGTTCAGGGGGGAGGAGAAATGGGAAGTGAGGCCCTCGGAACATTTTGAGTGTAATGGAAACTTGTCCGACACACTCAGTTCCTTAAGCTCTTGAGAAAACATCCTCCTATTTTGACTTAAGAATGAACTCATCAAGTTGGGTTTTCTGGTACAAAGCAGGAGGATCATAACTTGTAGGCATATGATGAAGTAGCCCATATTTTGCAGGATTAAAACCCAGAATAGAAAACAAAATAAGCTGCATTCATTGAGGATGAATCACAGTTAGGAGAAGAAAGAGCTGATAACCGGGATGTCACCTTTTATTGGCAATTGCAGTAGTTCAAGAAGGCAGCTCACCACCACCTTCTCAAGGGCAGTTAAGGATGGGCAATAAATACTGGCCTTGCCAGCGACGCTCACATCCCAGGAATGATTTTTTTTAAATGTATTTATTTTTTGTTCAAACAAACAATATGGTACTACTTTACATTTTAATGGCTATATGAAATTAGATATTTATTTCTCATGTAGATTTTGTGTCCACTTGGTTTTGGAAGTTAGTGGCTTTTCTATAGTGTGGTAGAAACTACATGTGCTCAGTTTGTACTATTCCTGTGGGACCTGACTAGATTTAAATTTATTAACACAGCGCTCTATTAATTGAAGTCACAGAACATGTAAACAGTGTGGAGAGCTTAGAGTTCAGAATAACATTCAGGTTACTGAATTGCCCATTCCATCACTTTAGTTTATCATATTTGCCTTATTCACAGATATTACATTGTTAATAAGTTCTATTATTAAATTTCATTGGGTTACAAGGTGTAAGATGTGTTCCTAATATTGACAAAATAGCTGTTTTGCTTTTATGCAATGGATACAGTAAAATCTCAGTATCAAAAAAGATTGGAGTGAGTAAAGAAGTTGTGAAGATGGGTGAGGGGCAGAATAATTATAAAATTTGAAAACAATCACAGGATGATCTTCTCGAGTTCATTAACTTCAGATAACATCTGCTGTTTCCTCTGTTTATACTAAAGATGTCAATGCAAAAAGATCAACGCTTTCTTGCTTATAGTACTCATTCTTTCTAAATCTTGCAGTAACTACACTCTTAAAAGTCAGATAAGTTCAGCTAGTTTCTCAGTGTGACATATGGAATGCTTTGCCATTGTTCAAAAAAATATGGACCACTGTTATGGATCAAATTAAAAAGGATGTGAGTTTAAAGTAATATTTCTACTCTCTAACTTAAAATGACCATTCTTTGGGCCCAAGTTTCGGGTCGTACCTAGATCGGCGCAGCCCCGACCTGGACGCCCATTTTTTGCGCCAAAAAGTGCGCCTAAAAAAAACTTACCTATTCTCCGGCTCCCTGCGGTTCCTCTGGAGCTGTGGGGGGCGGAGCCAGGTACCTGAGCTGAAAATAGTGCCGGGACCTCTGCACAGGCGCGCTACAGTGGGCGCGCATGTACAGTTTCTCCAGGCGCGCAAAACTGTGTGGGAGGGGCCCGAAGCACGCAGTCCCTAGCCCTGGCCGAATGGCCTCACTGGGGCTGCATGGATAAGGCTGCCTCCCATGCCCAGCTCCTGCTTCCTCCCGACCAGACCCGACCGGACTCCCGCTCCCCCTCCCCCCCCGCCCCCCCATCGCCCCCAAACCGGACCCGAACCCCACTCCCCGCCCCTGGACCCTCCCCCCCGGACCAGACCCAACACGACCCGACATCCCACCCCCACCACCCTCCCGACCTGACCCGACCCGTGCTCCCCCCCTGACCTCCGCTCCCCCCAACACCCACTTTCCCCCGACTCGACCCGCGCGCCCCCCCGCCGACCTGACCTCGCTCCCCCCCCACCGACCCGACCTCCGTTCTCACCCCCCTCCCGACCCGACCTCCGCTCTCCCCCCCCAACCTCTGCTCTCCCCTCCCCGACCTCTGCTCTCCTCCCCCGACCTCTGCTCTCCTCCCCCGACCTCCGCTCTCCCCCCCGATCTCCGCTCTCCCCCCCGCGACCTCCGCTCTCCCCCCCGCCAACGTCCACTCTCCCCTCCCCAACCTCCACGCTCCCCCCCCCGACCTCCGCTCTCCCCCCTCCCAACATCCGCTCTCCCCCCCGACCTCCACGCTCCCCCCCGACCTCCGCTCTCCCCCCCACAACCTCCGCTCCCCCCCCGACCTCCGCTCTCCCCCCTCCCAACATCCGCTCTCCCCTCCCCAAACTCCGCTCTCTCCCCCCCGACCTCCACGCTCCCCCCCGACCTCCGCTCTCCCCCCCACAACCTCCGCTCCCCCCCCCCAACCTCCGCTCTCTCCCCCCAATCTCCGCTCTCTCCCCCCAACCTCTGCTCTCCCCCCCCCGACCTCCGCTCTTACCCCCCCGACCTCCGCTCTCCCCCCCGACCTCCGCTCTCCCCCCCGACCTCCGCTCTCCCCCCCGACCTCCGCTCTCCCCCCGACCTCTGCGCTCCCCCCCCGACCTTCGCGCTCCCCCTCCTCTCCCATCCACCCCCCTCCTCCACCCCCTCCCCCTCCTCCTCCCCCTCCCCACCCCCCTCCTCCCCTCCTCCCCTCCCCCTCCACCCCTCCCCTCGCTGTCAGAAACACAGACACTGACAGACAGAGAGTGAGAGACACACACACAGACAGAGAGATAGAGACACTGACAGAGACACACTGGGAGGGGGGGGCATCCCAGCACGCTGTTGGAGGACTCCCGGTGCTGCAGTCGGTAAGTAGAAAATGTTTTAATTATTGATTTTTTAATTTTTTTTAATTTGTTATTAATTTTTTTTGATTGATTTATTGATGTATTTATCATTTATTATTGATGATGGCTCTTTATTTGTAAAACTGAAGTGTTTAATGTTTGTAAACTTCCCTTTAAATCCCGCCTCCCATTCCCTACACCTGATTTGTAACCTATGCCTGATTTTCTAAAGTGTAGACAAGGTTTTTCTGAGCGTCCAAAAATCTACACTTACTCCATTCTAAGTTAGTTTGGAGTATGTTTTCACTGCCTAAACTTTCAAACCGGGCGTAAGTGGCCAGACACGCCCCCTTTTGAAAAAAAAAATCTGTTCCAAATTAAAACTGTTTTAACGGACTAGAACTGGAGCAAACTAAATGCCAAGAATTGCAATTTCTAAGATACTCCATTCTAAACCAGTTGCTCCAAAAAAACAGGAGCAACTCAGGCCAAAACTTGGTCCCTATAAAACAATATTGAAACTCGGGTACCATAGTCTTCAAATGATCATTCTGGTCAGTCAGGTCAAGCCAATCTTTCACCAGGACTTTCTTCCAAGCCTTCATTCAAAAATACTCCTCCCAATATGCCAGACGTGACAAAAGAGCAAGATTTATTTTTAGTTGTTGATCATAAAAGTTGTATTTACAACCTAAAACAATAACGCAGCAATAAAATTAAAAGTAGTCAATGCATGTGGAAAAACAGAATAACCGTTGCAGTTTTATATGGCCCTCTACAGTTTGGTAGTCTATAGTTATAATACTGGACTTCTAACCTAGAGGTTGTGAATTCAAGTCCCACAATGGCACATTGTGAATCGACCTAGGCACTGGCTTCGGACAATGGCACGGCCAGCTCAGTCGACCCAGGAAAGTACCCCTCATTAACATCTGGGGACTTGTGTCAAAATTGGGAGAGCTGTCCCACAGACTAGTCAAGCAACAGCCTGATATAGTCATACTCACAGAATCATACCTTTCAGCCAATGTCCCAGACTCCTCCATCACCATCTCGGGGTATGTCCTGTCCCACCGGCAGGACAGACCCACCAGAGGTGACAGCACAGTGGTATACAGTTGGGAGGGAGTGGCCCTGGGAGTCTTCGACATTGATTCCGGACCCCATGAAATCTCATGGCTTCATGGGCAAGGAAACCTCCTGCTAATTACCATCTACCACCCTCCCTCAGCTGATGAATCAGTACTCCTCCATGTTGAAGTACTGAGGGTCGCAAGAGCACAGAATGTACTCTGGGTGGGGAAGTTGGCCAAGTCCTGAAGGACATAGCTGCTAAACTGGGCCTGCAGCAGGTAGTGAGAGAACCAACATGAGGGAAAAACCTACTTGACCGTGCCCTCTTCAATCTACCTGTCACAGATGCATCTGTCCATGATAGCACTGATATCAATGACCACCACACAGTCCGTGTGGAGACAAAGTCCCGACTTCACACTGAGGAAACCCTCTATCATGTGTGGCACTACCACGGTGCTAAATGGCATAGATTCAGAACAGATCTAACAGCTCAAAACTGGGCATTCATGAGGTGCTGTGGACCATCAGCAGCAATAGAATTGTATTCCTCCACAATCTGTAACCTCATGTCCTGGCATATCACTCACTCTACCTTCACCATCAAGCCAAGGGACCAACCCTGGTTCAATGAGGAGTGTAGAAGAGCATGGCAGGAGCAACACCTAGCATACCTAAACTTTAGATGCCAACATGGAGAAGCTGCAACACAGGACTACATGCATGATAAACAGTGGAAGTTTTAGACAGAGCTAAGTGATCCCACGATCAACAGACAAGATCAAAGCTCTGCAGTCCTGCCACATCCAGTCATGAATGGTGGTGGACAAGTAAACAACTAACGGGAGGAGGAGGCTCCATGAATATCCCCATCCTCAATGATGGCGGAGCCCAGCACGTGAGTGCAAAAGACAAGGCTGAAGCATTTGCAAACATTTTCAACCAGATGTGCCGAGTGGATGATCCATCTTGGCCTCCTCCTGAGGTCCCCACCATCACAGAAGCCCGTCTTCAGCCAATTCGATTCATTCCACGTGATATCAAGAAATGGCTGAGCGCACTGGGGATAAAGCAAAGGCTATATCCCGGCTGTTCTGCTGAATACTTGTGCTCCAGAACTAGCCGTGCCTCCAGCCAAGTTGTTCCAGTACAGCTACAGCACTGGCATCTACATGATAATGTGGAGAACTGCCCAGGTATGTTCTGTTCACAAAAAGCAGGGCAAATCTAATCCGGCAAATTACCACTCCGTCAGTCCACTCTCAATCATCGGCAAAGTGATGGAAGGTGTTGTCGACAGTGCTATCAAGCAGCACTTACTCACCAATAACCTGATCACTGATGCTCAGTTTGGATTCCGCCAGGCCCACTCGACTTGGTCCAAACATGGACAAAAGAGCTGAATTCCAGAGTGAGGTGAGAGTGACTGCCCTTGACAATAAGGCACCATTTGACCAAGTGTAGCACAAGGAGCCCTAGTAAAATTTAAATCAATGAGAATCAGGAGGAAACCTCTCCACTGGCTGGAGTCATACCTAGCACAAAGGAAAATGGTTGTGATTGTTAGAGGTCAATTATTTCAGCCACAGGACATCACTGCAGAAGTTCCTCAGGGCAATGTCCTAAGCCCAACCATCTTCAGCTGCTTCATCAATGACCTTCCACTCATCATAAGTTCAGAAGTGGGATGTTCGCTGATGATTGCACAGTGTTCAGTTCCATTCGCAGCTCCTCAGAAAATGAAGCTGTCCGTGCCCGCATGCAACAAGAATTGGACGACATTCAGGCTTGGGCTGATAAGTGGCAAGTAATATTTGCGCCACACAAGGGCCAGGCAATGACTATCTCCAACATGCGAGACATTCAACGGCATTACCATCGCTGAATCCCCCACCATCAACATCCTGGGGGGTCTCCATTGACCAGAAACCTAACTGGACCAGTCACATAAATAATGTGCCAACAAGAACAGGTCAGAGGCTGGGTATTCTGCGGTGAGTGTCTCAACTCCTGACTCCCCAAAGCTGTTCCACCATCTACAAGGCACAAGTCAGGAGTGTGATGGAATACTCTCCACTTGCCTGGATGAGTGCAGCTCCAACAACACTCAAGAAGCTCGACACCATCCAGGACGAAGCAGCCTCCTTGATTGGTACCCCATCCACTACGTTAAACGTTTACTCCCTCCACCATCAGCCCACCATGGATGCAGTGTCTACCATCTGCAAGATGCATTGCATGCTTAAACTGTACAAAACACTGGTTAGGCCACAGCTGGAGTAATGCATGCACTTCTGGTCACCGCATTACAGGAAGGACATGATTGTACTGGAGAGGGTACAGAGGAGATTTACGAGGATATTGCCGGGAGTGAAGAATCTTAGCTATGAGGACAGATTGGATAGGCTGGGTTTGTTTTCCTTGGAACAGAGGAGGCTGAGGGAAGACCTCATTGAGGTGTATAAAATTATGAGGGCCTAGATATAGTGGATAGAAAGGGCCTATTTCCCTTAGCAGAGAGGTCAACAACCAGGGCCTAAAGTTAAAGTAATTGGTAGAAGGTTTAGAGGGGATTTGAGGGGAAATTTCTTCACGCAGAGAGTTGTGGGGGTCTGGAACTTACTGCCTGTCTGGAACTAGAGACAGAAACCTTCACCACATTTAAAAAGTACTTGGATGTGCACTTGAAGTGCGGTTACGGACCTAGAGCTGGAAAGTGGGATTCGGCTGGATAACCTCTTGTTGGCCGGCATGGACACGATGGGCCGAAATGGCCTCCTTCCATGCTGTAAACTTCTATGATTCTATGATCAACTCACCAAGGCTTCTTCGGCAGCACCTTCCAAACCCGCGAGCTCTACCACCTAGAAGCACAAGGGCAGCAGGCTCATGGGAACACAATCACCTGCAAGTTCACCTCCAAGTCACACACACACTTGGAAATATATTGACGTTCCTTCATCGTTGTTGGGTCAAAATCCTGGAGCTACCTCCCTGACTGCACTGGGGTTGTACCTTCACCTCATGGATTACAGCGCTTCAAGAAGGCGGCTCATCACCATCTTCTCAAGGGCAATTAGGAATGGAGAATAAATGCTGGCACTCCAGTGACGCCTATATCCTGAAATGAATAAACAAAAATTAATAAATCTGATCATTTGTAGACCAGCACAAGAAAATGAGCATCAACTAAAGTTCCTCAGGCAAGTAAAATTGCCACATTTGGCCGACACATGACTCCAGCCCCATATCATGAGGTTGACCCTAATGCCGCCAGGCAACGAGGGATGGGCAATAAATGCTGCCTCCCCCGTATATCAATGGCCTTCATAAGAAATTTATTTGCATATCATGACCTCGATGACCTTGTTAAAAATGTAATATTGATAATTTTGCAGAATTTTGGCTGTATGAAACCATCACTTTTACTGATTAAAAAATAATTTTGTTTAATTAATGATACATAAAAGCACTCCCCAAAGCTAAATTACGACTTGAATTTAAAATTTATTTCATGTAATGTGCATAAAATTATTGCCCCAAGCTAAGTTACAGACTTAAATTAGAAACTAATTCAGTGTAATTAAATGCACTTCCCCAACTAATTTGCAAACTGTTTGAAATTGGTGCTTTGCTTTTCTTTGTACTTTCCATGCTACTGTGCTCACCTGCTTGAATTTGGTGCAGATGGTAGTTTACAAAGTTCTCCTCTCAATGCCACTTCCTAATTGACAGATTAATCCTAAAACTACCAATGAATGAGCACCACTGAAAGCAGATCTTTAGAAAAACCCCAGTCCCAACAAATTCAAACCATTGAACCTAGTGATGTAAAAAATACAACCGGAAATAAAAATGGAACAAAAAACAGAAAAATGAGTCACCAGGGCTACATGTGCCACATAATTTCCAATGCATGTCTTCAGTGTTTGCTTTAAGAAGTGGAGCTTTAAAAATCTGCAAATGATAATGCCCTTTTACTTTCTGAGGTCTTACTTCACATTTATGGTGAAGAATGTCAGACGGTAATCTTCACACACATCCCCTTTGTTTTCTCCCCTTACCCCCTTCTCTAGAAGACATTGACCCATGTTGGGCTTTGTTTCCACAGCCACCAATAGTCTTTGGCTACCTCTCCCAAGTGACTATTCTTCTTCCTGTGCGAGACTAAGTTGAGGTATTTATGGTACAAGTACGGGGGCCATCGTAATTGAGCCCATTTCTGTTCTTACCAAACATACATATGTTCACACACAGACATAGACACTTCCCAGTAAACATCACCTGATAATAATTTGAATTCTGGACCCCTATCTGATTTTGTCACCATTTTCTGTGTAGGGGCACTATAGATAATAATGATGTCACTACCACTGCTCCAACTGAATTCAGCTAATCCAGAACAGATCAAGAGCTACCTTTTTCTGGTCTGTGTGACCAGTACACCACGGAATACATTTATCCAGAGAGCTCTAGCGTCATAACAAGAATATGTTCTTTATTTGAAAAAGTGCTTCATATTTCAGAATTTTTCTCTGATTCAAAAGCAGCTATTTCTTACTATACAATTTATGCCAGTGTTATATGACAAGGTCCTAGTTATTCTGAAGATCTTTTCAATGTGCATGTATTTTAGTGCAGGCTATACATACAATATTCATCCAATGTAACTGTCAATTTTTTATTTAAAATTATGGCCCTTTCAGGTCATTTTTGGGTCAGATTTATTTTGTCTTTTTTGATTTTCTACTCATTCTCTGATATGTTTTTTGGATAATAGATGGGCTGAGCTTTGTCATTGAACTCAGTGCTGCAAGACAACTTCAGAGAATTATATAGGGTTAGAAATTCGGAAAATACCGCTTTGACCAGTTTTTGGGCGGTATTTGAGGTTTTAGATTTTTTTTTAAATCGCTGGAATGATGGAAGGCAGCAAAATTCACCAAATGGTGACCGGCGGTAGCAGTAGCGGTAAAATTCGGTCTTGCATGATGGAATTTGTGCGCCTGAGCTGAATTCAGCAATATGAAAAAAAACGGACCTTCTGCGCATGCGCAAATGTTTTTTTCGTCTATTTCTTTTCCGATTTTTTTTTTCCCCCCGCCCCGCAATTCTGGTCAGGTGTTAGGGTGTGACCATGCATGCGCAGTACACCCAGCTCTCAATCATCGATTTTTCAGACACAGGAGAACATGCAGCACGTTGATCAGAGCAGGCAGAAGACCAGAAAATTCAGTTTTGATGCGAATGAGGCACTTATAACAGCCATTGAGAGTAGATGGGGGGAGTTTAACAAGAGGGGTCGAGGTAAACCCCCCCCCCCCCACACCACCCCACCCGTTGTAAAAATATTTTGGACCGCTGTTGCTGAGGAGGTGTCCTCAGTGGATTACATTCCCAAGGACTAACAACAATGCAGGAAGAGGTGGAATGACCTCTGCAGGTCGTGAGAGTAAGTAATATTTTTAATCATGCACTCACTCCTTCATTACTTAAATTGTAAATCTGACACATGTTTCTGTAAGTAGGCTTAGTGTTGCAGCTTATTTGCCATGAATGATCATTACACATTATTAAGATTGCTTTCTGAGATCTTAAAAGTTGTTTCTGCACTTCAATGTCTTCCTCATGAACTACATGCAGCTTCCAGGGCCATTAAACAGACAGCTGTATTAAATGCACACATTATGGTATAAGTTCTTTGATAGCTATCTGTGTGTGCCACAAGAGCAGAAGGGCACTCTGGTAACCATTGCTGTTGTCATTTTTGCAGAAAAAGCTCTCACACAATTGACGCGAGCAGTGACGGACAGGCAGTGGTCCACCCAATACGTATCCCTTGACTGACCTGGAGGAACGTGTGGCGGGCTTAATCGGTGCCCACGGGAGATCAACTACCCATGCGGTTGCTGAGCCCATGGTCAGAATGAGAGTAGGTCCTGCAAAAACCCTGGGCTGGGTTGGGGTCATGTCATGTAGTGTCTGTGGACTCGGGTTCAGGTAATGTGAAGCAGTGTCTCTCGATGACATATAATGCAGTAGTGGTGGTCCTTCAAATAAGCATGCGCTATGTGACCTTACTCATGTCACCCTGCCCCCTCTCCTGCTGCTAACCACTCATCTGGTGTTTTCTATTTTGCAGATGAGGATTGTGAGGCGCCACTTCGCCGTATGCAAGCCTCTACCTCAGTCTATCGTGTGTGGGTCAAAGAGGAAGATAAAGGGGTATGCTGAGGACCCTCCATGGGAGGAACAACAACCTCAAGCTGTTGCGGGGGGTGGGGTTGCTGTTAGTGAGGGTGGAGGGGGAGGAGGAGGTGTTCGCGGTGGAGGAGCTTTTGGTGGTGGAGGGGGTGGAGGGGATGGTGGGGGTGGAGGAGATGGTGGGGATGGAGGAGATGGTGGAGGTGGAGGGGGTGCTAGGGGTGGAGGGGATGGTGGGTTGTGGGGGAGGTGGAGGGGATGGGGAGGTGGAGGGGATGGTGGGGGAGGTGGAGGTGGAGGGGATGGTGGGGGAGGTGAAGGGGGTGCTGGGGGTGGAGGGGATGGTGGGAGTGGATGGGGTGGAGGGGGCGATGCAGTCAGCACGTCTTTTAGCTGCGGCCACAAGTTCCTTGGAGGAAGCCACATTTACAGGCTTTGTCCCATCCGAGACAGCGGGTCCAAGTCGTGTGCAGCAACACACCCCCAGGGTTGAACTCGTATGCCGTCTCTGCGGAGGTTGAGTCCGCAAAGCCTCTCTGCTAAAAGACAGGAGAACGCACACCTGGACATGGTGGGACTGTCAAGGGAGAACGTCGAACTCGGTCGAGAGCTCCTCCAGGCCCTGAGTGGCATTTCTGGCAACATCATCACACAATCTGGGACACAATCTGCGGACATGTTGCAGATTGTTGCTTCGATCCGGGAGAACACCGAGGCTGTCAATGCCCTGCGGCAATTGATGGTCTCGACTTTTGGCACTGCAGTCCCCAGTGTCATACCACCCAGACCGAGTGGGGAGGCAGACCAAGAGCCTTCCAGCTCAGAAGCCGGGCCATCCATATCTTGAACTTCTCCAGGGGGTCCAATGACGTCTCCAGTGTCTCTCCCCCAACAACTGCAGCGCCCTGCGTACCTTGCTGCACACCGTCCTGGTCCCAACACGGGTAGGGGCTGGGGCAAGAAGCGAAGGGGGGTTAAGATCAGTGGGGGGAAAGGTGGCCGCAGCTAAATAGAAGTTTGGTGTGAGGTGCGGGGTGGGGGGGGGAACGGGGGGTAGAGAGGGGTGTTGTTGTTTCTTTGCTGTTTGATTTGGTTATTTTATAAAAGTTTTAGAAATTGTTTCAAGTAAAAAATTTATTTAAGTTTCACAATTAAAGTTTACCAAGTTTCAACAATGTACTAATGTTTCATAAATTTAACAGTGTTTTATAAATTATTTTGCTCACCCTAACCATTCTTGTGCATTGTCTCATTTGTAGAATAAGAGGGATAACAGTCAACATGGTGGGATAGAGTGGGCAGGCAAAGGTGAAACATGTTGTTCACTGTTCAAGCAAAGCATTGATTTATGAACTGCTGACGTCAGACTTTTGCAGTGGCGAAAGCTCCACGAGGCCTCCCCTGTCGTGGTGGTGGGGGTGATGGCATGGGTTTATCACCAGGCTCCTTGTCCTCATCCTCCTCCTCCTCATCCTCCTCCTCCTCCTCATCCTCCTCATCCTCCTCCTCCTCCTCCTCCTCCTCCTCCTCCCCTCTCTCCTCAGATGTTCCTGCAGTCCCCAGTGGCAATTCCTGTCCCCTCATGATTGCTAAGTTGTGTAGCATGTAGCACACCACAGTGAATTCAGCGACCTGCTGAGGGGAGTATTGCAGGCTGCCTCCAGAGTGGTCCAGGGTCCAGGTATCGGAAGCACTGCTTCAACACTCCAATTGTCTTTTCGATGTTATTGCATGTCATTGTTGTGATGCTCGGCTTCTGTCTGAGGGTTCCGGAGGGGGGTCATGGGCCAGGTGGCGAGGTCGTAACCTTTGTCCCCCAGCATCCAGCTGCGGCCATGTGGCTGATGCTCAAACAGGTCAGAGACACTGCTCTCACGCAAGATGAAAGCATCATGGATGCTCCCTGAAACTGGGCATTGACTGTCATGATGCGCTGAGTATGGTTGCAAGCGACCTGTACATTCAGGTCATAGCAGAAAATGCACCCTGTTCCACAGGATTAACAATGATTCTCACAAATATGATGAATATTTTGATTTTTTTTTTTAAACATATTGAAAAAATAATGGTTCTGAACTCATGTTATGGGATACTAACGTGCAAACATTGCTCTCCGAAATGTCAGTGGAGGCATTTAATCATTTTATTTTTAACATGTTAATAATCCCTCTGATAAAATATTGCAGTATGGAATTTTTTATGATTGTATCCCCTGATGTAACTTCAGGTCATTACCTTTAGCCTGTACCATAAATAATACTATTTGCTAAAAACTCCTAACCCAGACTAATTATATAGAAGAATCATTAGGACTAAATAATATTTCTTAATTCACATTAAAAAAAAATGAAAGACAAAATAGCAAAGCATTTAAAAGATTTAAAAAGTTGGATCATTGTCGATTACTGTGTAAAGTTTGGTGAGCAACACCCAGAAAGAGTAATGCAAATTTTTAATCTTAGGTTTGAAGTTTAATTTTCTGAATGTAAATATTTTAATTGTTTGGAATACTTCAGTTAATAGTAAATAATCTTCTATGATTGTAAACATCACATGTGTTTTGAGCAATTAAAGCATATTCTTTATCCTCATTTCTCTTTTTTTGTCATTCAGGTTAGAACCTGGATTCTTACAGTCGGCTACACAACAGCATTTGGAGCCATGTTTGCAAAAACATGGAGAGTTCATGCCATATTCAAAAATGTGAAAATGAAGAAAAAGGTGGGGGACTAAATGCTGACAATTTAATTCAATCTGTAATGATGATATTCCAGCAGATCTCCTGTGGTGCTTATAAAATGAAGAGCATTATGTAGCGCACAACATGTTATTATGCAGTTCTGTGAACCTCAGTATGTTCCTTTAGGGCCCCATAATGTAATTGCTGTATTTATGTATATCCTTAAGTCAACTTGAGGTCAGACTGGCTCTTATATATTTTATATATATTATATATATATAAAATCAATAATATATTGTCGTGTCTATTTCCTTTTGTCACAATTCAGTCATGCTAGTGGAATATTTTGTATCTGACACACTTGATAACACCTAAGAAGTAACATCTGTTACAGTAATAACTGTTTCTGTTGTTTTTAATGATAATGCTGTAATGCCTGCCATTAAGTCCTTCCACCAGTCTTGGCACTGTGGCACAGGTTACTCACATCTGTCCACTCTGTTGTTTTTTCAACTGATGTTTCATGTTTCCCAAGCCAGGTAAGTTAATTTTACGGTGCTAATTTAATATTAAAATAAACATTTCTTCCATTCCTCCTTTCCACCCCCTTTACATCTGTACTCAGCTCCAGGTTTTGCCCAGTCAGCCAGCCTAGCCCAGTTCCTATTGCTCCTCCACTGGCTCTTTCAAAAAAATGTTGTGTCCTGATCTTTCTGCCTTGCCTGCCCTTTCAAAAACTGTTTGTTTTTTCATCCCCACCGCTGGGCCCTACAGTGCTGCCAACTCTGCCTCTCTCCGGTCTTTCCTGACACTTTACACCAAGCCACCCTAGGGTCACTCCTGGGCCCTACTGTCATTTGTATTATTTCTGATTCCCCCTGTTAAATAGGGCTGTGATGTTGGGGGTAGGGATGTGGTGTGACAATTGGGCACTGAGGGGGAGAAGAGGGCATGGGATGGGAGAAAGGAAGAGAAAGCCCTGTTATCATCTCTGATCTTCAGGAGAAACCAGGCGTGGACAGCAAAAGGAACGTGCATCAACCAAGGTTCCCCGATCATCATTTCCTTCAACCACTGTCTGCCCGCCTGTGACCGAGACTGTAGGTCCCGCATTGGACTCCTCAGTCACCTGAGAACTCACTTTTAGAGTGGAAGCAAGTCATCCTCGACTGCGAGGGACTGCCTATGATAATGATGTTCATACTGTTAGGCATCAACATTGAGCAGAAATTGAGCTACACCAACCATCTGAACACTGTGTTTGTAAGAGCTGGTTGAGGCGTGTCTCACCTCCTGACCCCTCAAAACCTCTCCGCTATCTACAAGGCTCAAGTCAAGAGTGTGATGGAATACTCAATACTTGCCTGGATGGATGCAACTGCAACACTGTTTAAGATGTTCAGCTCCATCCAGTACATGATTGTTTTGATCTGCACCACTATCACTGAACTCCATATTCAGCCACTCCATCACTGGCACACTGTGGCTGCAGCCTGTATGATCTACAGGATGCACTGTAGCAATTCACCAAGCTTAGTTGAACACCACCTCTCTTCCCTCTACCATTGAGAAGGACAAGAGAAGCAATGTTGTAGGAGCAGCATCTGCTCCAAATTCCTCTCCAAGCCACATATCACATTGACTTTGAATTATATCACTGGTCTTTCATTGTTGCTGAGTCAATATTTTGTCTGAAATATTTCACGCAAAGTGTGGTTGCGAAGTACAAATTTAAACTTGTATTATTTCTGATTCCTCCTGTTTAATAGGGCTATGCTGTTGGAGGGGAAGGGATGAGGGGTGGTGATTGGGGACTGACGGGGAGAAGAGTGGGTGGGATGGGAAAAAGGAAGAGAAAGTCCTGGTATCATCTCCAACCTTCAGCGGCATTACTGTTCACAATGTTGGGTATCACCATTGATTGGAAATTGAACTACGCCAGCCATCTGAACATTGTGCTTATAAGAGCTTGGTTGAGCTTTTGTGATTGATTGTATTCCCTGTTGTGGGCCTTTATATTTGTAACATGCCATATAAACAGTCTTTGATTTGCTGGGGCTCCATGCATCTAGCATTGCTAATGCTGCTAATGATAGCAAATTGTCATCACCACCTTTTGGTTATGCCTGTCCCTTTTTAGGCAGGCTCTTCCTGGTGTTTGGCAAAGGTGATGCCAGAAGATATGATAGTTTAATTTTTGTGCTACTGGACTAGCAACACAGAGTCTGATGGTTCAAAACCCACCATGGCAATTTGTGAAACTGAATTCAATAAATCTGATCATTTGTGGGCCAGAAATTGACCAAGATAGCAGCCAGATAGTTGTAAAAGCCCAGCTAGTTTACTAAAGTCCTCCAGGGAACAGAACATGGCACCCCTACCCAATCAGGCTGAAATATAATTTCAGTTCCACACCATGAGGTTCAATCTTAAATGCCCTCAGGCTAATTAGGGATGGGCATTAAATGCTGCTTTGCCATTGTCACCGACATGCCATTACCGGGCTTAACTTGGGCAGGGATGACAAATGGAACAAGTTATGCAAAAAGACTAGCATAATTTAAGAGGAAAATCTGAATTCATATCACGTACAAAAAACATTGAGGACAGAAAAGCAATTTCACACACATTTTCATGAAGGCCTTTTAATCTCTCACATTTTTCTAGAGTGAAATGCACTTGCTTGACACATCTAATCTGTAATTAATAAGCAGAACAGAGCTGAATCTTTTCACACTTGGACAAATTGTGAATTATTCTTTCATTAATACTAACATGAAT
This sequence comes from Pristiophorus japonicus, assembly GCF_044704955.1. Taxonomy (NCBI): domain Eukaryota; kingdom Metazoa; phylum Chordata; class Chondrichthyes; family Pristiophoridae; genus Pristiophorus; species Pristiophorus japonicus. Next base: position 169,932,656 of record NC_091981.1, on the reverse strand, counting down.
ATATTAGCATGTAAATTATTCTGATCATGGAGTTAAAACATTAATACATTCATACCTATTCGGCACCATTTAGACAACCATTTTCTCACTTCTTTCCCCTCTTATTGGGGGGAAAATTGCAGTCAGAGGCTTCCTTCATTCGCACGCATCCGACCCGAAAATTTTTACGAAACTACTTGTTGGTCCCGGAGAACCATAGGATTCCGCTCTGAGGCCTTAATTCGCTGCGCAGTGTACAGGGATCTGTCTTTCATGTACGGACGTCTATGTTGCAATCACGTGGGCCTGGACCACCAATTACTAGGTAGTATTCTCATTGATAATAATAGGAACACCGTTTGTATGAGTTCCCATTACTATCAATGTGAATAACCCACTAAAACACCGAATCACAGCACAATAAATAAATATTTTAAATTAGTTGAAATTAAATGTAATTAAATGTTTTAGAAAAAATAATATTTTGGGGATTTTTTTTTTTAAGAGTTTTAATAGGGTTAAAAATAAACTTACTTTAATGGACAGGGTTTTAAACATAAAAATGAATTATTAAATGTAATTTTTCTATGTTTTAAAAGTGTTACGCGGGTAAAAGTAAGCTACGCGCCTACTTTTACCAGGCGTAAAAGTTTGAAGGACATTCGCTGGGCATGAGTTGGGCAAATAGCCCAATCTCTCCCACATGGATGTCCTTCCTGCGGGGATGCTCAGGATCTGTCTGAAGACATTTTGACAGATCGGAAAAGCGGGTTTTCGGTGCATGCGCATCCCGCCCTGAGAACTGGCTTTTGTGAGGCCTCTGCGGGTCCGTGTGCACTTTGTACACACCTGGTGAGGCCGGAATTTTCGGCCCAATATTTCTCTCACAGAAAATGCTGTAAATGCACAGCAGGTCAGTCAGCATTGTAGACAAGACAGGTTGATGTTTCAGGTACAAACCTTCTCTGAGACTGAAAGAGCAGCCTATCAATAGAATCAGAAAAAAGACGAGAAGGGGGAAATAAATATTCCAATCAGAGAGGCAGTTAATTAGTTGAATGACCTACAACATGAGAAAGCAAATTTCAATTCTGAAGAAAGTTTCTGCTCGAAATATCTTTGTCTCTGCAGACTAGTGAAATCTAGTAAAGTTAAGGGGAGATATAATGGAGGTATTCAAAATTATAAGGGGTTTTGTTCGAGTAGATAGGGAGAAACTGTTTCCACTGGCAGGAGGATCAGTAACCAGAGGACACAGAGTTAAGATAATTGACAAAAAATCCAGGGGGGAAAGGAGAATTTTTTTAAGCAATGAGTTGTTATGATCTGGAATGCACTGGCTGAAAAGGTGGTGGAAGCAGATTCAATGGTAACTTTCAAAACGGAATTGGATAAATACTTGAAAAGGAGAAATTTGTATTGCTATGAGGAAAGAGCAGGGCAGTGTAACTAATTGGATAGCTCTTTCAAAGAGCCAGCACAGACACGATGGCCTGAATAACCTCCTTCTGCATTCTTCTATGATTCTATGCTGACTTACTTGCTTTGTATTTTCAGCATTTACTGTTTTTATTTCAGATTTCCAGTATTTGCTATTATTTTTTTATCTTTAATTATTTGTTCTTTTCCCTTTGCCCACAATTTTATTTTAGTGGTGTTTCTGCACTAATTGTAATTGAGGAGTCGTGAAAGGATTCGTTATTATATTCCACATGTGTTAGTGTCTAAATAATAGTCTCAAATAACTCAGATTATTAGGTAAAAATTGTCTTGAAAGTTTTTGTAGGAAAGGATAAATAAATGGTAATATTGATTTTGGCGGTGCTCAATCATTTATAAAAATATCTTAATCAAAAGAGTATGGTTATAAAGTCTCTCTACATGCAAAGACATTGTCGTTGCAGTGGGAAACAGCAATACCATAAATGAGGCCGCAACATGTACATGTTCAATAGTGTTGCTATTCAATGGTAGTTTATAGTCACAGCCTTTTGAATGCTATTGGGTGAAATTTGACTTTGATGGTAACGTAAACTGGGCGGTATCGTTCCTGTCACCAGTAACTGAAGTCAATGGAACTGAATATCGGATGGAATAGATAGTAGAAAGCAGATGCGATTCTGCTCATCTTGTACCCTTACCCAAGTCGAATTTCACCCCTGTAGTCTTATCATTGCATCACATGGCTCACTATTAGCAGAAGTGACATTACAAGATATTTCAGGGTTTTAAGTATAATATTAATGACATGAACATTTCTAAGTTAACGGTATTTCATAGAACCATTTCATTGATTTCTGTAAGCATGGCCATTGTAATTGTGTGTCACTGTACCAATGCCAGGTATTGTTCCGAGAGTGGGGAGTAACGTATTTTCCTTTTTCTCCCCTCCACTCCTGAATGTGGTGGCTCCTTATTATGGGTGGAATATGGTTCCAAAGGCATTGGGCATTCTCTGGTACCTCATCCAAGTGCTCGTTATTTTGTGTGATCCCCAATAGTGAGCGTCAGCAGGTTATTGAACACTGTTGGTGTCCCAAGATGGTCGCTTGCGTGCACTTCCAGCAGGGGACATTAATCCTTCCATCTTCTTCCCACTCCCTAACCTTGGGCTACTGAGACCAATTGAATTGTGCTCCACTGAAGAGCCAGCTGAGATCAGGCAACTGTGCACGGACTGGAGAAGGATCCAGGATCTTCCTGGTCCAGCTATTCACAATAAACACACAAATCAGTTTTCACACATTCTTTTAATGTCCTCAAATAAAAGGAGAAGCCTTAGTTCTTGGGTCACTTTGTGAACACTACCTTGTCCACATAACACAATCAGTTTCACCAGGTTTTAAATGGTTTTCTTGTTGGACACTGGGTTCTTTGAACATTGTGCCAACACAACAAGTCATGTCTCCTGTTTGCACATAGGTAAGAAGTGATGTCACCTCACCAACCTTTTGAAAAATGGTGTAACAGATCTGAAAAGAACAACAAATGTTTCCGCTGCTTTAGCCAAAAACAGATGCACTCCAATATGTCCAGTCTTTTCATTAGTGTATCAGCAGGGAGTGATGTGTCACCTCAATAACATTTGAGCTAAAATTAGGGAATTTTCATCAATCTTGAAAGAGTCTGCTCCTCATGTTGGTTACCTTAGTAAAAAGAACAGCTCATGATCCATCTGCTTGTAAATCCACAAATTGTTTGAACATGATGTTTTTTAAGTGCATCCATCCACCAATGTGTATCAGGCACCAGATTTGCTCTTCATATTTGCCATACAGTGAGTTATAGCTTTCAACTCTGTCTGATGAGACAATGAATATCACTGCAGAGAAGAGGAAAGATAGACAAGTGAATAAACCAGTGCTATGCTCTTTCAATATTGTGTGGCCATAAAAAAAAAAGATTATTCTGGATAAAACTTAAGTTATATAGATCTGAGACAAAACTTATTAAAGCAAATCAAAATACCCCTAATGGCAGACAGCTAAACACTTCCTGGAGACTTACAGCGGAAGGAAACCACAATCATGCTGCTAAATTAATGTTCTGGGAATCTGTATACTGTATGTCACAGTTGTACTTTTTATCCTCCTCAATAAGCTTATTATTTCTAAAAAGAAATCTTCAGTCCTCTGCCATTTCAAGTTCGACCCTAAATGCAATTCTGACCTGGTCCAACAGAACTCTGCTCCTTGACCTAATGACGTAAGAAATCCTTACTATATCAAGGCAAAGTACATATTCATTTCAATTTACTATTTTGAAAAATCATCTTCTTCCACCACCTTCAGAAGAGATGGAAAGTCTTCCTGGGGTACATTTCTATAAGTACCAGGAGTCCTTTGGTATCTTGCCCTCATATCATTTACATATGAGCCCAGAGAGGAAGTGATAGTAGGTGAACTTATTGATGGTGCAGCCATGCTGGGATGCTGGAAATTGTCCACGGCTTCATTCTGTGAGTAACAATCAGGACAATATAAGAAATAGGAGCAGGAATAGGCCATTTGGCCCCTCAAGCCTGCTCCACCATTCAGTATCATAGCTGATCTGATCATGGGCTCAGCTGCATTTCCCTGCCCGCTCCCCATAATCTTTTACTCTCTTATCGCTCAAAAATTTGTCCATCTCCGCCTTAAATATATTCAATGATGCAGCCTCCACTGCTCTCTGGGGCAGACACTTCCATAGATTTACAACCCTCTGAGAGAAGAAATTCCTCCTCATCTCAGTTTTAAATAGGTGACCCCTTATTCTAAAACTATGCCCCCTAGTTCTACTTTCCCCTATGAGTGGAAATATCCTCTCTGCATCCAACTTGTCAAGCTCCCTCATTATCTTATCTCAATAAGATCACCTCTCATTCTTCTGAACTCCAATGAGTACAGGCCCAACCTAAGTCAACCCCTTCATCTCCGGAATCAACATTCTCTGAACTGTCTCCAATGCAAGTATATCCCTCCTTAAATTCAAAGACCAAAACTGTACACAGTACTCCAGGTGTGGTCTCACCAATACCCTGTATAGCTGCAGCAGGACTTCTCTGCTTTTATACTCCCCCCCACCCCCACTTACAATAAAGGCTGACATTGCATTTGCCTTCCTGATTACTTGCTGTACCTGCATACTAACTTTTTGTGTTTCATGCACAAGGATTCCCAGGCCCCTCTGTACTGCAGCATTTTGTAACTTTTCTCCATTTAAATAATAATTTGCTTTTTTATTTTTTCTGCCAAAGTGGATAACATAGAAACATGGAAAATAGGTGTAGGAGTAGGCCATTCGGCCCTTCTAGCCTGCACCACCATTCAATGAGTTCATGGCTGAACATGCAACTTCAGTACCCCATTCCTGCTTTCTCGCCATATCCCTTGATCCCCCTAGTAGTAAGGACTTCATCTAACTCCTTTTTGAATATATTTAGTGAATTGGCCTCAACAACTTTCTGTGGGAGAGAATTCCACAGGTTCACCACTCTCTGGGTGAAGAAGTTTCTCTTCATCTCGGTCCTAAATGGCTTACCCTTTATCCTTAGACTGTGACCCCCTGGTTCTGGACTTCCCCAACATTGGGAACATTCTTCCTGCATCTAACCTGTCTGAACCCATCAGAATTTTAAACATTTCTATGAGGTTCCCTCTCATTCTTCTGAACTCCAGTGAATACAACCTCAAATTTTCCCACATTATACTTCATCTGCCAAATTTTTGCCCACTCACTTAGCCTGTCTATACCCCTTTGCAGATTTTTTGTGTCCTCCTCGCAATTTGCTTTCCCTCCCATCTTTGTATTATCAGCAAATTTGGCTACATTACGCTCGGTCCCTTCATCCAAGTCATTAATATAGATTGTAAATAGTTGAGGACCCAGCACTGATCCCTGTGACACCCCACTAGTCACTGTTTGCTAACCATAAAATGATCCATTTATCCCAACTCTCTGTCTTCTGTTAATTAGCCAATCCTCTATCCATGCTGGATTGGATCTCACTGGATCAGCAGGCCGGGGCCATTAGAATGAGCAACATGCGGCAGCATGCTACTGCAGGGAGCAGCGCGTGCTACTGCAGGAAGGCAACGGCTATGAAGAGGGCAACTGGATTTGACGTTACCCAAATCCAGGTCTCTGATTGGATTGCGGGCAGGTACAGCAAGAACGGCGAGGTCGGGGCAAAGGAGCGGCGATGTCGGGGTGAAGGAGCAGCGAGAGTTCGTAGAGGGACGTGATCGGGGCCCAGGAGAGATAAGGGCCTAGAGGCAGCATAGGCCAGCCCACACTGCAATATGTGTGAGCACTAGGTCCGTGCAGCAGAGCTGGTCTCCAGTCGTCTTGGTTAATACTTGTCACCGGACCAAGACCGAGCTCTGTCAAGCCCGTGTGATGTGCAACGGCCAACACACATTAAAAAAAATTCACACACAGGCATCTGCCACCCTTCAAGTTGTAGTTCGGGACCTGGAATATTAGGTCTTTAATTGAAACACCTGTGAACTCATCCCTTATTGGCGTGGAAGCAAGTCATCCTCGTTTCAAGGGACTGCCAATGATGATGATGTACTTGGATTTCCTTGCTTGTTTAATATTGGAACACCATAAATGTGATGCAGCCTTGTTTATTCTTGGAACTCCATAAATGTGATGCAAAGACCCCAATACAGAGGCACCAAATCAAAAGCAGTTCTGAACCATGTCAATTTCAAAATGCATGAAGGTGGAAGCCCGACTTTTGAGTAGCAACAGAACTAATATCCATATCTAATATCATGGTGTCATAACATTTGTTAAAAGGTTAGTTCCTGGAGCCAGTAGGTAAAGAGTTAGAGCACACTGGGCATTCAGCCTCTGCTTTAATTATATAGCCCGTCTGGCACCATGCCGAGAATGTTACCCTAGCTGCAGTCATGTGAGGGACATTTGTTTGGTATGTACTTGGATAATAAAAAATAAAAGAGAGGTACCAAATAATAGTAATGGGCATTTATGGAAAGATTCATGTTCTTCTATTGTCTCCACTCTGGCAAGGTAGATGATTTCCTCTGCTTTCTATACGTAGCAAAATCTTAAACACATTTATTATATTTATGTTTATCATAAATATAATTTTACTATTATTAGCAAACAGAAGAAATCTTTCTATCTTCCCTGTTAACAAGAGAAAATAATATTTCATAGGTTTGTGCCATACTTCTGATATGATAGCAATCAAACCACAAACAAGGAACTAAATAGAAATTGACAGTTACGTTTCTTTTGTTTTAGAACATAGAACATAAGAATTAGGAACAGGAGTAGGCCATCTAGCCCCTCGAGCCTGCTCCGTCACTCAACAAGATCATGGCTGATCTGGCCATGGACTCAGCTCCACTTACCCGCCCGCTCCCCATAACCCTTAATTCCCTTATTGGTTAAAAATCTATCTATCTGTGATTTGAATACATTCAATGAGCTAGCCTCAACTGCTTCCTTGGGCAGAGAATTCCACAGATTCACAACCCTCTGGGAGAAGAAATTCCTTCTCAACTCGGTTTTAAATTGGCTCCCCCGTATTTTGAGGCTGTGCCCCCTAGTTCTAGTCTCCCCGACCAGTGGAAACAACCTCTCTGCCTCTATCTTGTCTATCCTTTTCATTATTTTAAATGTTTCTATAAGATCACCCCTCATCCTTCGGAACTCCAACGAGTAAAGACTAGTAGGGTTGATAAACTATAATTCAGTTAGTGACTTGAAGTTCAAACCAGTGAAGTCTTGTTATGACTTGCAAAATATACAAAACTTATTTGGAAAATTCTACCAAGCAAGATAATGGAGGCAAAAACACTGGATTATTGAAAATACAATTAGTTGTGATGGAGAGCTAATATAGTAGAGGGATGAGCCAGGTGATCTTTCTCACCCTGATATTAGTTATGTTGATTCTCTAATTTAATCACATGGTGAGTGAAAGGTCTCAGCATGTGTATTAATTGTGCTTTGAGCCAAAGCTGTGAATGTAATTTCCTAGTGACTAGTAGGGTTGATAATGCAAATCCTGGATTTTGTTCTGTTTGGAGAAGAAAGATTTAAATACAGTACTCTCTGATTTTAAGAGAAATGTCACACTGAACATGTATGGGTGCTATTTTGCATTTCAGTTCCATTCTACATAAACAGAACAATTCAATATTTGAAGCCATATTGGCTGTAAATAAATCACATGTCATTGTCATTCCATGACTCACTGTGGATTTCCCTGACAGCAGCTGGTTGTATGTGCCCAATCTGTCCTGTCACTGTTTTCCAGCTGTATATCTCATTCAACCAATTTCCCTAGTGATCAGGGGATTATGTGCTTAATCTATCTACTTTGTCTGGCGGTCAGTAAACGATATCTCGGAGACGTACTATTGGTTTCGAACGGCTCTCCTTCCCTTGCATGCATGTATAATTTGGGGAAGATTTACAGAATGAGGCAGAGAAGAATTCAAAGCTTATAATCCTAATCCTCACTTCGAATTATGAGATAGTTACATTGTCAGGATCTTGTGGGGAGTCCTACATTGCATCTGATTAGTGTTTTATTTAAAACAAAAATCCAAAAATTAAAATTTTTAGTATGCCAATGGGGTAATAAACATTTAGACACACAAAAAGAATCATCCATTTAGGGACAACCAATACGAATGTGGTCTGATTTTCAATCTGCGTGCTTGCCAGCCTATGATTTCCTCCCAATCATTATAATGAACAGGAAAATTGAAGGCTGACAAATGCAGAAGTGGAAAACCCTGGCCTATATTTTTATTACAACTCGGTTTTTTAATAAGTAACTACAGCAAAGATTTTAAATGAAGAATGCACTTTTAAGACTACATCTTAATTGTAAAATGTGTGTTGAGCGTTGCTTTATTTTTTACTAAAGAAATCAGTTTCAGTGCTTTGAGTGCTGTGTCCATGGTAACTGCTCAGTGTTATGAGCCTAAGCTGTGATTATAATTGCACTGCTTCCTCAACCCTATCCCTGGATGCTACAGTGGCTTGATTTTATATTCTATCATCCCCTGTTGTAATTTGGTTCCTGGTTTTAATGTTGCAATAAGAACCTAGGGCCCAAATTTGGCCCTCCGGTTTTTTCGGCACATTTACCTGAGGTGCGCCGACTTTCTACTCTCAAAACGGTACCGAAAATATATTGCCGTATTCTCCCCACTCTATGGACCGTCCTAGTGCTTGGCGTGGCGTGGCAAGCACAGTGGGGGATGGAGCTAGGGCCCTGCGCCTAAAAGAGTGCCGGCAGCTGTCCACATGCGCAATAGAGCGTTCACGCATGCGCAGTAGCTCCTCCCATGATGAAGATGATGCATGCCTGCAGCATGGGACCCAACGCGTCCTGCCCCTATCCCGGGCCGAGTGGCCTGCTGCACAGGCTGGTCGCTGCCTTCCCGTCTCCGGGACAGTGAGTGATGATTTGCCTCTGTCAGTTAAGAAGAAAGTCAAGTGAAAGACTCACGGATAATTTCATCCTATTCTCAGTGGAGATGAGCTTACAGCATAAAATGAGCTCATCTATCCTAAATAGAGCTAACTGCCAGACTCATTTAGAAACTATCAGGACTGCGAACGAGGGACGTGGAAACCTGCACAGTGATGAAACCTGCTTGAAAATGTAGTTGAGGTGCATTGTTGGGACAATTATGTAAGTTGATCAAGTGATACTTGGCCTGGAGGTGCTCGATGTTGTCACTAGACGTAAAAGCTAATGCAAAAGCAGAGCAAACCTCGGTGAAGGGAACGGTGTGAATTGCCTTCAGATCATCCCAGCCCGCAACGTATAGCTGCCATACTGTTTTTTTATTAATAGGTGTTAAATGTAATGTAGTTGAATGTACACAGTTCTGATAGCAAATGACAGTGATTAAATGATGCACCAAATTGATTTGGTCCAATTACCATCTAAAAATGTTAATGGTTTTAAATGAAACTTCATTGTTACTTCCCTAAGCATTGGGAAAATGTTAACATATTGGGTCTCTCCGTTTCCCTTCCCCCTCATCTCTGGCTACCTGCGCTGATTTCTTAACTCTCCGCAAGTGTTTTCTGTGCGGCTACAAGTAGCCACATATGCTGGCCTAAGTTAGTTTGGAGCAACTATTAGCTGTCCAAACTGGCTTAAATGGCCAAAACAGGCGTAGGTGGCTGGTAACGCCCCCTTTTGGAAAAAAAAATGAAACAAAAAAAAAATCCTAACTAACTCACTTACACTGGCGCAAATTAAATGTGCAGAATGGGGATTTTTAAGATATTCCAGAAAAATCAAGTTGCTCCAAAAAAGCAGAGCAACTCCTGGGCAAATTTGGGCCCCAAAAAAGGTAGAAATGTAAAAAGATCATTCAGTTCATCTTCTAATTTAGGGCCATATAAAAGATTTACTCAGATGATTATAATCTGTCTCTGTCCTTGGCACTAAACCCATTATAGATATAACATATCAAAGGTTTTGCAGCTGGATGCACTTCCTCTCGTGTAGCACTTATTTCCTGCGATAATAATGGGGGGAAAATTGCGGTCGGAGGCTTCCTTCGTATGAATGTATCAGACCTGAAAAAAATGTACGAAACTACCGGTTGGTCCCGGAGAAACGTAGCATTCCGGACTGAGGCCTTCATTTGCTGTGCAGCATAAAGGGATCTGTCTTTCACGTCTATGTTGCAATCACATGGGCCTGGACCACCAATCACTATTTAGTATTCTCATTGATAATAATGGGAACTCCGCTTGTATGGGCTCTCATTACTATCAATGAGAATAACCCCCTAAAGCAAGAAACACAGCACAATAAATTTTAAAAAATGCCTCACATATTTAAAATTAATTGAAATTAAATGTAATTGAATGTTTTAGAAAAAAATATTTTTTTGAAATGTTTTATTAATGTGTTTTAATAGGGTTAAAAATAAACTTACCTTAATGGACAGGGTTATAACATAATGAGTGATTAACTTTAATTTTTCTATGTTTTAAAAATGTTACGCTGGTAAAAGTAAGCTATGCGCCTGCTTTTACCAGGCATAAAAGTTTGAAGGACATTCGCTGAGCATGAGTTGGGCATATAGTCTAATCTTTCCCGCGTGGATGACAGATCGGAAAAGCCGGTTTGCGGCGCATGCGCATCGCGCCCAGAGAATCGGCTTTTGTGAGATTTCGCCGGGTCCGTGCACACTTCGTACGCACCCGGCAAGGCCACAATTTTTGGCCCAATGACTTACATTTATATAGCACTTTTAATGTAGAAAAACATCCCAAGGCACAATGTCACACTTTCCCCACTGGACTTTGTTAACTGGTTCGAAGCATAACAGCAGCAAATGGGAACTGGAAGTGGGAAAAATATGGGGCTGAAATTGTGGTCGGAGACTTCCCGTGGGCAGATGCCGCCGACCCGAAAAATTTCTACAAAAGTACCTGGTGGTCTGGGAGGAGCGTGGGATTCCGGTGGGGAGGCCTTCTCTTCTCGCGCTGCAGGTTCCCACGCAGAAGGGACAGTCACGTGTGACTGCTCAGCCAATCAGGTAAATTTATTCCACAGCTTTCTCATTAATAGCAATGAGAACTCCGTATCTACGAGTTCTCATTGCTATTAATGAGAAAAAAAAACAAACACACTAAACACATAATATAAAATAAAAAACACACCTCACATAATTAAAGTTAATAAATATCTTAGAGAAAAAAAAATTTCTGAGTTTAAAAGTTTATTTAATTATGGTTAAAAATAAATGTAACATAGTGGGCAGGCTTTTTAAAAATGTGTTTTTTAAATTTAATGTTATTATATTTTTGTATGTTTTTAAACTCTTACGTCTGTAAAAATAGGCTATACGCCTGCTTTTATTAGGCGCAAGAATTTTAAGGACATTTGCTGGGCAAGATATGGGTAAATACCACAAGCTTGCCCTTGTAAATGTCCTCGCACCCGATTGACAGATCAGAAAAGCCGGTTTTCAGCGCATGCTCATTGTGCGCTGAAAACCAGCTTTTGCAATGTCTTCCTGGGTCCGTAGGCACTCAGTACGGACCTGGGGAGGCTGGGATTTCCATGCCTATGATTCAAAGGCTTTCTGTGATTCTTCTGCCGAAGTTACGGTGGACAGGCGGGAGATACCCCGTGTAAATTCACCCCCTTAGACTGCAAGGAGGAGCCAAACACGATATTATAGCTGAGGAGTTTAATAATGTCCATGGAGAACACAATGAACACTCAACAGCGAAGCTGGATCTCCTGACGGAGGGTTTATGTTATTTGTGGGCAAAAAGAGTACATTTAGAGTCAAGAGTGGGCAAATGATTATAAACTCAGTGAAATAGAAAATACTGCAATGACCTTAAAAGACCATTTGAAAGGATAACTTGTATTTATATAATGAAATACCATCTCAAACATCTCAGAGCACTTTACATGTAATGAATTAATTTTGAAGATCAGGGGCTGATGTTAAATAGGCAAGTACAACATTTTGTTCACAGCAAGATCTCACAAATAGCAATGAAAAAGGAAAGAAAGACATACATTTATATAGTGCTTTTCATGACCACTGGATGTCTCAAAGCGCTTTACAGCTCATTAAATACTTTTGGAGTGTAGTCACTGTTGTAACGCGGGAAACGCTGAAGCCAATTTGCGCACAGCAAGCTCCCAGAAACAGCAATGTGATAATGACCAGATAATCTGTTTTTTTTAGATGTTGATTGAGGGATAAATATTGGCCAGGACACCAGGGATAACTCCCCTGCTCTTCTTCAAAGTAGTGAAATTGGATATTTTACGTCCACCTGAGAGAGCAGACAGGCCTTCGGTTTAACGTCTCATCTGAAAGATGGCACCTCCGACAGTGCAGTACTCTCTCAGTACTGCACTGGAGTGTCAGCCTAGATTTTTGTACTCAAGTCCCTTCAGTGCAACTTGAACCCACAACCTTCTGACTCAGAGGCGACTGTGCTACCCACTGAGCCACAACCGACAAATGGAATGAATGTACTAATTAATCTGTTTTTGATTGAGGGAGGAATCTTGACTAGGTCAACAGAAGAAATGTTTGCTCTTTGGATAGAGCCTCAAAATCTTTAAGGTCCACCTGTATCACTGGAACCTTGATTTAACATCTTATCTGATCTATCAACATCCTACAATGTAGCATTCACTCAGCACTGCACTGAAGCAAAAACCTAGATAATGTGCCAAAGTCCTGGAGTAGTGCTCAAACCCTCCAAGCATGGCTCCCCACTGGGAGCATGCAGTTGATGAATTTTCCCTTTTATTGTAGCACTTCAGTAAAAGAGCAACATATTTCAGAGAAGTAATTGATATCACAATCTTGTGGCCATGAGGACCTAATGATGTGTGGGCATTGACTTGAACCAAATTTGGAATCAAGAATCCGTAATAAACAGTTAGAGATTTCAAAATTTAAAACTGCTCAATCAACTTAATTACTGCACTCTTGTTAATTATGTTAGACAGTAATACAGTAATATATATAACCCAGTTCAGTGATTAGAGCGTGGGCAGATACAGCAGGAATGACGAGGTCGGGGCAAAGGAACGGCGAGATATTGCAGAACGACATGATCAGGGCCCAAGAGAGGCGTGAGTTCGGGGCCCAGAAGAAGCGAGGGCCCAGGGGCAGCACGGTCCAGCCAAAGTGCAATATGTATGCGCACTAGGTCCGTGCAGCACAGCTGGTCTCCAGTCATCTTGGTTAATCCTTGCACTGGACCAAGACCTAGCTCTGTCAAGCCTGTATGATGGCTGGTGTTGCAACGGCCACCACATGTTTAAAAAAAAAAAATCCATGCACAGGCATCTTCCACCTTCAACATACAGTTCGGGACCTGGAATATCTGGTCCTTCATTGAAGCACCTGCGATCTCATCCCTTTTTGGTGGAAGCAAGTAATCCTCGATATGAGGGACTGCCTAAAATGAAGGAGAATATATTTTGGGCCATAGATTTTGCATCTAGCCAGCCAATCCAATTGTGCCCTTTGTTTTCCATGAAATATCTCTGTCATTTACAGCAAGACAATGGTTAATCAATGTAAGATTTAGGAATTGTCCCCTTCAATTGGAAAATTGCCAATGTTGTTCCATTATTTAAGGAAGGTGAGAGAGATAATCCAGGAAAATATAGATTTTCTAACGTCTATTGTGGAGGTTACGAGAATCTGTTATTAGGGACAGAGTGACTGAGCATTTGGACAAATATGAAACTATCAAAGAGAGCTAGTATGGATGTGTAAAGGGTAAGTCATGTCTAGTTGAATTGTTTGAGGAGGTAATTAACATGGTAGATAAGGGAATGTCTATGGATGTTATTTATATGGACTTCCAGAAGGCATTCAACAAGGTTCCACACAAGAGACTATTAAGAAAAATGGAAGTACATGGAATTGGAGGCAACCTTTTGGTATGGGTAGGGAATTGGTTAGGAGCTAGTAGACAGAGAGTATGGATAATGAAATGTACTCCAATTGGCAGGATGTGACTAGTGGTGTTTCCCCAGGAATCTGTACTGGGGTCTCAGCTTTTCACTATATTTATAAATGACTCGGATGAAGGAATTGAGAGCTGTTTATTCAAGTTTGCTGATTGCAAAATGTTAGATGGCACATTAAGTTGTGTAGATGGGAGCAGAAAGGGCCATTGATAGATTAAGTGAATGGGCCAAACTGTGGCCGGTGGAGTTTAACAGAAGGAAATACAATGTCATCCACTTTATACCCAAGAATGATAGAATGATCCTAAATGGTGAAAAGATAAGAATTGTGCAGGAGCAAATAGATTTAAGGGTCCATGTAAAGAAATCACTAAAAATTAGTGGACAGGTACAAAAGCTAATTAAAAAGGCTAATAGGTTGTTAGCCTTCTTCTCAAGGGAGCTGGATACAAAGGGGTCAAGTTTCGGCCTGAGTTGCTCCTATTTTTTTGGAGTAACTGGTTTAGAATGGAGTATCTTAAAAATTGCAATTCTCAGCATTTAGTTTGCTCCCGTTCTAGTCAGTTAGAACAGTTTCATTTTGGAACAGATTTTTTTTTTTCCAAAAGGAGGCGTGTCCGGCCACTTACGCCTGTTTTGAAAGTTTAGGCAGTGAAAACTTACTCCAAACTAACTTCAAATGAAGTAAGTGTAGATTTTTGTAAGCTCAGAAAAACCTTGCCTACACTTTGGAAATCAGGCGTAGGTTACAAATCAGGCGTAGGGAATGGGGTGGGGGGGTGGGGGGAAGGGAAGTAATTAAATTCTACAAGCATTCAATGGGCTCACTTATACAAATAAAGAGCCATCCTGAATAAAAAATTACAAACAAAGCAAATACAAAATATTAAATATTCGTATCTGTGTGAAGCAGCAGCCTTCGAGCTGCGGTTCTTCAGGCAGACCTTTCACATAGGAGACAGGGGCAGCGTCAGTGGCTCGATGGCAGCCGAAGAAACAGCAAGCAGCTTCGAGCTGTGAGGGAAGCTGAGGCCATTCGGCCACGGGATAGGGTCCGCATCAGTGGCTCGATGGCAGCCGAAGAAACAGCAAGCAGCTTCGAGCTGCGAGGGAAGCTGAGGCCATTCGGCCACGGGATAGGGTCCACATCAGTGGCTCGATGGCAGCCGAAGAAACAGGAAGCAGCCTTCGAGCTGCAAGGGAAGCTGAGGCCATTCGGCCACGGGATAGGGTCCGCATCAGTGGTTCGACGGCAACCGAAGAAACAGGAAGCAGCCTTCGAGCTGCGGAGGAGGCTGAGGCCAATTAGCCAGGGGACAGGGTTGGTGTGCAAAGCACTGGGAGGGAGAGGCAGCCAGCCAGCCAGTTTGAAACTTAAATTTGTAATTGCAGTATGGGTGCTGCATTGTCAACACCACGTGCTGGTTTGCAATGGTTCGCCAGCAATTCACTGGATAGGAGAGAATTGATTAGAGTTCACTATACCAGGAACATCATAGCCAGTAGGCTGATGGGCAGAATACCTTACCCACGTTGGCAATATGGAGCCAGGCACTCGTACCTGAACATGAGCGAGGCTGATTGTGTCAAAAGGCTGCGTTTCCGCAGGAGAAGTTGTCGTTGAGATCTGTGATATGCTGAGAGCAGATTTGCAGCCCAGAAGCAGAACGCCGACTGCCTTGTCTGTTGAAGTGAAGATAATAGCTGCACTTGCCTTCTATGCCTCGGGATCGTTTCAGGCTACAACTGGAGATGTGTGTGCCATCTCTCAACGTGCAATATATGCCTGCGTTTACCAGGTCACGCCTGTATGACTTCATCAAGTTCCTAATGACCGCACAAGCGATCCATGAGAGGGCTGTGGGCTTCTTCAAGATTGCTGACTTCCCAAAGGTACAGGGCTGCATTGATTGAACCCACATCGTCTTGCGAGCACCTGTGGGGGATTCTGAGCAGTACCGAAATAGGAAAGGTTTCCACTCTATCAATGTGCAGCTCGTGTGTGATGACAAGTAGCGCATCATGTCAGTCGATGAGAAATACCCTGGCAGCATTCATGATGTGTTCATCCTACGCGACAGCGTTATATCTGATATGTTTGAGCAGCAGCCAGAAGGGCAGAGCTGGCTATTGGGAGACAAAGGGTACGGCCTGACCACCTGGCTCATGATGCCCCTACGCGTGACACGGACGGAAGCTGACCATCAATACAACATGGCCCACATTGTGACATGCAGCATCATTGAGAGGACCATTGGCATATTGAAACAGTGATTCCGATGCCTGGACCATTCCGGAGGACACTTGCAATACCCTCCTCAGATTGTTGGTCACTTCACTGTTGTGTGCTGCATGCTGCATAACTTAGCCATCATGAGGCAACAGGAACTGGTAGTGGAACCAGAAGACCCACATGAGGGGCCAGTGCCTGATGATAGTAATTTGGAAGAGCAGAATGAGGATGATGACAATCAGGAAAGCATGCAAGTGCCTGATGCTGGAGCACAAGTTCAGAGGAGGGTCGTCCAACGTGTTCCTTTGATGATTGCTCAAGCCCTGCGCTAGCACCTCATCCGTGAACACTTCAACTACTGATGCCTGAGGGTTCTGCGACATGTTTATTTTTTGGAGTTGTTCCTATGTTGTGTTGATGGAACATGATTCAGTTTTAATGAAAAAATATTTTCTTGAAAAGTTAGCGTCACTGTAATAAAATATTTGTTGTATCAAACTTTATTTTCTAATATGACTCTTGAAGATCACTTATAAACTTGTAAAGTTACAAAAGTTACAAAACAATTTCAATGTGAAAAATCTTACACTCTTACGATCACTTAAACTTCAAGATCACATTTTAGGTGCAAAATTAAATAAGTTACAAAATATGAGAGCATTTACACTATAAGATCACTTCAAAGCCCCAAGATCACCTATAAGTTGTAAAGTTACAAAACTTACAAAACAATTTCAATTTGAACAACGCTACTACAGCTACATCAAGAACAAGAATAAAAGCAGCAAAGAAAGGCTGCAACCATCTCTCATCCACATCTCAGTGAATGTTCACTTCTTCATGGGGGTGTCATTTGATTGGCAGGGCTGTGTGCCCTTATTGCAGCAGCTATCTCTAGGAGGGCCTGTCCCACGCTTGCATGCCCTCCCCGACGGCCTGTGCCGTCAATTGCCCTCCCTCGGACATTCCCTCCCTAAGTTCCCGTGTCATTACTGCTATTTCTCCTGTCAGGACCGTCAACTCTTCACCCACTGCACTGACGCCACCAATGAGTGATTGTGTAAGCTCATTGGTCTCCATACCCAATGCCACAACCTGAGCCGCATCTGTTGCAGCTGCATCTCAGGAGAGCGTGTCTCCAATCTCCTCCTCTGCCTGGGTCTGCCTCACGACACCACTACTCTGGGAGGTGTGGGCAGAGACGGTGGGACACTCAGTGTTCCAAACGGCAAACTAGAGTGAGGTGCGAGCTGGGACAGTGGGACATTTGATGTTCCAGGCGGCAGTACTAGAGAGAGAGGCACAGGCTGGGACGGTGGGGCACTCGGTGTTCCATACGGCACCACTCGAGTGCGAGCTGTGGGCTGGGATGGTGGGTGAATGGGTGTAAACTGCTCTATTATATCACCAGCACCACTGGGACCCGCAACGTCGGAATCAAAACCATGGAAGGTGGAACCAGAACCTATGCGAGTGGGAACCACAGGCTGGGACGGTGGGCCACTGGCTATAAACTGCTGCATTACACCAGCAGCACCACTGGTACCCGCAACATCAGAATCAAAACCATGGAAGGTGGAACCAAAACCTATGCAAGGGGTTGAAACTCTGATGCCCCTTAATGTGGGCTCATAAACATTAATTTGGAAGGTCTCCCCTGTAGACATTTCAGTCATCGCCACCATCATCCAGTCCGGATCGTCTGCATCTGGTTGTACTGGTTGTTGTTCTGGATCTTCAGGATCCTCAGGGTTGGCATCATCATCATCATGTTCTGCAAATTGTATCAGAACAGTCAAATGTTAAACAGCAAGGGAGGGGGCCGGATGGGTTGCATGAGTACTCTCATAGCAGGCCAGGCAGCAGGTTGATTTGAAGGGCCACGATGCATTTTCAGGACTTACCCTCTTCCTCGTGTGCAGGCCCAGCTTGTGCTGTACTGATTGCTTTTCTCCATGTACGACTCATCATAGCAGCTACCCTCTGTTCCAAGGGTGTCAGTGGATGCAGATTGGGCGTGCCTCCTCCTAATAAAGTTGCTTCCCTTTTGTTGTGGGCCAGTTTCTTCTGCAAAGAGTAAAATATAACTTTTTACAGAGTGTGTTTTTCTGCAGGGTGGGACATACAGATAGTCACATTACAATTACGATTACATTAAAAAATGAAAATATTACTTACACTAATTATTTGACCAAGGTCATGCCATTTCTTTTTACACTGGCTTCCAGATCTCATGGTAGGCACCACTGCGCAGTAATCTTCTGCAACTTGGTTCCAGCGTTTCTTCATTTCTTTAGGTGGCATTTTTATGCGACCTCTGTTGCTGGTATCCAGCTCCTGCCATCTCTGCTCAATGACGTTAACTAATATCTCCACTTCCTCATGCAAGAAATTCTTTGTACTTGGTGGACATTGTTCCATTGCTGTATTGAATTGACACTCTTATTTTTCAAAACACAGTTATTTTAATGCACCTATTCTGGAAGTTTAGCAGCAAAAAGCAGCACTCATTGATTTCAGCCGGTGATTTCTTCAACAGTGCTGCTAAAAGCATTCCTTCAGGCACAAAAAAATCACCAAGATTCAATCCCAAGCCTTTCCAGAGGTCCACGAAACAAATCAGCAAGTTCCTTTAAAAATGGCCGTGCCAATGTTTATGACCTACTGCACGTGCGCGCGCGCCCCAACACGCACGCGCAGGGCTGCCGGCACGACGTCCTCGCATTTAACTTAGCCCTGCCCCCTGCACTTGCAGAATCAGCACGACTCTGTGGCTCCGCCCCCCGCTGATGTCTGCGCGCCACTTCGAGCTCCGAGGGACCTGCAGGGAGCCCAAGAATTGCAAGGTTCATTTTTGTCGCGCTTTTAGGCACGAAAAACGGACGTCTATGTCGGGGCTGCGCCGTTCTAGGCACGGCCCGAAACTTGACCCCAAAGTGTCTAAGTTGCTCCACAGTTATATAAAGCTATGGTTAGACCGCATTTGGAGCATTGCGTTCGGCTGTGGGCACTGCACTTCAGGAAGAATATATTGGCCTTGGAGGAGGTGATGTGCAGATTCACCAGAATGATACCGGGGCTAAAAGTGTTAAATTGGAAGGGCAAGTTGCATAGCCCTTTTGTAAGGGCTTATATTCCCTCGAGTATGGAAGATATTGAGTGAAAGAATTGCGGGTTTAGGGTAGATAGAGAAACTATTTCTCTGGTGGGGGAGTCCAGAACAAGGGGGCATAACCTAAAAATTAGAACTGGCCATTCAGGGGTGATGTCAGGAAGCACTTCTTCACACAAAGGTTAGTGAAAGTCTGGAACTCAGTCGCCCAAGATGCTGGGTCAATTAGATTTGATAGATTTTTGTTAGGCAAGGGTATTAACGGTTATGGAACCGAGGTGGATAAATGGATTAAGATACAAGTGAACCATCTAACTGAATGTTGAAACAGGCACGAGGGCTGAATGGCCTACTCCTGTTCCTATTTATGATATTATAATCTATAGATTATTTTTGTATCGGTAGGTTATTAAATTTATTTCATGGTATAGACATTGGCCCTGAAAATTTGGGTAGTTAGCATCGGATTAGGGGCACATTCAGGGTG
Source organism: Pristiophorus japonicus (assembly GCF_044704955.1). Lineage (NCBI taxonomy): Eukaryota > Metazoa > Chordata > Chondrichthyes > Pristiophoridae > Pristiophorus > Pristiophorus japonicus. The sequence goes on along the minus strand of NC_091981.1, from coordinate 169,912,876 downwards.
GGTGAAGATCTTCAGTGGTGGAAATTAGGGTGGAATCTGGTGATACGATAAACAAAGGCAGAACCAGTGGGATGGTATCACCTGTTGTAATTTTCACATCACACCTACTGTGCAAGTGTACAGCACATGTCAGCAGTGGATGTGGGCCCACAAGAGTGTTCTAGGTTGTTTTCAAGATCTGGAACATTCAGAGATCTTGGGGTTGATTTTAACTGTCGCACAGGGCAGGCAGCAGATCAGCTGTCTATTTTATACCCTGCCCGCTTTTCCTTTTCATCGAAGCCAATAGAAAAAGGAAAGTGGGCAGACTATGTAACAGGCACCGATCATATTTGGCCCATTTTATGCCCTCACTAAAATCGAAAGTTCCAGCATAAATGTAAGAGATTTAGAACAGAGGGATATAAAAGTTATGAATTTGGATAATCCTGCTATCACATAAAAACACTTGTTTCACTGCTGTTGTTAGGCGTCCATGGAGAATTTGATAAACCAGTCCCTCTCGCCATGCAGTTGTTACCTGAGTGATATGGTTGAACACTGAGAACTGGTATCCCTGCTATATCACCTGTCAGAGTTTGAAAGGTTGGTGCAGTATAGAATGTTAATACAGCAGTGATTGAGTGTGGCTGACATAATATAATTTCTGGGTATTTTGCATTCAGGTTGCTGTTTTACTCTTGACACAGATCATATATCATTTACTTGTCTGAACTCTACCTTCCACAACACACATTTGTCTACTGCCATGATTTGGAATAGCAATTCTTTGATGCAATAATATGTTCAGCTGATGCTCTCCTTTCTCCGATATCCCAAAACAGAATGCCCTTCAGTGCAATTCCGAATGGGACAAGGACAGAATACATAACACTTTATGCCCCTCATTTGCTGTATTAGTCATCCAATGCTTTCATTTACTGGTATAATTGGTTATCTTTGCCATAAAATTAAACACAGATTATCATAGGGAGAATTTAAATTGCATCCTATCTCTTCTCGCTGACCAGGATTTAGTTAGACCACACTCAGAGTACTGTGAACAGTTCTGGTTTCCATATTATAAAAAGGATACAGAGGCAGTGAAGAAGGTGAAAAAAGATTTATTAGAATTATACCATAACTGAGAAGTTATACCTATTAGGAAAAATTAAACAGGCTGTGGCTCTTAGAGTGAGGGCTGACCTCAGAAGTCTTTAATATTCTGAAAGGATTTGATAGGGTAGAGGTAAAGAAGATGTTTCCACTTGCAGTGGAGACCAGAACTAGGTGCCATAAATTTAAGATAGTCATTAATAAATCCAATAGGGATTCGGAAGAAACTTTTTTATCCAGTGAGTGGTTAGTAGCTGAAACTCACTACCAGAGGAGTAGTTGAGGCAACTAGCATAGATCCATTTAAGGCAAAGTTAGACAAACACATGAGGGAGAAAGGAATAGAAGGATATTTTGATGGGATTAGATGAAATAGGGTATAAACACCGACATGGACCGGTAGGCCGAATGGCCTGTTTCTGTGCTGTAAAGACTATGGTGGGAATTTTCATGCTGTCGTGCATGCAGGATTGGAGGCGGGTCTGGAGTCAAAGTGGAAATAAATCGGATTGGGTCAGGAACCCATCGTTATTCCACCTCCTCGCACCTTTAACTTGGGCGCGTTTGCCAGCATACCACAAACCCAAAACAGCAGAGGCGGGCAACCTAATTTAGATTATTATTACCTTGTTGTCAGACCCATAACCATGTTTTTAATCAGACCACCTGAATTTCACTATGACCATGGGAATAACGCAGCTCGGAAACCACGTCTGTCAACCTGAGGCGGAAGCTCAGTGGCAATTGAGTGGTAATTAATGCAGAGCATGGAAATCCCAATAAATACTCCCACATGACACCTCAACTTGCCTAAGGGAAAGACTCTTGCAGAGTACATATTCAGCACAAATTTAGGTGTTGAGTTTAGAAATTTTTTCTGCAAATTCGGAAACCAAACTCACCTCATTGTTACCACCTATCACATCATTGGCAGATTGTTTCTCTGTTCTCTACTTGACCTGCCATCTATTACATCAGCAAGGGTGTCATTTATATTGTCTCAAAGTAGTCCTCAGAATCAGACCAGGATGAGCCACAACACCAGCAGCAGCAACCACAGCAGCAGCAACATCACCACAACGACTTGATGTTCCACAGGACAGAGCACATTAGCACAGGGCTACACCATGCCATAGGCAATACCCCTAACACAGGATATACAGGCAGAGGATGAGATAGTAGAATAGGTATGGGGGATCCAGTGGATGTGGTGTATTTGGATTTTCAGATGGCATTCAATAAGGTTATTAAACAAAATTAAGGCTCATGGGATTGGGGGTAACATACTGGCATGGATTGAGGATTGGTTAATGAACAGAAAAGAGAATAGGAATAGCAAGGTGTGTTGGTGTGAGTAATGAGGTGTAGCAGTAGGCTTTGGAAAGCAGAATGATGGGATGTGATCAGAGGCACAGTAGTATGAAAAGAAAGAAAGACTTACATTTATATAGCACCTTTCATGACCACCAGACATCTCAAAGCACTTTACATGCAATGAAGTACTTTTGAAGTGTAGTTACTGATATAATGTGGGAAACACAGTAGCCAATTTGCACACAGCAACTCGCACAAACAGCAATGTGATAACCAATCAGTTTTTGTTATGTTGATTGAGGGATAAATATTGTCCAGGACACCAAGGATAACTCCCATGCTCTTCTTCAAAATAGTGCCATGGGATCTTTTACAGCCACCTGAGGGGGCAGACTGGGCCTCAGTTTAATGTCTCATCTGAAAGATGGCACCTCTGACAGTGCAGCATTGCCTCAGCACTGCAATGGAGTGTCAGCTCAAGTTGACTGTGACTTTGCATTCACCTTTCTTGATTTCATAAGATCACTGAAGCACTTCCAGCACCACATGCAGATTCTACTCACCACATTCCTGCTGCTGGCTTCCTCTGCTATCTCCATTCAGGCTCTTTTTGTCTCTTGGGGAGGTCTCTTGTGCCCCTCAGAATCGAAGAGGACCTCCCTGCATGCTCTGACACCCTCCACAAGCATATGTAAGGAGTCATCTGTAAAGCCATGTGTCCAAGGCTGAGCACAACCCAAATGCCTGCACACTCCTAGATGAACTTCAAATGCAATGTGGCCATGGCCCCTTTAAATACCCTGGCTGGAAATGAGTCATCGATGATGTCATCAGACCTGCATCATTTAATAGGGCCGGGAAACACACAGGCCTGTCTTAATAGACATCATTAAGGGAAAGTTGCTCTGAGGAGCACGATGAAAATAAGAACAGTGTCCCAACCTGCCATGCCAACCACCTGCACTCAACCCACCCAGGTAATGAAAATTCCAGCCTATGTAATTAGCAAATAATGCTTCAGATCATTGAAAGGAGGATTGCATCTCTATGATTGTGAACACAGTGAATTCCTGATCACAGCCTGGTCTTTTGGCATTAGGGTTGACTGGAAGTGAGTAAAATCCCCAAAGAGATCCCATAGGTTTTTCAAACACTGACCAGCAGCCACTTTAAAGGGGCATTGGTAGAGATGATATTTCATTGGTTATTATACTACGCAATACCTGGGAATCTGGGGCAAGTTCTCAGTGAATAGGAAAAAACAGTCACGCTTTATGTGAATGGAAACCCCAGCAGGTTTGAATCTTTTGTGCAGTAATGGCACACTCTGGAGCTGCAGCACTTCCACTCCACTACAGAATCACCACCACTATACAAGATGGTTTTCTAGATCAATATGTTGAAGAACCAATTAGGGAACAGGCAATTGTAGATCGAGTATTGTGCAATGAGAAAGGGTTAAGTAATAACCTTGTAGTAAAGGGGCCCTTAGGGAAGTGTGACCATATTATAATAGAATTTTATATGAAGTTTGAAAATGATTTAGTTAAGTCTAAACAAAGGAAACTACATAGGTATGAGGGGTGAGTTGGCTAAGATGGATTGGGAAACTACTTTAAAAGGTATGATGGTAGACAAGCAATGGCTAGCATTTAAATAATGAATACATAATTTACAACAAACATACATTCCTTTTAAGACACAAAAAACCTACAGGAAAAGTGGTACAATCGTGGTTAACAAGAGAAGTTAAAGATAGTATTCGATCAAAGGAAGAGGCTTATAATGTTGCCAAAAAGAGCAGTAAGCCTGAGGATTGAGAGGATTTTAGAATTCATAGAAACATAGAAATTAGGTGCAGGAGTGAGCCATTCAGCCCCTTGAGCCTGCACCACCATTCAATAAGATCATAGCTGATCATTCCCTCAGTACACGTTTCCTGCTTTCTCTCTATACCCCTTGATCCCTTTGGCCGTAAGGGCCATATCTAACTCCTTCTTGAATATATCTAACGAACTGGCCTCAACAACTTTCTGCGGTAGAGAATTCCACAGGTTAACCACTCTCTGAGTGAAGAAGTTTCTCCTCCTCTCGGACCTAAATGGCTTACCCCTTATTCTTAGACTGTGACCCCTGGTTCTGGAACTCCCCAGCAACGGGAACATTCTTCCTGCCTCTAACCTGTCCAATCCCGTCAGAATTTTATATGTTTCTATGAGATCCCCTCTCATTCTTCTAAACTCCAATGGATACAAGCCCAGTTGATCCAGTCTCTCCTCATATGTCAGTCGGAAATCAGTCTGGTGAACCTTCGCTCTATTTCCTCAATAGCAAGAACGTCCTTCCTCAGATTAGGAGACCAAAACTGAACACAATATTCCAGGTGTGGCCTCACCAAGGCTCTGTACAATTGCAGTAAGACCTCCCTGCTCCTATACTCAAATCCTCTAGCTATGAAAGCCAACATGCCATTTGCCTTCTTCACCGCATGCCAAACTTCAATGACTGACATACCAGGTCTCGTTGCACCTCCCCTTTTCCTAATCTGTCACCATTCAGATAATATTCTGCCTTCCTGTTTTTGCCACCAAAGTGAATAACCTCACATTTATCCACATTATACTGCATCTGCCATGCATTTGCCTATTCACCTAACCTGTCCAAGTCACCCTGCAGCCTCTGAGCATCCTCCTCACAGCTCACACTGCCACCCAGCTTAGTGTCATCTGCTAACTTGGAGATACTACATTCAATTCCTTTATGTAAATCATTAATGTATATTATAAATAGCTGGGGTCCCAGCACTGAACCTTGCAGCACCCCACTGGGGGTGCCTGCCATTCTGAAAAGAACCCGTTTATCCCGACTCTCTGCTTCCTGTCTGCCAACCAGTTCTCTATCCACATCAATATATTACCTCCAATACCATGTGCTTTAATTTTGCACACTAATCTCTAGTGTGGGACCTTGTCAAAAGCCTTTTGAAAGTCCAAATACACCACATCAACTGGTTCTCCCTTGTCCACTCTACTAGTTACATCCTCAAAAAATTCTAGAAGATTTATCAAGCATGATTTCCCTTTCATAAATCCATGCTGACTTGGACCGATCCTGTCACTGCTTTCCAAATGCGCTACTATTTCATCTTTAATAATTGATTCCAACATTTTCCCCACCACTGATGTCAGGCTAAGCGTTCTATAATTCCCTGTTTTCTCTCTCCCTCCTTTTTTAAAAAGTGGTGTTACATTAGGTACATCAGCAAAGGAGATTGCAAAAGAAAGGGGAAATAGAAAATGAGAGTAAAATAATGAGAGACATAAAAACAGACTAAAAGCTTCTATAGGTATGTAGGAAGGGAAAGATTATCAAAAGTAAATGAGGGTCCCTTACAAGCTGAATAGAAGAAATTATAATGGGGACTAAGGAAATGGCAGAGAAATTAAACAAATACAGGGCTGAATTTTTGGTTGTCTAACACTTAAGTTAGTGGCCAGAGGGGGGTATTAATGGGAGCATAACTTAAACATAACAGTTATCATGGGTGACTTTAAACTACATATAGATTGGGCTAACCAAACTGGTAACAATACGGTGGAGGAGGATTTCCTGGAGTGTTTAAGGGATGGTTTTCTAGACCAATATGTCAAGGAACCAACTAGAGAGCAGGCCATCCTAGACTGGATCTTTTGTAACGAGAGAGGATTAATTAGCAATCTTGTTGTGCGAGGCCCCTTGGGGAAGAGTGACCATAATATTGTAGAATTCTTAATTAAGGTGGAGAGTGACACAGTTCATTCAGAGACTAGGGTCCTGAACTAAAAGAAAGGTAACTTCGATGGTATGAAACGTGAATTGGCTAGGATAGACTGACGAATGATACTGAAAGGGTTGACGGTAGATAGGCAATGGCAGACATTTAAAGATCACATGGATGAACTACAACAATTGTACATCCCTGTGTGGTGTAAGAATAAAAAAGGGAAGGTGGCTCAACCGTGGCTAGCAAGGGAAATGAGGGAAAGTGTTAAATCCAAGGAGGAGGCATATAAATTGGCCAGAAAAAGCAGCAAACCTGAGGATTGGGAGAAATTTAGAATTCAGCAGAGGAGGACTAAGGGTTTAATTAGGAGGGAGAAAATAGAGTACGAGAGTAAGCTTGCAGGGAACATAAAAACTGACTGCAAAAGCTTCAATAGATATCTGAAGAGAAAAAGATTAGTGAAGACTAATGTAGGTCCCTTGCAGTTAGAATCAGGTGAATTGATAATGGGGAACAAGGAAATGGCAGACCAATTGAACAATTACTTTGGTTCTGTCTTCACTAAGGAAGACACAAATAACCTCCCGAAAATATTAGGGGACTGAGGGTCTAGCGCAGTATTCTCAACCTTTTTGTGTTCACGGCACACTTTCGAATACTAGAATTTTTGACGGTACACTTGAAGGGATTAAAAGGTGAATACAGGTTTTAAAAAAAAGCACGTTTCAGAAAATTAAAAAACCATTTTATTAATCACAGTTTATGAAGAGATACAACATTGTACACATGTATGTTATTAATTATTTTTTATCCTGAAAGTAACAATAAAATAATAAACTATAATAATTCCTCACATTAATTATAGATTAATTAGTATTTTAATATGATACTTGAGCCTGACGTTTTTTAGTTATGTCACTAATATTAGGGCGTATAACCGATAAGGCGACTCTCATTTCGTGTTCAAGTTCGCTAAGTTTTTCCCGTTTTTACATTTGATGTTCGTAAGAGTTGAGAATCCTAATTCACAGAGATAAGTTGTTGAAAACTGCATCAGAATTATCAAGACTTTTTTTGATATTGCAGGATATTCTTCTTTAATAGAAATCCAGAACACATCAAGAGGCATATCTGAATGTTTCATTTTAAGACTGTGGTCTGTAGAAATAGAAGTCAATTCTTCTTCTTCTTGCAATGTAAAATCAAAATCTGACGTACTAATTGGAGAAAATGGCTTTCTTACCCAATCATACTTCTCTACATCCAAAGATGGAAAATATGTTTTGATGTTGTCTTCCAGTGATGCCAAATGTTCTATCACGATAGGAGCAACCTTTTTAATACTGTGATTTGGTATGAAAGGGAACATTTCAAGATTTTTTTCTGTTGTTGCTCTCTTTTTCTAGATAGAAATTTTTTTCTGAAAAGCTGATAGCTTGTCTGTAGAGGTGAGATTGTTTTCATTTCGCCCTTGCATACTGGTATTAACGCTGTTAAGGCAATTAAATATACCTGCCAAATATACTAACTTAGCACACCACATTTCACTCTTAAGGTATTTGCAAAAGGTATCGTTTCCTTCTCTTTCAAAAAATACTGACAATTCTTCTTTAAGTTCAAATACATGACATAAGACTTTTCCCCTTGAAAGCCATCTTACCTCTGTATGCAAAAGTAAACATTCGTGCTGTGCATCCATAACTTTGCAGAGCTGTTTAAACAAGTGAATTTTTAAAGGTCTTGATTTTATATAATTTACAATATTAACAACTTGATCTAACACAGATTTTAATTCTAGCGGTAATGTCTTTGCAACAAGTGCTTCTCTATGCAAAAAGCAACGGGTGAATAATATATTTGGATTATGTTTTTTTGCGAGCGTAATGAATCCTTTGACACATTCCATCATAGATGGAGCACCGTCCGTGCAGATTCCAACACATGAGTCCCATGAAATTTTCAAGTCTTCTAAATATGAATTCACAGAATCAAATATGTCTTGACCTCTAGTATTTTCTGGAAGTTCTCTACAGCACAGAAATTGGTTCAATATCTCGTTTTCATGAAAAAAGCAAATAAATGCTATTAATTGTGCTTTACCACTAATGTCGGTGGACTCGTCGATTTGCAAAGCAAAATTCGAGTTTGTAAGTTTCTTGGTTACATTTTCTTCAATGTTAGATGACATATAATTTATCCTTCTCCGAATTGTATCATCAGACAGCGGAAATTTTGCAATTTCTTGTTCTGCTTCATCACCAAGCATTATTTTGACAATTTTACGACATGCAGGCAAAATAAGTGACTCAACTATAGTATGAGGCTTCATTTTCTGCGCTATTAATTCAGCAACTTCATAAGAAGCAATTTGAACCTTATCTGACACCTTAACATTTTTTTCAAAATATTTCACTTGTTTTGATTGCGTTGCCATCAATCTCCTAAAATAACTCTGATCATTTGTTGCAAGATATGCATGTTTCGTAGTAAAACGACGTTTCAATTTACTGGGAACCATTGCACTGTTTGACAGTTTTTTGCCACATACAACACAGTGGAATGGGGCATTCTTCTTCTCCTGTCCATGAAAAACCGAACCTCAAATAATTCTCCATATATTGACGATGAATTTTGGATTTTTTAGGATTTGGTTCGGCACCGCTTGTACTGCCGTTGGTTGTAGGCCTACTAGCGGCAATTGTAGTGACACTGTCATTGGTATGTCCTTGCTCATTTTTATGTTTTCTTATGATGAATTTGTCCATTGGGGGGTGGACAAACTTTATTCATCTGAGCGACCAAACTCCAGACAGACACGAAATAAGTCTTCCAATTTCCAAACTCTTGAGAGTCCAGACAGAAACGAACCTAGAGTTGAACAAAAAGTTTTGATTTTGACTATGGTCAAAATATGCTAAAAGCCAACTCTCCAAAATCAAAGGAACCGCTAGGGTGGCTAGGCCAGGTCAAATTGGATTCCGCATACATCAAAGGAGCCGCGAATTGGCGCTTTATCAGGTCAAAGCGTCAAAGATGCCGCCAGTCCTGGCCACACATCAAGCTGCACATCAATAAACAAAAATAACAAAATATAAATAAGAATTTGGTTAAATGTAATTAAATAGTTTTTGACATTTTATTATAAAAACTACACTTTTTACTGCATATGTGTTAGACTCGTCTTTCATTTCTTTCATCCAAATTAATCATCAAATTTTAAGTTTTTCGCATGAACAATTTAATACTATTATTTTGGATTGGGGATGGCCATGGCCCAAGTTCCCCTTCTGGCTATGCCCTTGGTACAGACGCACATACACACACAGTCTCATTCGATGGTAGGCATTCGCCCTTCTCTATCAGTAATGGGAGGGAGTAAGGGAGTGGGAGGAGGGGGGGGTGGGTGTCGAGTACTCAAAGGAAACAAATTTTGCCAAAGGATTTTGTTCTAAGTATGGACATTTAAATTGTTTGTGTGTGCTGTCTCTTGTCATTATTACTTGTACAACTCTAGAACATAGTTTTTTTGATAATAATAGAGATAAATAGATAGTTATTTGTCAATATTGGTAATGTTTACTACAGCAGTGGCATCATACATATAGGTAGATGACATATGTGTCTGTCTGCCTCTCTCTCTCCCCCTCCCCTTCTGTTTCAGAGTTAAATGGTTTGTGTTTCATTGTGAAATCAGCTAAAGTCCACCATACTTTTACACAATTTTGCGGCACACCTGTGAAGGGTTCACGGCACACCAATGTGCCACGGAACACTGGTTAAGAACCACTGGTCTAGCGAGAGGGAAAACCTTATTAGTCAGGAAACGGTGTTGGGGAAATTGATGGGATTGAAGGCCGATAAATCCCCAGGGCTTGATAGTCTGCATCCCAAAGTACTTAAGGAAGTGACCCTAGAATAGTAGATGCATTGGTGGTCATTTTCCAACATTCCATGGACTCTGGATTAGTTCCTATGGATTGGAGGGTAGCTAATGTAACCCCACTTTTTAAAAAAAAGGAGGGAGAGAGAAAACAGGGAATTATAGACCGGTTAGCCTGACATTGGTAGTGGGGAAAATGTTGGAATCAATTATTAAAAATGTAATAGCAGTGCATTTGGAATGCAGTGACAGGATCGGTCCAAATCAGCATGGATTTATGAAAGGGAAATCATGCTTGACAAATCTTCTAGAATTTTTTGAGGATGTAACTAGTAGAGTGGATAAGGGAGAACCAGTGGATGTGGTGTATTTGGACTTTCAAGAGGCTTTTGACAAGGTCCCACACAAGAGATTAGTGTGCAAAATTAAGGCACAAGGGATTGGGGGTAATGTATTGACATGGATAGAGAACTGGTTAGCAGACAGGAAGCAAAGAGTGGGAATAAACAGGTCATTCTCAGAATGGCAGGCAGTGACTAGTGGAGTACTGCAAGGTTCAGTGCTGGGACCCCAGCTATTTACAATATATATTAATGATTAAGACGAAGGAATTGAATGTAAAATCTCCAAGTTTGCAGATGACACTAAGCTGGGTGGCAGTGTGAGCTATGAGGAGGATGCTAAGAGGCTGCAAAGTTACTTGGACAGGTTAGGTGAGTGGGCAAATGCATGGCAGATGCAGTATAATGTGGATAAGTGTGAGGTTATCCACTTTGGTGGCAAAAACAGGAAGGCAGATTATTATCTGAATGGTGACAGATTAGGAAAAGGGGAGGTGCAATGAGACCTGGGTGTCATGATACATCAGTCATTGAAAGTAGGCATGCAGGTACAGCAGCCAGTTAAGAAAGCAAATGGCATGTTGGCCTTCATAGCGAGAGGATTTGAGTACAGGAGCAGGGAGGTCTTGCTGCAGTTGTACATGGCCTTGGTAAGACCACACCTTGAGTATTGCATGCAGTTTTGGTCTCCTAATCTGAAGAAGGACATTCTTCCTATTGAGTGAGTGCAGCGAAGGTTCACCAGACTGATTCCCGGGATGGCAGGACTGACATATGAAGAAAGACTGGATCGACTAGGCTTATATTCACTGGAATTTAGAAGAATGAGAGGGGATCTCATAGAAACATATAAAATTATTACGGGATTGGACAGGTTAGATGCAGGAAGAATGTTCCCGATGTTGGGGAAGTCCAGAACCAGGGGTCACAGTCTAAGGATAAGGGGTAAGCCATATAGGACCGAGATGAGGAGAAACTTTTTCATCAAGAGAATTGTGAACCTGTGGAATTCTCTACCACAGAAAGTTGTTGAATCTAGTTCATTGGATATAGTCAAAAGGGAGTTAGATGTGGCCCTTATGGCTAAAGGGACCAGGGGTTATGGAGAGAAAGCAGGAATGGGGTACTGAAGTTGCATGATCAGCCATGATCATATTGAATGGTGGTGCAGGCTCGAAGGGCCGAATAGCCTACTCCTGCACCTATTTTCTATGTTTCTATGTTTCTATAAGAGGTTACCAACTGGCAGCGCAGCATTTAGCGCCCCGATCAAAAATTCATTAGAGGCGCACCGGGTACACAAACCTGACTGCTGATGATCACTCCAATCATGACGTATTCCTAGTGCTATGTCCACACTTGCGTCCCGGTCATAAAATTAGATGCAGCTGCCTCATTTAGCGGCTGCCAAGAACAAAGTCTGGAAAAACAGTGGGTACAGGCTTGCAGAGTCGTGAACTGGTGGCTTTTTAAAGGTATAAGGAAGCGCTTCCATCGGAGGTCACAGTCAGTGCAACATTGACACGCAGCACGGGGGTGAGCCTCCGGGTTTGAAGAAATAAGAGTTCAGCTGAAGAAAAATTGATTTTAAAAACTTTAATGGGTGCATTATTAGGCCATGCCTTTAAGATTCGGCTTTTCGCAGGATCTGAATTGGAATTCGGCACATGCGCAATGACTCGGTTAAATTTAACGCTGGAATTTTCGTTAGCATCCCCCGAGCTCTGGTGTGCAACAGCTGATTTAGCACCCTGTCAGCTCTTCGACCGATTCTGACGAATTTCTGGGCGGAGGCACAAGCATTTTCAAGGCGCTACAATTACTGCTCTGCCTGGGTTACTGCCCCAAATGCGGCATGACCAAATTTCTCCCCTTTGTGTCTGTCTTACATAAGAACATAAGAATTAGGAGCAGGAATAGGTCATTCAGCCACTCCAGCCTGTTCCGCCATTCAATGAGATCATGGCTGATCTTCTACCTCAACTCCGCTTTCCTGCACTATCCCCATATCCCTTGATTTCCTTAATATCCAAAACTCTATCAATCTCTGTCTTGAATATACTCAAAGACTGAGCCTTAACAACCTTCTGGGGGTAGAGAATTCAAAAGATTCACCACCCTCTGAGTGAAGAAGTTTCTCCTCATCTCAGTCCTAAATCCCTTATTCTGAGACTGTGACCCTTGGTTCTAAATTCCTCAGCCAGAGAAAACATCCTCCCTACATCTACACTGTCAAGCCCTATAAGAATTTTGTATGTTCCAATGAGATCACCCCTCATTCTTCTAAACTCTAGAGAATATAGGCCGAGTCTACTCAATCTCCCCTCATAGGACAATTCCCCCATCCCAGAAATCAGTCTGGTGAACCTTCGTTGCACTCCCTCAATGGCAAGTATATCCGTCCTTAGGTAAGGAAACTAGAACTGTACTCAGTACTCCAGGTGCAGTCTCACCAGGGCCCTATATCATTGCAGTAAGATGTATTTGCTCCTATACTCAAATCCTCTTGTAATAAAGAGGATTGCAAACATACCATTTGCTTTCTTAATTGCCTTCTGTACCTGCATGTTAACTTTCAGTGATTCTTGTACAAGGACACCTGGGTCCTTCTGAACACCAACATTTCCCAATCTCTCACCATTTTAAAAATACTCTGCTTTTCTATTTTTCCTACCAAAGTCGATAACTTCACATTTTTCCATATTATATTCCATTTGCCATGTTCTTGCCCACTCACTTAGCCTGTCTATATTCCCTTGAAGTCTCTTTGTATCCTCTTCACAACTTATGTCTCATCTAGCTTTATATCATCCGCAAACTTGGATATATTACATTTGGTCCCCTCATCCAAATCATTGATATAGATTGTGAATAGCTGGGTCCCAAGCACCGAACCTTATGGCACCCCACTAGTTACAGCCTGCCAACCCAATAATGACCCGTTTATTCCGATTATATAGCGCCCTGGTGAGACTGCACCTGGAGTATTGTGTACAGTTTTGGTCTCCTTACCTAAGGAAGGATATACTTTCCATTGCAGTCGTGCAAGAATTCCTACCCATGGTTGCTTGTTCCACCATTTTTCCAGTAACTGTTTAATATTAGAGCTAATTCTGAAGGGGAGCTGTTCTATTTCAAATCATAGAGATATTTGTAACGCCCAGAGTTTGCGGTCAGTAGCAAAGTGAAGGCGTTTGCTGCTGGCCCTGAATTATTCTTCACGATCCCTGTGTCGAGAACTTCGGGTTTTCCAACCTTCAATTCAAATCAACAAACTAGTTGGAATCCCCTTGTGTGCACTGAGGTGAACAGGCTGTCTAAGCAGCCAATCAAAATGCAGAATTCTCACAGGCAGGGAACAGGTAGAGTTAACTGTTAAAATTCTAACTTTTTGAAAAAAGAGAACAAAATAAAGATTGGGGCTCTCACATGGGGAAAAGGCAAACCTGAATTAAAGAAGGACAAACTTTTTTGAAAAAATTAAAATATTTGCAAGATTTCTTAAAAATGTAAAATTTTATTTAAATGAACATATTTCACAGCACAAAATTTAAATTAGTTTTCCAAGCCCCTAACATTTGGTTAGCAGTAAAAACACTGTCAAAAACCCCAGTTACACCTAGTCCCTTTGGGTCTAACGTTTAGTGGGGAATTTTAACAGCATACTTACTGTGGAAGAGCTGAAATTTTCGCCAGTTTAAATGATTTGGCTGATTACACTGATTGCCGGCTCAGTGTGGGGAGGAACACAATGCAGTCTGTTTCAGAGCTGTCATTGACAGACCGCAACTTCAAGATTTCCACATGCGTCAAACCTCGAAGTTACGGTCAGTTTCAAAGGCAGAATGATGACGAACACTGCCAGTTCGCCGTCATCCCGACCACAAATTCCGGGTCAATATCTGCTAGTAGATGTCTTGTGGCTTTGCACAGGATAGGTCAGACTGACTTGGATGTGAACTCTTTTGTTTCTGCTCTGTGTATCAATGGTTTGTGTTTTTGCATTGATATTGATGTGATCTGTTTACTCTGTGTCAATATGGTTCTCCATGTGTTTCCCTCTGATTGAGTCTGCTTGCTTCTTCTCTGTTTCAGCCCTCTCTATGTCATTGTACTTCTCTGGCCCTGATATCTTGCTGTTTGCCTTTTCTGTGACATTTTATCCCCTTCTCTCTGTTTCTGCTGGTCAATCTCTGTGCTGTATTAATCTGTTTGTATATGTGTATTTGAATGTACCACACTTCCCATACCTGTGGTCTTCTAGGCAGAAGTTCTGTGTGCCGGTGGCAATTTTACTGGTGTTTGAAATGACTGGAAAGTCTGAAGAGAAAACAGCGGGAGGGCAGTCACTGGTAGAGCTGAAGAAAGGAACGGGAAGAATAAAGGTGAAGTGGGGAGCAGGGAGTCATAAGGCTCAAAGGCTGATTGAGGCTGCCATATCATGAGCTGGGGCCATCATAAGTAGTGGGGAGTGAGAGAGCAGGGCTGCTTTAGGGGCTGATGGAAGAATAAGGGAGACTTGAAACAGCTAGTTTGGGATTAGCTGATTATTATTTTGAAGCGATGGTGGGGTTGTCAAAAGTGGGACCAACATTATTTTGAAGTGCGAGTTTGGAACAGAAGCAGTATAATGGCTGACAGAATGGGGAGCACTGTTTTTTGAAATAGCAGAAATGGCAACGGGCATGTAGAGTGCCGGGAAGTCATAGACTGTCCTACCGGGTACGATGATTTTTTTTAAAATTTGAAGCTGCAAATTGCTGCCGTAAGAAGAGAGCAGGTCGTGCACAGCAAGCAGGACAGTTGGGGAGAAACAGCAGCAGGACAAAATGGTGCCAAGCATTTCCATTTTAAATGTTAACAACAGAGCATTACCAAAAATTGTAAAAACAGGTAGTATATACATATAAAAAAATGTTACAAATATTTGATATATATTTTGGATTTATGACCTTAGTGCTGACTGGGCATAGCTTGGCTAATTGGAATATAAGGATCATTTGAATCTAGACTCCTTTATCTATGACTCATAACTATGTAACTAGAGTGACTTAATTAATTTTTTTCCATCCGATGTCATTAAGTGCATTCAAAAGGATATGTAATGTTAGAGCCAAATAGACTCTTTATTGTCCTTTTCTTCAACAAGTGAAAGAAAACTTGTAGTTAAATCTGATCATGGAAAGAAGACAAATCTAATTATTTGGAATTGCTGGCGCACCAGTGGTTGTACATCTGTTGCAGCAAGCAATCTCTGTGATTTAAATCCAGTGGATTGATTGACAGTTACATGCCCAGGTATAGAAATATATTCAGCAGCCTTTTGCCAGTTGATCAGTTCCTCTTTTGTCATTGATGTAAAGTGAACATGTGAAGCGGCCTTGGATATTCTCATTCTCATTATACATTTATGTGATGGATACTGGTCCAGACATCAGTTATTAGGAGAGCAAACAAAAGTTGCACCTTCATATTTTACATAACAAGGAGGTGTAAGTTAAAGGTTGTAAATTAGTAGAATCTGCTGTGGGAGTCAGTGGGCTTATAGTGAATGTTTGTCAATAGACTATCCTCAGAAATGGAGAGAGAGAAGTCGAGGAAGGGAAGGAAAGAGTCGGAGATGGACCATGTGAAGGTGAGGGAAAAGGTGGAAATTGGTTGCAAAGTAAATGAAATTTTCAAGTACAGGGTGAGAGCAGGAAATGACACGATACATTCATCAATGTAGTAGAAAAAGAGGTGAGGGAGCGGACCCGAGTAGGACTGGAACAAAGAATGTTCCACGGATCCCACGAAAAGGTAGGCATAGCTAGGACCCATGCAGGTTCCCATAGCAACACCTTTAATTTGGAGTGAGTGGAGTCAAAGGAGAAGTTGTTCAATGTGAGAACAAGTTCAGCCAGGCGGTGGTGGTTGGGGACTGGTTGGACCTCTGCTCGAGGAAGAAGCGGAGCACCCTCAGGCCATCCCGGTGGGCGATGGAAGTGTGGAGGGATTGGGCGTCAATAGTGAAAAGGAGACAGTTAGGGCCAGGAAACTGGAAACTGTTAAAGTGGCGGAGAAACTGGACAAGGGGAGAAATAATAGTCAAGATAGGAAGAAGTAAGTTCCGTGGGGCAAGAACAGGTTGAAACGCTGGGTCTACCAGGGCAGTGCTGTTTGTGTATCTTGGGAAGGAGATAGAAGCAGGGTGTGCGAGGTTGGGGAACTATGAGGTTTGTTATGTATCTGGACTTATATATACTCTGTCTAGCCACCAGAGGGCTCATTCCCCAGAGTCCCAAGGGATCTCATAATCCCTTGGGAGCACAGGTATTTAAGAGTGCTTCATAAATTGGAGAGACACTCTGGAGACCTGCAATAAAAGACTGTCACACTTTACTTTGAGCTCACAGTGTTCAGTCTGACTCCTTCTGATATGTCCTTACTATACAGTATAAATGCACACGAGGCCCATACTTGAGAGAAGGTCACTCTGTGACCAGTAACCTTTATTCACCAGCACTGAAGTGATGAAGGTGGGTGAAGCTTCCCCTTTTATATCTGAAGGTCTAGGTTAGGAGTGTCTCCCACAAGTTCACCACCTATGGTCAGTGTTCTCACAGTGCACAACTTAGGTCAGTTTATACATGGGTTACAATGACAGTTGAATAAATGACATCACCTCCCCCCCCAAAGTCTTATTGGAGTCACAGGTTAAGTCTCTCTGATGGTTTGCGCTCCCTTGTAGAGCGCCTGAGTTGGGGCTCCGGTTGTTGGGCGCTGGCCTGAGTGTCTGCTGTTTGCGGTGCCTCAGGCCTGTCCAGACTGCCCACAGTGACTGGGCTCTCCTCCGCTTGGTTCCGGTGTTCGGTCACCTGTGGTGGAGTAAACTCTACGTCGTGTTCTTCCTCTGCTTCTTCTATGGGGTTGTTGAACCTCCTTTTTGTTTGATCCACGTGTTTGCGGCAGATTTGTCCATTGGTAAGTTTAACTACCAGAATCCTATTCCCCTCTTTGGCAATCACAGTGCCTGCAAGCCATTTGGGCCCTGCAGCATAGTTGAGGACAAATACAGGGTCATTGACATCAATACATCGCGCCCTCGCATTCCCGTCGTGGTAGTCACATTGTGACAGGCGCCTGCTCTCAACAATTTATTTCATGGTGGGGTGTATAAGGGATAACCTGATTTTGAGCGTCCTTTTCATTAGCAGCTCTGCGGGTGGGACCCCTGTGAGCGAGTGTGGTCGGGATCTATTGGCCAACAGGAGGCATGATAAGCGGCTTTGCAGGGAACCCCCTTGGATTCTGAGCATCCCCTGTTTGATTATCTGCACTGCTCGTTCCGCCTGGCCGCTTGAGGCCGGCTTGAACAGTGCCGTTCTGACATGGTTGATACCATTTCTTGCCATGAAGTCCTGGAATTCAATGCTTGTAAAGCACGGGCAATTCTCGCTGACCAAGATGTCCGGTAGACCACATTTCTTGACTAAAGCCAGTAGCGGGTCTCTATTTGTCCAGACTTTGATCTGACGGGCTGTCACGGGTGAGCCTTCGCTTTCGAAAGCTTCAACAGCCATGACCATCTCAGCAGCACGCTCGGTTGCCCCCTCAGTGGTGGCTAGTGGGAGCCTGCTGAGTGCATCGGCGCAGTTTTCAGTGCCCGGTCTGTGCCAAATTGTATAGTCATAGGCAGCTAGCGTGAGTGCCCACTTCTATATGCAGGCTGATGCATTTGCATTTATGGCCTTGTTGTCGGCCAAAAGGGACGTTAGGGGTTTGTGATCTGTCTCCAGCTCAAATTTCCTGCCAAACAGGTACTGGTGCATTTTTTTTACTGCATATACACATGCTAGCGCTTCCTTTTCTACCATCCCATAGCCCTTTTCTGCCTAGGACAGACTTCTGGAGACATAAGCTACCGGCTGTAACTGACCCTTGGCATTAATATGCTGCAACACACACCCAACCCCATAGGTCGACGCATCACACGTTAAAACAAGTTTCTTACATGGGTCAAATAGCGATAACAGATTGTTGGAGCATAACAAATTGCGTGCTCTATCAAAAGCCCTTTCCTGGCTTTCCCCCCAGACCCATTCGCACCCTTTGCGTAGGAGCACGTGTAGCGGCTCTAACAAGCGTGCTCAATTTGGGAAGAAATTTACCAAAATAGTTCAGGAGCCCCAGGAACAAACGCAGCTCCGTCGTGTTACGGGGTCTGGGTGCTCTCTGGATCGCTTTCATTTTGGACGCAGTAGGGCTGATCCCGTCTGCTGCTAACCTCATCCCCAGGAATTCTACCTCTGGAGCTAAGAAGACGCACTTCGCCTTTTTCAGTCGCAGACCTACCTGGTCCAGTCTGCGTAGCACCTCCTCCAGGTTGTGGAGGTGTTCTTCAGTATTGAAACCCATGATGAGGATGTCGTCTTGAAAAACCACCGTCCTTGGAATCGACTTGAGGAGGCTTTCCATATTTCGTTGAAAGATCGCAGTGGCCGAGCGAATCCCAAACGGACATCTGTTGTACTCAAACAATCCATTGTGTGTCGTGATGGTGGTCAGCTTCTTCGACTCACTTGGCAGCTCCTGGGTCATGTAAGCTGAGGTACGGTCCAATTTTGAAAAAAGTTTGCCACCGGATAGCGTCACAAAGCGGTCCTCCGCTCTCGGTAGCAGGTACTGGTCTTGGAATGACACCCGATTGATGGTGGCCTTGTAATCACCACACATCCTGACCAACCCATCCACCTTGAGCACCGGCACAATCGGGCTCGCCCAGTCACTGAATTCGACTGGCGAGATGATGCCTCCCCTCAACAGGCGGTCCAATTCGCATTCTATCTTTTCCCACATCATGTACGGCACCGCTCTGGCCTTGTGGTGTACTGGCCTGGCGTCCAGGTTTATGTGAATCACTACCTTGGTCCCCAGTAGTGCGGGACCGTCCCTGGGATAATCCAGAGTGGGAATCTGTTCTCCGAATCTTTGTGGGTCACGACTACCGTGGCGCTGCCTAGCACCGGAATGATCTTCTTTGTATATGTCCGTAGCTGTGTGTCAATCGGTAATAATTTTGGCCTCCTAGCCTTGGACGCCCACAACTTGTCCAACTGTTTGATACTCATCAGGGACTGGCTGGCCCCCGTGTCTAGCTCCATTGATACTGGGATGTCATTGAGGAGCACTTTCATCATTATCGGTGGCGTTCTGGTATATGAACTGTATATGTGTTCCACATGAACTCGCTGAACTTCAACTTCCAACGATTTCCCCCAGTATTCATTTGGCCTCATAGGGCTTACATCGGGCCCATCCTCCTCGTACATCAACCTGGCTGCAGGCTTCCTGCACATACGCGCCAAGTGACCACTGACGTTGCAATTTCTGCAGGTATATTGCTGATACCTGCAAGCTCTGGCTGGGTGTTTGCCTCCACACCTCCAACATGAGCCATTATTGGAAACAAAAGGTCCATTACCAGTTGATCGTCTCTGACTGTCTCTGTAACTGTCCTTAAGCGCACGATTAACAGGTGTTGATGGCCCCATTACTGGCCGCATTGTCCCTTGCGATGGTATGAATCGCCATTCAGCTAGCCATTGTCTTTGTTGAATTGCCCCCTTTGGGTTCGACTACATGCTCGGGCATGTTTGATTGCCCCTGTCTGCCTGGAAAACTGTGTGCCGCGTTAACAATGTTGACTCCCTGTCGATTTGTTGCATTTAAGCCAAGATTTTTGTCAAACATTATTCTGGTCTCTTCCTCTCCTGAGATAAATGTCTGGGCATCAAAGCCGCTTTTTCCAGGGTCAAGTCTTTGGTCTCAATCAGTTTCCTGAAAACCCCAGCGTGCCCGATGCCCTCAATAAAAAAGTCTCTCAGCAATTTCTCTCTGCATACATCTGGGAACTTACATAGGCTCGCCAGTCGCTGGAGGTCTGCCACGGAGTCTGGAACGCTTTGGTTTTACACGCACCGGCGGTGAGAAGGGCAGTGTCTCGCCATGTGCACGCTGCTTGCCGGTTTAAAGTGTTCCCCGATCAAATTACTGAGCTCTTCAAAAGTCTTGTCCGCCGGCTTCTCTGGCGCTGGAAGGTCCTTCATCAGGGAGTACGTCCTGGATCCACAAACCGTCAGGAGATGAGCCCTGCGTTTGTCGGCCGAATCCTGTCCCAACAATTCCTTAGTGACGAAACTTTGCTGTAGTCTCTCAATAAAATCATCCCAATCATCATCAACACAGTACCTCTCTTCTGTGCTGCTAGTGGCCATGCTCGCGTGGTTTAAATCCCATCCTCGTCGCCAATGATATGTCCTTACTATACAGTATAAATGCACACGAGGCCCATACTTGAGAGAAGGTCACTCTGTGACCAGTAACCTTTATTCACCAGCGCTGAAGTGTTGAAGGTGGGTGGAGCTTCCCCTTTTATACCTGAAAGTCCAGGTTAGGAGCGTCTCCCACAAGTTCACCACCTAGTGATCAATGTTCTCACGGTGTACAACTTAGATCAGTTGATACATGGGTTACAATGACAGTTGAATACATGACATCTTCTCCATACACTACAACTGGTGACAAGATACAGATAGCGAACCCAAAGATGCAGAGAACAGTGGGCATCCTAGAGAAATTCTCAGAGGGAGATGATTGGGAAACTTTTGTGGAGCGACTCGACCAATACTTCGTGGCCAATGAGCTAGATGGGGAAGAGATTGCTGCCAAACGTAGAGCGATCCTCCTCACTGTCTGTGGGGCACCAACGTATGGCCTCATGAAGAATCTGCTCACTTCAGCGAAACCCACAGAGAAATCGTACGACGATTTGTGCATCTGGTCCGAGAGCATTTGAACCCGAAGGAAAGTGTTCTGATGGCGAAGTACCAGTTCTACACCTACAAAAGATCTGAAGGCCAGGAAGTGGCGAGTTATGTCGCCGAGCTAAGATGCCTTGCAGGACATTGCAAATTTGAAGGACATTTGGAGCACATGCTCAGAGACTTTTTCATACTTGGCATTGGCCACGAAACCATACTTCGCAAACTTTTGAATGTAGAGACCCCAACCTTGAGTAAAGCCATAGCGATAGCCCAGACGTTCATTGCCACCAGTGACAATACTAAGCAAATCTCTCAGCACACAAGTGCTGCTACAAGTACTGTGAACAAAGTGATGTTGTTTTCGAATCATAACGCCCAGGGCAGGTCACACATACCTGCAGCTACACGTTCGCAGATAACTGAGTCCACCATCAAGGGTGATGAATGCAAGGCCATTAACACCTTGTTGGCGCTGCAGAGGTGAGCATTGTTTCTAATCATGCCGATTCAAAGGATACATTTGCAAGGGCTGTGGAACAATAGGATACCTCCAACGAGTTTGCAGGCGAACTGCTAGACCTGCTAAACCTGCAAACCACCACGTTGCAGAGGAGGACAGATCCACGGAGGATCACGACAAAACAGAACCTCTGATAGAGGAGGCAGAGATACATGGGGTGCACACATTCACTACGAATTGTCCCCCGATAATGCTGAATGTTGAACTAAATGGACTCCTGGTGTCAATGGAGCTGGACACGGACGCGAGCCAGTCCAGCATGGGCAAAAAGACTTTTGAAAGGTTGTGGTGCAACAAGGCCTCAAGGCCAGTCTTAACTCCAATTCGCACGAAACTAAGAACTTACACAAAAGAACTAATTCCTGTAAATGGTAGTGCTACCGTAAAGGTCTCCTATGATGGAGCGGTGCACAAGCTAGCACTCTGGGTGGTACCGGGCAATGGTCCCACGCTGCTCGGCATGAGCTGGCTGGGAAAGATACGTTGGAACTGGGACGACATCCGAGCGCTGTCGTCCACTGACAACACTTCGTGTATACAGGTCTTAAACAAATTTCCTTCGCTGTTCAAACCAGGCATCGGAAAATTCCAAGAAGCAAAAGTGCAGATCCACCTAATTCCTGTGGCGCGACCCATTCATCACAAGGCGAGAGCAGTACCGTACATGATGAGAAAAAGGGTAGAAATCGAGCTCGACCAGCTACAAAGAGAGGGCATCATCTCACCGATCGAGTTCAGCGAGTGGGCCAGTCCTATTGCCTCAGTCCTCAAGGGAGACGGCACCATCAGAATCTGTGGCGATTACAAAGTAACTATCAATCGTTTCTCCCTGCAGGACCAATACCCACTTCCAAAAGCTGACGACCTCTTTGCAACGCTGGCGGGAGGAAAGACGTTCATGAAGCTGGATCTGACCGCAGCCTACATGACGCAGGAGCTGAAGGAATCATCGAAGGCCCTCACCTGCATCAACACGCACAAAGGTCTTTTTGTTTATAACAGATGCCCGTTTGGAATCCGATCAGTGGCAGCGATGTTCCAGAGAAACATGGAAAGTTTACTGGAGTCGGTCCCGCACACCATGGTCTTCCAGGACGACATCTTGGTCACAGGTCGGAACACAGTCGAGAACCTGGAGGAAGTTCTTAGTCGGCTCAACCACGTGGGGCTCAGGTTAAAATGCTCGAAGTGCATTTTCCTGGAGCCTGAAGTGGAGTTCTTGGGAAGGAGGATTGTGGCGGACAGCATCAGGCCCACCAACGCGAAGACGCCGACAATCGAGAACGCACTGAGGCCACAGAACATGACGGAGCTGCAGTCGTTCCTGGGACTCTTGAACTACTTTGGTAACTTCTTACCGGGTCTCAGCACCCTGCTAGAACCACTACATGTCTTACTACGAAAAGGGGGGGGAATGGGTTTGGGGCAAAAGCCAAGAAAATGCCTTTGTAAAAGCAAGAAAATTGTTATGCTCAAACAAATTGCTTGTGTTGTATGATCTATGTTAGCATTTGGTACTAGCATGTGATGCGTCGTCATGTGGCGTTGGGTGTGTATTGCAACAAGCTAATGATTTCGGGAAATTGCAACTGGTTGCTTATGCATCCAGGAGTCTGTCTAAGGCTGAGAGAGCCTACGGCATGATTGAAAAAGAAGTGTTAGCGTGTGTCTATGGGGTAAAGAAAATATATCAATACCTGTTTGGGCTAAAATTCGAATTGAAAACCGACCATAAGCCACTTATATCCCTATTTTCTGAGAGCAAAGGTATAAATACCAACGCATCGACCTGCATCCAGAGATGGGCGCTCACATTGTCCGCATTCAACTACGCCATCCGCCAGGCACAGAAAACTGCGCTGATGCTGTCAGTAGGCTGCCATTGTCCACCACAGGAGTGGAAATGGCGCAGCCCGCAGATCTTGCCATGGTTATGGAAGCATTTGAGTGTGAGCAATCACCCGTCACTGCCCGACAGATCAAAACCTGGACAAGCCAGGACTCCTTATTATCTCTAGTCAAAAGCTGTGTGCTTCACGGGAGCTGGTCCAATATCACATTGGAAATGCAGGAAGAGATAAAGCAGTTCCAGCGGCACAAAGATGAAATGTCTATACAGGCAGACTGCTTTCTGTGGGGCAATCAAGTAGTGGTCCCCAAGAAGGGCAGAGACACCTTCATCAATGACCTCCACAGTACCCACCCAGGCACCATAATGATGAAAACGATAGCCAGATCCCACGTGTGGTGGCCCGGCATCGACGCGGACTTAGAGTCCTGCGTTCACAGATGTAATACATGCTTGCAGTTAAGCAATGTACCCAGGGAGGCGCCGCTAAGTTTATGGTCTTGGCCCTCCAAACCATGGTCTAGGGTGCATGTCGACTAAGCAGGCCCGTTCTTGGGTAAAATGTTCCTTGTGGTTGTAGACGTGTACTCTAAGTGGATTGAATGAGAGATAATGTCGGCTAGCACGTCCGCTGCCACCACTGAAAGCCTGCGGGCCATGTTTGCCACACACAGTCTACCCGATGTCCTGGTGAAAGACAACGGGCCATGTTTTACCAGTGCTGAGTTCAAAGAATTTATGACCCGTAACGGGATCAAACATGTCACATCTGCCCCGTTTAAACCAGAGTCCAATGGTCAGAAAGAGAGAGCAGTGCAAACCATCAAGCAAGGCTTGAAGAGGGTAACGGAAGGCTCACTGCAGACTCGCCTATCCCGAGTCCTGCTTAGCTAATGCACAAGACCCCACTCACTCACTGGGATCCCACCTGCTGAACTGCTCATGAAAAGAGCACTTAAGACAAGGCTCTCGTTAGTTCACCCTGATCTACATGAACAGGAAGAGAGCAGGCGGCTTCAACAAAGTGCATACCATGATAGCACAAATGTGTCACGCGAGATTGAAATCAATGATCCTGTATTTGTATTTAATTATGGGCAAGGTCCTAAGTGGCTTCCCGGCACTGTTGTGGCCAAAGAGGGGAGCAGGGTGTTTCAGGTCAAACTTTCAAATGGACTCATTCACCGGAAACACTTGGTCCAATCAAACTCAGATTCACGGACTACCCTGAACAACCCACCTTGGACCCAACTTTTTTTGATCCCCCCCCAACTCACAGACCAGTGGCAACCGACACCACGGTTGACCACGAAGCAGAACCCATCATCCACAGCAGCCCTGCAGGGCCCAACCCACCAGGCAGCCCAGCAAGGCCAGCTACACAGCTGCCCAGCGAGGGCCCAACAAATAACTCAACAACATCAACCTTCACATTGAGACGATCAACCAGGACAAGAAGGGCCCCAGATCGACTCACATTGTAAATAGTTACACTATTGACTTTGGGGGGGGAATGTTGTTATATATGTGGACTTGTATTTACTCTGTATAGCCACCAGAGGGCTCATTTCCCAGAGTCCCAAGGGATCTCATAATCCCTTGGGAGTACAGGTATTTAAGAGTGCTTCACAGGTTGGAGAGGCACTCTGGAGACCTGCAATAAAAGACTAAGGTCACACTTTACCTTGAGCTCACAGTGTTCAGTCTGACTCCTTCTCCATGCACTACAAGGTTGCCAGTTGTTGAGGGAAGATCTCCAGAGGAGATAAGGTCAGTGACAGTCTGGGAAATAATGGCTTGATGATCGGTCGTGGGGTCATGGTCCAGAGGGAGGTAGGAGGATGTGTCAGAGAGATGGCAATCAGCCTCTGCAAGGTAGAAGTCAGTTTGCCAAACAACAACAGCGCCGCCCTTGTCAGCAGGTTTAATGACAATGTTGGTGTTGGATCTGAGAGAGCGGAGTGCTGCAAGTTCAGAGAGAGGTAGGTTGGAGTGAATGAGGAGAGCAGAGAAATTGAGATGGCCGATGTCCTGTCAGCAAGTTTGTAATCCTAAGATCTAGAGAGGGTAAGAAGCCAAAGGGAGGGGTCCAGGTAGAGCGAGAATTCTGAAAACGGTAGAAAAGGTCAGCTGTGCAGGGAAGACTCCTGGCCGAAGGAGTGGGCACCGAGGTGAAGTGCTGGAAAAAGAGCTCAGCGTCGTGCCATGATCTTATTAAAAGGCGGAGCAGGCTCGCAGGGCCAGGTGGCCTACTCCTGCTCCTATTTATTATGTGCCGAACTCAAAATTCATTGAGGAGATGAAGCTCAAACCTTTCCTCCTTATTTTTCTTTCCCATGGCAGCTAGTGACTATTCCGCCATTCACCCCCCATCTAGACTCATCTTTTGTTTCTTAACTTGTGCCATTACCATCTCATTTTTCCCCATCCTCCCTTTTGTCTCGTAAATCACTCCTGCCTTCCACCCTATCACAGACCTTCCCTTTTGATCTTTCCTCCCCTCTCCCTTTCACTGCCCCTGCACTTCCTTAAAATCTGTTACATCTTGAACTTTTCCAGTTCTGACGAAGGGTCACAGACCCAAAACGTTAACTCTGTTTCTCTCCACAGATGCTGCCTAACCTGCTGAGATTTCCAGCATTTTCTGTTTTTATTTCAGAAGCCAGCATCCGCAGTATTTTACTTTTGTATAAAATTAATTTGGTTACTTCGGCAATGTTTGAACTTTGAACTGAGCTAACTTGCTTGTCTCAGCTTTAATCTTGGAGAAAGTTGTGTGAAATGGTTTTGTTTGAAGATCATGGAGTATTTTTTCCCTTATTAGATCATCAAGGACCAGAAGCTGCTTATTATTGTTGGTGGGATGCTGCTCATCGATCTCTGCATCCTCATTTGCTGGCAGGTTGTGAATCCCCTGAAGAGGACCGTGGAAGACTACCCTTTAGAGGTCAGTTAACAGGGTGTAACTGGGAATGGTAAGGTCTGGATTTGAAGCTGTTCTCTCCTGTTTCATTTTAGGGTGAATACTGTTAGGAGAATTTGAAATGTAAGTGTAATGTAGTGAAAAACGAGCAAGTACTTTGAAGACAATCTGAAGCAGCTGAACTACCTGTCATAAAAAAGGTTCTCATGAATGGATGGTCAGCTTGGGATGGTACACCAAGGTGCCTGCGGGTCTTGAATCCATATCTAAATACGTTAAGATCCAAAGTTGTATATATAAAACTAAATATAAATATAACAATATAGTCTTTGCAGAAAATTTGGGGCATTTAAAGAAAGATGATTTCTAGTTCAGCCAACTTCTTTAATTCTACTTTGTCACATTTAAGCTTGTGTGCAATGCTGGGAATAAAAGGATATGCTAGGAATTTGAAGTACAACGCTGCAAGCCTATTCGCAATTTACTTGCACATAAGTATGTTATTACTATTCAATCATACATTAAAAATGGGAAAAAAATGACACTTCTTATAAAGAAAAACACATTTTTTTAATGTTTTAAATGGAGCCAATTTATCTAAAGCTGGCAGTTGAGCAATGAGGACTGAGACAATATTACAAGATTGTCCTTATTCACACAGAGGTATTCTCAGTTGATTGTGGAAGGATGGTTGGAAACTTATGAGATGCAGGAATGTCTAGAGATGTAATTAAATTACCTCTTGGAAATATCCAGAATTTCCTATAAGACAGAAAGTGGGAAATATAAGGTTGAACAAGTTGGACCATATAGATACTTCTTTTGGGCATAGTTCTCATTAAACAATAATTGCCTGATGTCCATGCAGCCTTAGTCTAGTGGTAGAGTACTGGACTCCATTCAAAGAGCCCCAGTTGACCCAGCCCTTCATCTTAGGGTCAAGGTGCACTAATTGGAGCACATTGTGGCAGCATAACCTGCAGTTTCAGAGAGTTATAAATATCAACCTATCTCACTCTGCTGAATAACATTAGTGGTGGCTTCAGACAGGTCTGTGCTCTAAAATATTCCACAGGTCCTGCTCAGGTGGGAAAACATCAAAAGGAAAATAACGTTGAGGTAAAGATTATTATAAAATTAAGATTTGAAAAATATATAGTGATAGCTTTTAAAGGCAGAAGGGTTGCTTCTGTCAAACAGTATATAGTTACAAACCTTTTGATTTTTGTTTTCACCAATAAAATATGAATATGTTGATAACCTATATTTCTCCTTAGTGGCATTAGTTTAATTATATTTTAGTAATAGTATACCAGACATAACATTCAGTTCAAAAATAAATAGAAAAAATAGTTAGGCTATAAGCTTTATGAATATTGAAAGGCAGTGATTTTACATTTATTAGTATTGCTATATAGAACAAAGGACACACCGTTTGTGGTTTAAATAATTTAAAACATGACTGACAAAGGTAGGAAGGGATGGAATAATCGAATGCTCCCTCGGGAATGTTCCAATTTATCACAGATTGTGAGCTACCACATTACATATGATTGTCAGAATTGTCAGTGTAAAAAGTGCAGTTAATGCACATACACAATTCAGTTGCAAATAAACAACAAATAAATATGTACAATGACATGTACACAATTAATACATACATATGTACAATATCAACTACTTACTTTTACAAACATAGATGAATATCTCAACACACTTTATAAAGGAGAGAGGTTGCCATGGAGCAGGAAACAAAGGAATTTGGGGAGGAGACTGAAGATATGGTTAAAGAGTTAGGATTTTAGAAGGCTTGTGAAAGCAGGCACAGAGTGAGCAACTTGTAAATGAATTCCAGAGGGCAGGGGTGTAATGACAATATGTTGACCTTGGATGGTGGAATAGAGGAATGGGGAACAAGCAGCAATCCAGAGCCAGGAATATGGACTGGGTTTTAGTACCAAAGAAAATTTCCCAGAAGAGTAGAGTCAGGCAGTGAAAGAACATGAAAATGAGGACAAGGATCTTAAAATTGATTCACTGAAGCACAGGCAACCAGTGGAACTTATTGAGGGCAGGAATAATTGATGTGTGGAACTTTATGTGGGACAGATCTAGAGTCACAGAGTTATGGATAAATTAATCTTCAAAAGTGATAAAGGATTTTAGCAATAAAAACAGAAAATGCTGGAAATCTCAGCGGGTCAGGCAGCATTTGTGGAGGGAAAAGCAGAGTTAACGTTTTGGGTCAATGATCCTTCATCAGAACTGGAGCGTGTTTGGAAAGAACACATTCTAAAGAAGCACTAAAAGGGATTGGGGAAGAAAGAACAAAAGGGAAGGTTTGTGATGGGGTGGAAGGCAGGAGAGATTAGAGAAAGAAAAGGGATGATGGGCCGAATTGAAATGGTAATGGCCAGAGTTAGAAAAAGGTTAGTCAAGATAGGATGTGAATGACGGAATAATTACCAGCTGCCATTGGAGACAAGGAGAAAAAAAAAACATAGGCTCGGGGGGGGTGGGGGGCGAGGTGCGGGGGGAGAAAGGGAGCCAAAGATGGCCAGAGTTTATGCTCTGAAATTGTTGAACTCGATGTTGAGTCCAGAAGGCTGTAAAGTGCCTAAACGAAAGATTAGGTGCTGTTCCTCGAGCTTGCGTTGAGCTTCATTGGAACAGTGTAGGAGGCCAAGGATGGCGAGGTCAAAGTGGGAGTGGATTGGAGAATTAAAGTGACAGGTGACCGGAAACTTAGGGTCACACTTATGGACTGAACAGAGGTGTTCCGCAAAGTGGTCACTTAATCTACGCTTGATCCCCACAATGTAGAGGAGGCCACTTCGTGAGCAGCGAATACAGTATACTAAATTGAAAGAAGTACAAGTAAATTGCTGTTTCACCTTGAAGGAGTATTTGGGGCCCTGGATAGTGAGAAGGGAGGAGGTGAAAGAGCAGGTGTTGCATCTCCTGCGCTTGCACGGAAAGGTGCTGTGGGAAGGGGAGGGGGTGCTAGGAGTAACTGTGGAGTGGACCAGGGTGACGTGGAGGGAGCGGTCCCTTTGGAACGCTAAGAGGGAAGGGGAGGGGAAGATGTGATTGGTGGT
This sequence comes from Pristiophorus japonicus, assembly GCF_044704955.1. Lineage (NCBI taxonomy): Eukaryota > Metazoa > Chordata > Chondrichthyes > Pristiophoridae > Pristiophorus > Pristiophorus japonicus. The sequence continues at coordinate 169,883,288 of NC_091981.1, read as the reverse complement.
GGGATCACGCTGGAGGTGGCAGAAATGGTGGAGGATGATCCGTTGAACGTGGAGGCTGGTGGGGTGAAAGGTGAGGACAAGGGGAACCCTGTCGTGGTTCTGAGAGGGAGGGGAAGGGGTGAGAGCAGAGGTGCGGGAAATAGACCAGACACGGTCGAGAACTAGAGTGAAATACTAGCATAAGTGGACAATTGTCTGGTGTAGAATAAGGCAGTTTTGGCAATGAACAGGATGTGAGTTTTAAAGTTCAGCTCAGTGTAACAGAACAAATACATATACACAATAATACTAAGAAGCACACAACACATAAATACGTACTTATGATAAGATAGACATAATGGTGGTGAATCTCCGCTGAATGCCCCATTTTTCCAAGATGTTTGTGGCTCTTCAACTGAAGTTATGGCAAATGAGCAGGGGAACCTCCCAGAACTCACCCTCATTAGATACATATGTAAAATAATATATAAACATGATAAAAAATGAGTACAGTAGCACATAAAAAGTAAAAAATAAATATGTAACAATAATGTGCAAATGCGCAATAATTGCTTCATTAGATTATTGTTAATTAATTTTATTACAATGTGTAAATCAGAAATTTTTAAAGGAGCATTGGATATAACTGTAATATATCCAACCAGTGGAAAAGTTTCACTTGTAAGTTTGGAACAACTGGCTGAAAATCTCTAAATTGTACCAATACATAAAATACCATCCTTGGATTATAACAATAACAACAGCATTTATATAGCGCCTTTAACACAGTAAAATGTACCAAGGTGCTTGTATTATAGGCTATAATAACTTGCATGAAGTGCAACATATAAGCTGCACTGATAGGACATGATGGGGAGAAATCGGTCCTTGTTGTGCCTGTTGTCCTGACAGAAAACAGGAGCAAAAAGGACCAATTTGAGGGTGAATCATCTCGCAAGGATGCCTGAGGTAAGTGGGTCAGGCATTATTCAGATGTCCCTGGTGGTCACCTAAAACGGGTGTTAGGGCCCTCAAATATGTTAATGAGGGCCCTAACACCTGTTTCGGGATAATTCCCTAAAATTTGTTGGCGCTGAGCAGAGCTGGTATCGAGCCTGCTCCGCTCAGTTTTGTGGCTCATAATGCAGCTTAACCACTGGTCCATAAAGGGGGCTGCCACCAAGCTTACCTTTATATGGAACGGGAGGAAGCAAGAGTTCAGAAATTCCAAGGGCCAGTGCCAACCTGCAATTGCCCCCCTCCTGTTCTCCTGGCCCCATGACGTATCTGACGGCCACTCAATTCAAATTCTTCCTCGTCAAACCAACAAGTTGCATTTGGATGCCTCCTTTGCATCTGCAGCTCTCCGGCAATATGATGATGCGACCAAGGCCCAATTTTGAGTGAAGCTACAGAGCTCCAAGTTCTGGCGCACACTCCCAGTGCACCAGTAATTTCAGCCCCGGAAATAGCCCTCGACCAATTCCTAACCTGGTTTATTTAACAGTTTTTAAACCTCATCTGTGGCATAAAATTCGACCTATAATAGAAATAACTTTGTTGCGCAATACAGCAGTGGCTATCAAGTAACATCCTATTAGGACAAAACGTATCAATGCTGAACAATGTACACCTGAGTTCCATATAATGCTGTCATATTCCCACAGGTGTATCTTTTAGAACTAGCTGTCTGTTAGGTAGAATCGTCTTTGTGCAGCTAAATTCACATTGATTTCTATGACATATAACTGGGGATACAGAAGTGATTGTGGTAATGAGGCCTACAAATCATTTCCCAAAGGAGTCCAGTGGTAAAGGAGGGCAGCTGGAATAAGAATTAAAGATTGCTTCTTAAAAATTTCAGTGTGAAAAAAAGGAAAACAAAAGGAGCAAGGGAGCTATCACAGTGGGGGAAATCTCTCCTCGGTTGTTTTCTGAAGCAGAATTTGATGAATATTCTGCTACAGTTGGTGGATTATCTACAACCTGTCAGAGAACAGCTATGAAGTGTTATACTGCCTGGAGTGTTGAAACCAGGCATGTATGTGTCATTGTTGTTCTATTTTATAGCAGGTCTCACTTTAATCAGCACCCAGAAAAAAATGAGAAATGTTAGTGAAAGTAGAGAAGAGCCGGCTATCTGAGGGGGGAGTGTTGCTATGTAAGTAAACATGTAACTGCCATGTCTAACCACCAGAGGGCTTATCCCCTGGAGTCCCCAAGGGATCCCACAATCCCTTGGGAGTACCTGTATATAAGGAGGGCTCACAGGCTGGAGAGGCACCCTGAGATCTGGAATAAAGGACTATGGTCACACTTACTTTGAGCTTGCAGTATCTCGTCTGACTCTTCATCCAAGACATAACAGTACTCATGTCAAATTACCCTCAATCTGCTATGTTAGCATTGCTGTAAAACTGTCTATTTTAAATGGGTTAATATAATAAATAGTTTAAGATTTTGAAATTCATTGACAGTTAAATGAAGTATAATATTAAATAGTTATACATGAGTTTCACCAGTAAAGAATACATTCAGCTGAAATCTGCCAAATTTAGGACATGCAGTCATGAGATTTGTCTTCCAGACAGTTCTGACTTGTATTAACACATGTGGCAAGCGTCTTTAGAGTAAGATGCAGGAAGAAGAGTGTAGAGGAAAAAAACCATCAATAAATTATATAAAGCAGTTTGCAACAAATCCCAGGATTGTATCATGCTGTCCACTATGCTAAACTCACCACTAACACTGTACCCCCATCAATCAATCAACATTAGTGTATGACTGCTGACTGTATAAGTATTAAAACCCTATGTCTCCGAATTTGGTGAAGCCCCCCCACCCACCCAAGCGCCGCCCAAAGGACGGTACCTTGGGTGGGGTTTTCATCAAAAAGGTGCTTCAAAGGGCGGTGGGCAGCAATTAAGAACATAAGAACTAGGAGCAGGATTAGGCCATTTGGCACATTGAGCCTGCTCTGCCATTCAATAAGATCATGGCTGATCTGATCATGGACTCAGCTCCACTTCCCTGCCCGCTCCCCATAACCCTTTACTCCCTTATCACTCAAAAATCTGTCTATCTCCGCCATAAATATATTCAATGACCCAGCTTCCACAGCTCTCTGGGGCAAAGAAATGCATAGATTTACAACCCTCTGAGAGAAGAAATTTCTCCTCATCTCAGTTTTAAATGGGTAGCCCCTTATTCTGAGACTATATCCCCTAGTTTTATTTTCCCCTATGAGTGGAAATATCCTTTCTGCATCCACCTTGTCTAGCCTCCTCATTATCTTATTATGTTTCGATAAGATCACCTCTCATTCTTCTAAACTCCAATGTGTAGGTCCAACCTACTCAACCTATCTTCATAAGTCAACCCTCTCATCTCCGGAATCAACCTAGTGAACCTTCTCTGAGCAGCTTCCAATGCAATTAGATCCCTCCTTAAATACGGAGACCAAAACTGCATACAGTACTCTAGGTGTGGCCTTATCAATACCTGTACAGTTGTAGCAGGACTTATCTGCTTTTATACTCTACCCCTTTGCAATAAAGGCCAACATCCCATTTGCCTTCCTGATTACTTGCTGTATCTGCATACTAACTTTTTGTGTTTCATGCACAAGGACCCCAAGGTCCCTCTGTACTGCATCCTTTTGCAGATTTTTTGTGGCCTCCTCACAATTTGCTTTCCTACCCATCTTTGTATCATAGCAAACTTGACTACATTAGACTCGGTCCCTTCATCCAAGTCATTAATATAGATTGTAAATAGTTGAGGACCCAGCACCGATCCCTGCGGCACCCCACTAGTTACTGTTTGCCAACCGGAAAATTATCCATTTATCCCGACTCTCTGTTTTCTGAGAGGTAGCCAATCCTCTATCCATGCTAATGTATTACCTCCAACCCCGTGAACTTTTATCTTGTGCAGTAACCTTTTATGTGGCACCTTATCGAATGCCTTCTGGAAATCCAAATACACCACATCCACTGGTTCCCCCTTATCCATCCTGTTCGTTGCATCCTCAAAGAACTGCACAAATTTGTCAAACATGATTTCCCTTTCATAAAACCATGCTGACTCTGCTTGATTGAATTATGCTTTTCCAAATGTCCCGCTTCTGCTTCCTTAATAATGTACTCCAGCATTTTCCCAGTGACAGATGTTGGGCTAACTGGTCTATAGTTTCCTGCCTTTTGTCTGCCTCCTTTTTTAAATAGGGGCGTTACATTTGTGATTTTCCAATCCGCTGGGACCGCCCCAGAATTCATGGAATTTTGGTAGATTACAACCAATGCATCCACTATCTTTGCAGCCAATGAGGGACTTATGTTGCCAATCTGGGTGGCAGCCAATGGGAGCTCCCAATCTCGGCGGCAAAGGCGCTTGCCACCCAAGTGCCGCCGAGGATGGAGTCAGGCCCATGGAGGGTCGAAGACCTGCAAAGAAAATGCATTAAAAAAAAACATCAGAACACCTTCAGGGAACCCCATGCAGGTAAGTCCCTGTAAAGAAAGAAATTAAAAAATGTTTATTCACCTTTTTTTTTCAGCTCTTCATACCTACCGTCGGGGACAGACCAGCTTCCTCGTCGCGGTCTACCCCCGTTCTGGCGCCGACTCCCACCGACTCCCACCCACACCAATCTGGCACCTCAGCGGGCGGGAGTCCACTTACGCCACTCGGCAGTCAGCTGATGTCAGCCGGCGGTCCCCGGTGGCTCTCCCCCCCGCCTGCTCCAGACCAGATCGAAACTGGCACTGAGCGGAACCCGAGGAGGAATGTCAACGGCAGTCGGCGGCAGTAGGCGCTGAGTGCATCAATTTCGGGCCCTGTATTTCTGAGACATACTCAAAAAATTGAACAAATAGCTTTATCAAAAACTGTAATTGTGATGATCTGTCACAAACAATTCTTCAGACTTTAATCTTCATTGAATTTCCATGTGCCATATGTTAGAAGATGATAATGCTTTTCAGGATTAGATTTGAGGAATAAATAATGGCATCTTTACTTTGCTCATGTTTCTAGTGATGGCTCTAGGATTACTGACCTTGCCAATTGAAGCTGAATTAACCCCTCAAGTGCTGCAAACAAGTCTACTTGTTTAAGTACTTGCAGGCTACAAGGCAGTGGTGGGCAAAATCCTTTATCAGCCCCAGCACAGTCCAGACTCAACAGAAGTTCCAATTAGCATGAACACTGACCTAGTGAGCTGAAATAAACCCACATCACGGTCCTCCAGTTACAGCAGGGTGCCCGCGGGCCCTATCCAGCCAACCAAGTCATTCTGTCCGGCCTGCTGGACAGAACCGAAACAGAACATGAGCTGCATATTAGTCACTTTCACTTCTCCTGGGTCAGAGATTGACCCGAACTGCTGTCAGGGAAAACACATTAAAATACTTAATTCAATTAATCAATTCGTAAAAGCGATTTTCTTTCTGGCCCAATCTTAAAAGGATCCCTTCTGTTATTCTGGGCCCCAATGGCGAATGTCCATACCCAGACTGCACTGCATACAATAATATGCCCTATTATTTTAGAGTTGAGTCATGGCTGCTCTTCTCCAGGATTCTTTTACTGAAGAGACCGGCACTGCGTCTTTCCTCTCCCATTAGCCAGAATATAATGGCAGTAGGGTTCTCATCATCATCTTATATATGGGAAGGGAATCCAGGTAATGGCAGCGATTATGGATACAATGCATCTCCTCATTGCTTATAGAGAAGTGTGTTTAGTCTGCCATATTTTTTGTGGTCAATATTGTTTCTGTTGTAATGGAGGGCTCTTCATTTCAACCTTGCTGTAGCTGGGGGACCGTGATGTGGGTTTATTTCTTCTTGCTGGGTCAGTGTTCATGCTAATTGGAACGTCTGTTGATTCTGGACTATGCTGGGGATGATAAAGGATTTTGTGCACTAAATCATTTCGAGAATAGCCTCGTACTGAGGTAGCATTGAAATCAAATAGAAAAATAAGGAACAATGGATACCTGCATCATGTACTGGAAATAACATGGCAAAAGGCCAGCTGCACAGTCAAACATGTACCACTGTATATGTTTAAAGACAGGAGCTGGTGAGCAGCCTGCGCAGGACCACGTGGCCCCATGGCTTAGGGGGAATAATGGTGTGCAGCCCTCAATAGCTCACCAAAACTTGTTAAGTGGCCAAATAATTGCTCACTGCATACTATAAAGCTGCCTACTAGCAAAGTCTTGGTTCTTTCTAGTTTTTCTGCTTTAGAAAAGAATCAAAGGGTTTCACCTATGGCATGACCCCATCAATCTTCAGGCTTTTGCTCCCTTACAAACTCCCATCTTCCTCACAAATTGACTCCCAACTCTATTGCCTTAAATTACGACAGCCCTGTAACCCAATTTCCTTGTACTTTCTCACCTATCTTCCCATGGACTTTCAGAGCTCACCTTTTCATGAAATTCACCTTCTACTCCCTTCTTTCCCCTCCCCACTCAGCTCCTGACTACTCCTCTTTCTTTCCAGCCACGCACACTAGCTGACATTGTCAATGACTCCCTTTCCTTGAGCCCCAACCTCAAAACCACTGTCACCATCTCCTTCCTCAAAAAACCCACTTTTGAACCATCGATCCTTTCTAACTACTCTCCTATTTCCAACATTTCTTTCCTCTCTAGTATCCTTGAATGTGTGGTTGCCCAGCTTCATGCTCATATGTCACAAAATTTTCTGTTTGAATCGCTTAAGACTTTCTTCTGCCCTTGATAAGGCTGCAATTCTGCCCTGTAGGAGGTTTAGGCTGAATTATGTGTATGTTTATGCTGTAGGGCCAAAATCATTTGGACTAGCAATAAACTGCATTGAAATACATTGTTTTGGCACTTGCATATTGTATCATGATGATGAAAATGATAGACTACACTTCTGGCTTATACATATCCCCAAAGACAGGGCCTGAATTTGATGAAGGCCTCCGGCTGCCCAAGTGCAGCCCAAAGGACCGCCAATGGCCGCCGAGGTACCTCACAGTACTTTGAGCAGGGTTTTGATTGGAGAGGTCCCTCGAAGGTCGGCGGGTGGCAAATGAGCGACTTAGGCCGCCAATCTGGGCGGCAGCCGGCAGGAGCTCTCATTCTCGGTGGCAAAGGCGCTTGCTGCCCAAGTGCCACCGAGGATGGAGTCGGGCCCATGGAGGGTCGAAGAGCTGAAAAGCAAAAGCGTTAAAAAAAAATCTGAAGACCTTCAGGGGACCCCATCCAGGTAAGTCGCTGTGAATTTTTTTTTAAAGTTCACTAACCTTTTTTTCAGGATCTGCCTACCTACCATCGGGGACAGACCAGCCTCCAGCCAGCGATCCACCCCCATTCTGGCGCCGACTCCCGCCCGCATCAATCTGGTCGCTCGGCGGGCGGGCGGGAGGTCACTTACACCACTAAGCCGTCCGCTGACATCAGCGGGCAGTTCCCAGTGGCTCTCCCCTCCCATCCGTTCCAGCCCACCTCGAAAGTGGCACTGGGCGGTTCTTCACGAGGAATGTCAGCGGCAGTGGGCAGTAGTGGGCAGTAGTGGGCGGTAAGGTGATCAAATTTGGACCCAAAAGAATTGCTCATTGTTTTTTTTTAGGACATCTTAAATATATGCAACAGGTTCAGGGATAAAATGCAATACAGCTGTTATTTGCAGACTAGCCTAACTGAATCAGTCAAATCCAAGTGACTCTAACTTCCTGGCCCATTACCTCGCTCGTCAAGAGTGTAAAATTCAGTCTGAGTAAAAAAGATTTCTGTTTTTTACTCATACTGACCTTTTTGCAAATATTATTGACTGGGACAATTCCAAGTGATGAGTAATCAAATGAAAAATCGACTCAAGGTGAATCCTTTAATGCTACTAAATTATATCAATGTTTGGGAATGGCGAATGAGGGGGATTGATAAGCATCTCATTTATTATCTAAGTCCAGAGAACGAAAATGAAAAAGGACCAGCTTTCTGCATCTGTCCTGTACCTGTGAAATTTAGCACTTATCTCATAGAACAGCTGGCTACCTTGATTGCAGTGGGGCCTGCTGGGAGCTGGCACAGACAAGTGAAGCACTTTTTTTGCTCCGTATCTGTCAAACCAAAGAAAGACATGTATCATGTTTTGACTTAACCAAGCTGCAGGCTATATGTGAATGAATATTTACAGTAGAATCATTAAAAATGAACCAGAAAACCTGTGAAACCGCATCTTATTTCAACACAAACTTTTGGTTCAGGAACATTATCACCTTATTTGGGAGTTTCTGAGCAAGGTCTCCTGTTGGAACAGTCAGGAATGACCTGCTCTTAACACAATGTTGCAGAGCCAGCAAGTTGCACACAGGCAGGCTAATGCTGTTGCTGATAGTATATCCAATGCAGCATGAACAATTATAATAATCCGTTCATATTTTTACCTTAATCTTTATCAAAACAAGATATTAAAAAAATTAAGGGATAGAAATTTATCTGGACCCATTTCTAGCAGATTGCACCCTAATCAAGAGGCCCAAGGTCAGCCCAAAATTTGACCTCCAGCCTCATTAACATTTTATCCGCAAGTACCAGCACTCGCCGGCCTCCACGGGCAGCTCTGCATTTGAGGAGTACAAATGTCGGGCTACGTGCCTTGTCAGCTGCGGCCCAAAGGTAGATCCTGGGAGAGAGATTGGAGAAGGAAACTGGGTGGAGGGAGCATAATGACGACTCTGCTTGTCTTGGCTAATTAGGAAAACATTTTTTTCAATCCTCAAAACCTTAACCTTTAGTTGACGGTCGCTACTTAGGCAACAGAAACCGCTTAAAAATACTAAACGCTGCAGACCCTATCCCTGCCCTGCTCATCGCAATCACATTTCTGTGAGGGGACCTAAACCAGGAGTTAGGCCTCCATTTACATATTTATGGAAACTTATGCTGGTTTTAGGTAGCCGCCAGGTGTGCCTAAAAATGGCTTGACTCAAGATGATCAAAACAAACCTTAGAATCAAGTTTTAATGAAGGGCCACATACAAACATTACCATATCTGTTCTTATTTTAGATGCTGATCAGGCTGCTATACACTTTAAACATTTTCTGTTTTCCAGCCCTTAAAACATGGGGCTAGAATTTAGAGGGCTGAAAAGTCCATGGTAGGGGTGGCCATCCCAGTTTAATGCTGGAATGTGCCTGACTTACCTCCAACAGTGACCTCACCAAGCTTCGCAAGATCAGGGAGAAGTCCCTTCATTCGCATGGAAATGACAGACACTCACATGTCTAGGGACACATCTTGAGTGCTCGTCTAACACAGAAGGCCGGGAATTCTGGCCGGTCAGCCTGCTTGGATGGAATTTCCGAGCCCCCTCCCACCCTGAAATAAAAAATATGCTGCCAATGAGCCCACTTTGTAAATTAGCCAAAAGACCCGTGCAAATTTTGAAGATCTTCAGGGGCCTTGAAGTCAGGACCCAGGGGGGACTCTCATGCACCCTTTGGTTGCCTGGTTTGCTTGATTGCCAATGAAAGATTGGGTCCCTCTGAGGGCAAGGATACTGGAACTCCCAGTACCAGGTGTCCTCACCCTGGCCCATTCACTCTTGCATCATTGGCTTTGTAAGGAATGACTGGACGTTCCGGCCCTTATAAAGCTGCACAGAAATCCTGCCATTAAGCTGGGATCTGGTGTATCTGTGCCATGGCCTAATTTCTGGCCTTTGTACCAGGGTTACTTTGGGAGTGTGCTGAGTGGTCAAGCTTTTTCACCCCTTAAGTATTTAAATGAAGACATTAATTCATTTAAAAAAGCAGTTTAGTGCTTCAGTTAAAATATGAACACACCTCTAATATTGGCAACAATTGTTTCCATTCAGTGGTGTCGTTTGACCCAGTTTATTTTCTTGTACTTGAAATAAAAATCAATACTCGCTGAAAACGTTAAAAAGAAACTGCACATAAACATGGTTTACAAGAATAGACAAGAAAAACTCCTGTGAAGTGTCTTGGGACTTTTAACTACATTAACAGGTCCTTTAATGTAGTGAAACGTACCAAGGCGCCTCGCAGGAGTATTACGAGATAGAAAAATTTGACACTGATCCGCATAAGTAGAAATTAGCACAGGTGAGCATAGAAACATAGAAAGTAGATGCAGGAGCAGGCCATTCGGCCCTTCGAGCCTGCACCACCATTCAATATGATCATGGCTGATCATGCAACCTCAGTACCCCACCCCTGCCTTCTCTCCATACTCACTGATCCCTTTAGCCATAAGGGCCACATCTAACTCTCTTTTGAATATGTCCAATGAACTGGACTCAACAACTTTCTGTGGCAGAGAATTCCACAGGTTTGCAACTCTCTGGGTGAAAAAGTTTCTCCTCATCTCGGTCCTATATGGCTTACCCCTTATCTTTAGACTGTGACCCCTGGTTCTGGACTTCCCCAACATCGGGAACATTCTACCTGCATCTAACTTGCCCAATCCCATCAGAATTTTATGAGATCCCCTCTCATTCTTCTAAATTCCAGTGAGTATAAGCCTAGCCGATCCAGTCTTTCCTCATATGTCAGTCCTGCCATCTCGGGAATCAGTCTGGTGCACCTTCGCTGCACTCCGTCAATAGCAAGCACGTCCTTCCTCAGATTAGGAGACCAAAACTGAACACAATACTCAAGGTGTGGTCTCACCAAGGCCCTGTCCAACTGCAGTAAGACCTCCCTGCTCCTATACTCAAATCCCCTCGCTATGAAGGCCAGCATGCTATTTGCTTTCTTTACTGCCTGCTGTACCTGCATGCCTACCTTCAATGACTGATGTACCATGACACCCAGGTCTCTTTGCACCTCCCCTTTTACTAATCTGTCACCATTCAGATAATAATCTGCCTTCCTGTTTTTGCCATCAAAATGGATAACCTCACATCTGCCATGCATTTGCCTGTTCACCTAACCTGTCCAAGTCCCACTGCAGCCTCTTAGCATCCTCCTCACAGCTCACACCGCCACCCAGCTTAGTGTCATCTGCAAACTTGGAGATATTACATTCAATTCCTTCATCTAAATCATTTATGTATATTGTAAATAGCTCGTTCAAAGAGATATGTTTTAAGGAGCATCTTGAAGGAGGAACGACAGGCAGAGAGGTTTAGGTAGGGAGTTCCAGAGCTTGGGGCCTAGGCAACAGAAGGCACAACCACCAATGGTTAAACGATTTTAATCAGGGATGCTCACGAGGGCAGAATAAGAGGAGCGCAGGCATCTTGGGGGGGAGGGGGGTTGTGGGGCTGAAGGAGATTACAGAGATAGGGAGGGCCATGGAGGGATTTGAAAATAAGGATGAGAATTTTGAAATTGAAGCGTTGCTTAACCGGAAGCCAATGTAGGTCAGCGAGCACAGGGGTGGTGGGTGAGCAGGACTTGGTGCGAGTTAGGAGACGGGCAGCCGAGTTTTGGATCACACCTCGTTTATGTAGGGTAGAATGTGGGAGCCCAGCCAGGGATGCGTTGGAATAGTCAAGTCTAGAGGTAACAAAGTCATGGATGAGGGCTTCAGCAGTGGATAAGCTGAGGCAAGGGCGGAGATGGGCGATGTTACGGAAGTAGAAATATGCTGCGGATATGTGGTCGAATACTCATTTCAAGGTAAAATATGACAGCAAGTTTGCAAACCTGGTTCAGACTCAGACAGAAGTTGGGGAGAGGGATGGAGTTAGTGGCTAGGGAACAGAGTTTGTGACGGGGACCAAAAACAATGGCTTCAGTCTTCCCAATATTCAATTGGAGAGCATTTCTGCTCATCCAGAACTGGATGTTGGACAAGCAGTCTGATAATTTAGGGACCGTGGAGGAGTCAAGAGAAGTGGTAGTGAGGTAGAGCTGGGTGCCATCAGCATACATGTGGAAACTAATGCTGTGTTTTCAGATTATGTTGCCAAGAGGCAACATATAGATGAGAAAAAGGAGGGCGCCAAGGATAGATCCTTGGGGGACACAGATGTAACGATGCAGGGGCGGGAAGAGAAGCCATTGCAGGTGATTCTCTGGCTATGATTAGATAGATAAGAATGGAACCAGGTGAGTGCAGTTTAACCCAGCCTGACGACAGTGGAGAGGTGTTGGAGAAGGATAGATTGGTCAACCATGTCAGAGGCTGCAGACAAGTCAAAAAGGACGAGGAGGGATAGTTTGCCTTTGTCACAGTAACAAAAGATGTCATTTGTGACTTTGATGAGAGCCGTTTCGGTACTGTGGTAGGCGTGGAAACCAGATTGGAGGGATTCAAACATGGAATTGCGGGAAAGATGGGCACGGATTTGGGAGGCGACAACATATTCAAGGACTTTGGAGAAGAAATGGAGGTTGGATGGGGCGGTAGTTTGCAAGGACGGAGGGGTCGAGGGTTGTTTTTTTGAGGAGTGGGGTGATGACAGCAGATTTGAGGGAGAGTGGGACAGTACCTGAGGAGAGAGAACCATTAACAATGTCAGCTAACATGGGAGCCAGAAAAGGAAGTTACGTGGTCAACAGTTTGGTGGGAATAGGGTCAAGGGTTCAGGAAGTGGGTCTCATGGACAAGATGAGCTCGGAAAGGTCATTAGGGGAGACCGGAGAGAAACTAGAGAAAGATGTGAGGTCAGGGCAAGGGCAGGGGATTCCTTAGAGGAAGTTTGGCCCGGCAGGCTAGGGGAAGAAGGGAAGAGGCAGTGGCAGCCGAACGGATGGGCTCAATCTTAGAGACAAAGAAGCCCATGAACTCTTCACACTTACTGTCAGAGGTGAGGGTGGAGACTGGGGAGAGGGGATTAAAAAGACAGCAGTGGAGAATGATAGCTGGGGTTTATCTTTATATTCCAGAATGATTCTGGAATAGTGAGAGATTTTGGCAGACGAGAGCAGGACCCGATGATGCTTTATGTGGACCAGGCAGATCTGGCGGTGAATGGCTAAACTAGTCCACCATATCCGTTCAAGTTTGCACCCCTTGGACTTGAAGGAGCGAAGATCAGGGCTGTACCAGGGGGAACGGCCAGGGTGAGAGAGAATAAGACGCAAGGAGCAGAATTCCATGCTCTCGTGGAACCAACTGACTATATGTAGTCTGGGGTTTGAAACCTTTTAAAAATTATGTTGTTTATTAATGGCACTCATTCATTTTTCCATGTATGTTGACCACTCTAATATAGACAGTACAGGCTCTCTCCATGGCTACTCTACGTATCAATCAAAAGGCATTTCCACCATGAGCATGTGAACATACTGAAAATAAATTTCAAAAACAGTACGTTGTGGAACCAACCAGGGAGCAGGCTATCTTAGATCTGCTACTGTGTGTTGTGTAATGAAACAGGATTAATACACAATCCCCTAGTAAAGGATCTTCTAGGAATGAGTGACTATAGCATGGTAAAATTTCAAATTCAGTTGCAGGATAAGAAAGTTGGATCTCAAACCAGTGCCCTAAGTAAATAAAGGAGACTACAAATGTATGACGGCAGAGTTGGCTAAAGTGGACTGGGAAAATAGATTGAGGTGTGGGACGGTTGATGAGCAGTGGCAGACATTTAAGGAGATATTTTATAACTCTCAACAGAAATATATTCCAATGAGAAGGAAAGACTAAGAGAAGGGATAACCATCCGTGGCTAACTGAGGAAATAAGGGATGGTATCAAATTGAAAACAAGGGCATACAAAGTGGCCAAGACTAGTGGGAGGCCAGAGGATTGAGAAACTTTTAAAAGCCAGCAAAGAACGACTAAAATATTAATAGAGGAAAGATGGATTATGAAAATAAACTCGCATGAAATATAAAAACAGATAGTAAGAGTTTCCACAGGTACATAAAAAGGAAGAGTGGCTAAAGTAAATGGTAGTCCCTTAGAGGATGAGACTGGGGAATTAATAATGTGGAACAGGGAAATGGCAGAGACTTTGAACAAATATTTTGTATCAGTCTTCACGGTAGAAGACACAAAAAACAACCCAATAGTGGATAATCAAGGGGCTAAAGGGAGGGAGGAACTTAATATCACTAAAGAAGTAGTGTTCGGCAAAATAATGGGATTAAAGGCGGACAAGTCCACTTGACCTGATGGCTTCCATCCTAGGGTCCTAAAAGAAGTGGCTGCATTGGTAGTAATCTACCAAAATTCCCTGGATTCTGAGGAGGTCCCAGCGGATTGGAAAACTGCAAATGTAACGCCCCTATTTAAAGAAGGAGGCAGACAGAAAGCAGGAAACTGTAGACCAGTTAGCCTAACATCTGTCATTGGGGAAATGCTGGAGTCTATTATTAAGGAAGCAGTAGCAGGACATTTGGAAAAACAAGTTCAATTAAGCAGAGTCAGCATGGTTTTATGAAAGGGAAATCATGTTTGACAAATTTGCTGGAGTTCTTTGAGGGTGTAACAAGCAGGGTGGATAAGAGGGAACCAGTGGATGTGGTGTATTTGGATTTTCAGAAGGCATTCGATAAGGTGCCACATTAAAGGTTACTGCACAAGATAAAAGTTCATGAGTTTGGGGGTAATATATTAGCATGGATAGAGGATTGGCTAATTAACAGAAAACAGAGAGTCAGGATCAATGAATCATTTTCCGGTTGGCAAACAGTAACTAGTGGGGTGCCGCAGGGATCGGTGCTGGGGCCTCAACTATTTACAATCTATATTAATGACTTGGATGAAGGGAATGAGTGTAATGTAGTCAAGTTTGCTCATGATAAAAAGATGGGTGGGAAAGCAAATTGTGAGGAGGGCACAAAAAATCTGCAAAGGGATATAGACAGGCTAAGTGAGTGAGCAAATATTTGGCAGATGGAGTATAATGTGGGAAAATGTGAGGTTATCCACTTCGGCAGAAAAAATAGAAAAGTAAATTATAATTTAAATGAAGAAAAATTTCAAAGTGCTGCAGTACAGAGAGACCTGGGTGTCCTTGTGCATGAAACTCTTTTTGGAGTTCACCTGCAAAACATAAAAACATTAAACTGTGCCACCCGACCTGGGTGACACTCCAGACATTTACAAGGCCCTTTTTTTTTCCCCTTTTTTTTTCTTTTCTTTTTTTGGTTTTTTTTTGGGGCACTAAATTCACAATTTTCCCCAGTGCCCCCTATAAAAGGGAAGGGGGACACTAAAAGCACCGGCAATGAAAACAAATTAAACTTTAAAATGTAAAATCAAATTATAATTTGGTTGCCGGGCGTGATGATGCACTCCAGTCCCTCCGGTGCCCACCTCTCGCGGAAGGCCGCGAGCGTACCGGTGGACACCGCGTGCTCCATCTCCAAGGACACCCTGGACCGGATGTAAGAGCGGAAGAGAGGCAGGCAGTCAGGTTGAACGACCCCCTCGACCGCCCGCTGCCTGGACCGGCTGATGGCACCCTTGGCCGTGCCCAGGAGCAGTCCTACGAGGAGGCCTTCGGACCTACCCGCTCCCCTCCGCACAGGGTGCCCAAAGATCAGGAGAGTGGGACTGAAGTGCAGCCAGAATTTCAGGAGCAGCCCCTTCAAATAATAAAACAGGGGCTGCAACCTCGTGCACTCAATAAAAACATGGAACACGGACTCCTCCAGACCGCAGAAATTGCAGGCGGCCTGGGAGTCCATGAACCGGCTTAAAAATTTGTTGCACGGCACTGCTCCGTGCACCACCCTCCAGGCCAAGTCCCCGATGAATAGTGGGAGGACCCCTGCGTAGAGTGCCCTCCATCGGGGACCCCCGCCTCCTCCGGACGGCAAGATGGTATGCCATGGCATGTCCGGACGGCCGGCGAGGATGGCAAAGTTGAGGGTGTGCAGGAGCAGCCCGTACAGGAAACCCCTCTGCGCGGAACTGAAAGGCACGGAGGGGATTTCCCCGAGGTGGCTCAAGTTGTGAGGCGCCGGCCCCCGAGGGAGGTTCCGGGGTTTGGCTCCGATGAGGAATTCCGTCCGGACGGGGGTCAGTTCGGACGGGATCTCCCCACGTGCTTGAGCCTCCTCGATGCACCTAACGGAGTCAGGGCCCAGAGCTGTTTTTAGCGACTCGATGGCATCGGCCGCGTGGCGGACGTTGGCAGAGTTAGGCGCTGCGCCAGCGTGTCTGGCGCCATCCAGCCCGCTCCTCCGCCATCGAGCAGGTCCCTGACCCTGGTCACCTCACCAGCCACAGCCCTCTCTTCCGACCGCCACATGAAACCTCGGCCGTGGAGGTATGGATTCCCGAGCAGCGGTTCCTGCAGGACGGCCGCCACTCCAGCCGGCGGAGAGCTGCGCTTGGTGGAGACTTTGTTCCAGACCCTGATGAGTTCCCTGTAAAAGACAGGCAGCTCCCGGAGGGCGGTCCTGGCACCCCCCAAGTTCACAAACAGGAGCTGCGTGTCATAATTGAGGTCGCGCTGCTGGCGGAAGAAATACCTCGCCAGAGCACACCACCTAGGAGGGGGCTCGACGTAAAGGTATCTCTGCAGGGTCTGAAGACGGAAAGTCGCGAGCTGGGCGCTGACGCACACCAACGACTGACCGCCCTCCTCAAGCGGGAGACTCAAGACCGCAGCAGAGACCCAGTGCTTCCTGTTGTTCCAGAAGAAGTCCACCAGCTTCTTCTGTATCTTGGCGACAAACGCAGGGGGAGGGGTCAAAGTGACCAGCCGGTACCACAACATTGCGGCCACCAGCTGGTTTATGACTAGCGCTCGACCCCTGTAGGACAGCACTCGGAGCAGTCCTGTCCAGCGCCCTAGGCGAGCGGCGACCTTGGCCTCCAGCTCCTGCCAGTTCGCCGGCCAGGCTCCCTCGTCGGGGCTAAGGTAGACTCCCAGATAGAGGAGATGGGTCGTGCTCCAGGCAAAAGGCCTGAGCTCCTCCGGCAGGGAGTCCACCCGCCACTGACCCACCAGGAGTCCGGAACATTTCTCCCAGTTGATCCTGGCGGAGGACGCGGCCGAGTAAATCTCCTGGCACTCACGCATCCTCCGCAGGTCAGCGGGATCCTCTACCGCGAGGAGCACGTCATCGGCGTAAGCCGAGAGGACGACCTCCACGCCCGGCCCTTGCAGAGCCAGTCCCGTCAACCTCGTCCGCAAGAGGCGCAGGAAAGGCTCCACGCAAACGGCGTATAACTGGCCGGACATGGGGCATCCCTGGCGCACCCCTCTCCTAAAGCGAAGGGGCGCCGTCAAGGACCCGTTAACCTTAATCAGACACTCCGCGGCGGCGTACAAAAGTCGGATCTGGGCGACGAAATGCGTCCCGAACCCGAAAGCGCGCAGAGTTCCGAGCAGATAGTCGTGATCCACCCTGTTGAACGCCTTCTCTTGGTCGAGGGATAGGAAGGCGACCGACAGACCAGCCTCCTGGAAACAATGGATGAGGTCCCGGACCAGATGGATGTTATCGTGGATTGTCCGGCCCGGGACCGTGTAGGACTGGTCGGGGTGGATCATGTGGTCCAGCACGGCACCAAGGCGAGCAGACATCGCCCTGGCGAAGATTTTGTAGTCCGTGCTGAGGAGGGAGACCGGGCGCCAGTTCTTAAGGAGGCGGAGATCGCCCTTCTTAGGCAGCAGGACGATGACTGCCCTGCGCCAAGAGAGGGGCATTCCTTGTGCATGAAACTCTTTTTGGAGTTTATCTGCAAAACAAAACACATTAAACCGTGCCACCCGACCTGGGTGACACACCAGACATTTACAAGGCCCTTTTTTTCTTTTTTTTGGTTTTTTTTTTTGGTTTTTTTTTTCTTCTTTTTTTGGTTTTTTTTGGGCACTAAAATCACAATTTTTCCCCAGTGCCCCCTATAAAAGGGAAGGGGACACTAAAAACACCGGCAATTAAAACAAATTAAACTTAAAAACGTAAAATCAAATTAAAATTTGGTTGCCGGGCGTGATGATGCACTCCAGTCCCTCCGGTGCCCACCTCTCGCGGAAGGCCGCGAGCGTACCGGTGGACACCGCGTGCTCCATCTCCAAGGACACCCTGGACCGGATGTAAGAGCGGAAGAGAGGCAGGCAGTCAGGTTGAACGACCCCCTCGACCGCCCGCTGCCTGGACCGGCTGATGGCACCCTTGGCCATGCCCAGGAGCAGTCCTACGAGGAGGCCTTCGGACCTACCCGCTCCCCTCCGCACAGGGTGCCCAAAGATCAGGAGAGTGGGACTGAAGTGCAGCCAGAATTTCAGGAGCAGCCCCTTCAAATAATGGAACAGGGGCTGCAACCTCGTACACTCAATAAAAACATGGAACACGGACTCCTCCAGACCGCAGAAATTGCAGGCGGCCTGGGAGTCCGTGAACCGGCTTAAAAATTTGTTGCACAGCACTGCTCCGTGCACCACCCTCCAGGCCAAGTCCCCGACGAATAGTGGGAGGACCCCTGCGTAGAGTGCCCTCCATCGGGGACCCCCGCCTCCTCCGGACGGCAAGATGGTACGCCACGGCATGTCCGGACGGCAGGCGAGGATGGCAAAGTTGAGAGTGTGCAGGAGCAGCCCGTACATGAAACCCCTCCGCGCGGAACTGAAAGGCACGGAGGGGATTTCCCCGAGGCGGCTCAAGTTGTGAGGCGCCGGCCCCCGAGGGAGGTTCCGGGGTTTGGCGCCGATGAGGAATTCCGTCCGGACGGGGGTCAGTTCGGACGGGATCTCCCCACGTGCTTGAGCCTCCTCGATGCACCTAACGGAGTCAGGGCCCAGAGCTGTTTTTAGCGACTCGATGGCATCGGCCGCGTGGCGGACGTTGGCAGAATTTAGGCGCCGCGCCAGCGTGTCTGACGCCATCCAGCCTGCTCACCGCCATCGAGCAGGTCCCTGACCCTGGTCACCTCACCAGCCACAGCCCTCTCTTCCGACCGCCACATAAAACCTCGGTCGTGGAGGTACGGATTCCCGAGCAGCGGCTCCTGCAGGACGGCCGCCACTCCAGCTGGCGGAGAGCTGCGCTTGGTGGAGACTTTGTTCCAGACCCTGATGAGTTCCCTGTAAAAGACAGGCAGCTCCCGGAGGGCGGTCCTAGCACCCCCCAAGTTCACAAACAGGAGCTGCGTGTCATAATTGAGGTCGCGCTGCTGGCGGAAGAAATACCTCGCCAGAGCACACCACCTAGGAGGGGGCTCGACGTAAAGGTATTTCTGCAGGGTCTGAAGACGGAAAGTCGCGAGCTGGGCGCTGACGCACACCAACGACTGACCGCCCTCCTCAAGCGGGAGACTCAAGACCGCGGCAGAGACCCAGTGCTTCCTGTTGTTCCAGAAGAAGTCCACCAGCTTCTTCTGTATCTTGGCGACAAACGCAGGGGGAGGGGTCAAAGTGACCAGTCGGTACCACAACATTGCGGCCACCAGCTGGTTTATGACTAGCGCTCGACCCCTGTAGGACAGCACTCGGAGCAGTCCTGTCCAGCGCCCTAGGCGAGCGGCGACCTTGGCCTCCAGCTCCTGCCAGTTCGCCGGCCAGGCTCCCTCGTCGGGGCGAAGGTAGACTCCCAGATAGAGGAGATGGGTCGTGCTCCAGGCAAAAGGCCTGAGCTCCTCCGGCAGAGAGTCCACCCGCCACTGACCCACCAGGAGTCCGGAACATTTCTCCCAGTTGATCCTGGCGGAGGACGCGGCCGAGTAAATCTCCTGGCACTCACGCATCCTCCGCAGGTCAGCGGGATCCTCTACCGCGAGGAGCACGTCATCGGCGTAAGCCGAGAGGACGACCTCCACGCCCGGCCCTTGCAGAGCCAGTCCCGTCAACCTCGTCCGCAAGAGGCGCAGGAAAGGCTCCACGCAAACGGCGTATAACTGGCCGGACATGGGGCATCCCTGGCACACCCCTCTCCTAAAGCGAAGGGGCGCCGTCAAGGACCCGTTAACCTTAATCAGACACTCCGCGGCGGCATACAAAAGTCGGATCCGGGCGACGCAATGCGTCCCGAACCCGAAAGCGCGCAGAGTTCCGAGCAGATAGTCGTGATCTACCCTGTCGAACGCCTTCTCTTGGTCGAGGGATAGGAAGGCGACCGACAGACCAGCCTCCTGGGAACAATGGATGAGGTCCCGGACCAGATGGATGTTATCGTGGATTGTCCGGCCCGGGACCGTGTAGGACTGGTCGGGGTGGATCATGTGGTCCAGCACGGCACCAAGGCGAGCAGACATCGCCCTGGCGAAGATTTTGTAGTCCGTGCTGAGGAGGGAGACCGGGCGCCAGTTCTTAAGGAGGCGGAGATCGCCCTTCTTAGGCAGCAGGACGATGACTGCCCTGCGCCAAGAGAGGGGCATTCCTTGTGCATGAAACACAAAAAGTTAGTATGCAGGTGCAGCAAGTAATCAGGAAGGCAAATGGAATGTTGACCTTTATTGCAAGGGGGATAGAGTATAAAAGCAGAGAAGTCCTGCTACAACTGTACAGGGTATTGGTGAGGCCACACCTAGAGTACTGTATACAGTTTTGGTCTCCATATTTAAGGAAAAATATACTTGTATTGGAGGCTGTTCAAAGAAGGTTCACTAGGTTGATTCCAGAGATGAGGGGGTTGACTTATGAAGATAGGTTGAGTAGGTTCGGCCTATACTCATTGCAGTTCAGAAGAATGAGAGGTGATCTTATTGAAACATGTAAGCTAATGAGCGGGCTTGACAAGGTGGATGCAGAGAGGATATTTCCACTCATAGGGAAACTAAGACTAGGGGGCATAGTCTCAGAATAAGGGCTGCCTATTTAAATCTGAGATGAGGAGAAATTTCTTCTCTCACAGGGTTGTAAATCTGTGGAATTCACTGCCTCAGAGAGCTGTGGAGGCTGGGTTATTGGCTATATTTAAGGCAGCAATAGACAGATTTTTGAGCGATAAGGGTATAAAGGGTTCTGGGGAGTGGGCAGAGAAGTGGAGCTGTGTCCATGATCTTATTAAATGGTGGAGCAGGATCGAGGGGCCAAATGGCCTACTCATGCTCCTATTTCTTCTGTTCTTAACAGGATGCTATAATCAACCCACAAACAGCCCAATGGTCCATATGACACATCACATTAGTGCACTGGAATAAAATCTTTAATATGAGAATCATACTGTCATTTTTTTGATCAATTAAAACTCATCCCCAATCCAACTATTTAATCCAAAATTGCAATTACACTTGAGCAAATAAGGCTGGTTAATGCACGCACACAAGGGAACAGCTTCCTTATCTCAAAAAAACAGCTACCTGAGTTTTAAAGTATACGAACGTTCACAGGACAACAGCCAGCATTGTCCAGAGGTTCATTTGAAGACATTTTAAAATATTTTAAAGCTGCATTTTAGCAGCTTGTTTGCCACATTTAACTTCACTCGAGACAAATACTACATATATACACCTATAACTGCAGATCTCAGAAACACTGAGCTCATGGAAACATAGAAACTTACAACGCAGAAGGAGGCCATTTCGGCCCATTGTGTCCGTGCCAGCCAACAAAGAGCCGCACAGCCCTTGGTCAGCAGCCCTAAAGGTTACATATAAACCTATGAACAATGACGGAAAGGCAAAGAGCACCCAGCCCAACCAGTCCACCTCACACAAATGCGACACCTCTTATACTAAAACATTCTACACTCCACCCCAACTGGAGCCATGTGATCTCCTGGGAGAGGCAAAAACCAGATAAAAACCCAGGCCAATTTAGGGAGAAAAAATCTGGGAAAATTCCTCTCCGACCCATCCAGATGATCGAAACTAGTCCAGAAGATCACCCTGGTCGTTTTCTATTCCCTGCAGTACTTACCATTATATCCGGTCATCCAGTCTCTAGGTCCGTAACCCTGCAGGTTACTGCACATTAAGTGCCCATCCAACCATCTCTTAAAAGTGGTGAAGGTTTCTGCATCCACCACTCTTCCAGGCAGCGAGTTCCAGATTCCCACAACCCTCTGCGTAAAGAAGCCCCCCCTCAAATCCCCTCTAAACCTTCTACCAACCACCTTAAAACTATGCCCCCTCGTAATAGACCACTCCATGAATGAAAATAGACCATTAATATCCACTTTATCCAGGCCCCTCAATATTTTGTACACCTCAATGAGGTCTCCTCTCAACCTCATCTGTTCCAATGCGAATAAACCCAGCCTATCCAATCTGTCCTCATAACTAAGATTCTCCATTCCAGGCAACATCCTAGTAAATCTCCTCTGCACCCTTTCTAGTGCAATCACGTCCTTCCTATAATACGGCAATCAGAATTGCACGCAATACTCCAGCTGTGGCCTAACCAAAATATTATACAATTTAAGCATAACCTCCCTGCTCTTATATTCTATGCCTTGGCCAATAAAGGCAAGCATTCTATATGCCTTCTTAACCAACTTACCCACCTGGCCTGCTACTTTCAGGAATCTGTGGACAAGCACTCCAAGGGTCCTTTGTTCATCTACACTATTAAGTGGCCTACCGCTTAATATGTATACCCTTTCCTTATTAGTCCTCCCAAAGTGCATCACCTCACACTTCTCTGAATTAAATTCCATTTGCCAGTGCTCTGCCCACCTGACCAGTAGATTGATATCCTCCTGCAGTCCATGACTTTCCTCTTCATTATCAACCACACAGTGTTGTCTTCAAACTTCTTAATCATACTCCTTATATTCAAATCTAAATAGTTGATATATACCGCAAAAAGCAAGGGTCCCAGTACTGAGCACTGGGGAACACCAATGGAAACATCCTTCCAGTCACAAAAACATCCATCGATCATTACCCTTTGCTTCCTACCTCCAAGCCAATTTCGGATCCAACTTGACACTTTGCCCTGTATCCCATGGCCTTTAACCTTCATAACCAGTCTACCATGTGGGACCTTTGCTAAAGTCCATATACACTACATCGTACGCACTACCCTCATCGACCCTCGTGGTTACCTCCTCAAAGAATTCAATCAGGTTAGTCAAACACGATCTTCCCTTAACAAATCCGTACTGACTGTCCCTAATTAATCCTTGCCTTTCCAAATGCAGATTTATCCTGTCTTTCAGGACTTTTTCCAATAATTTTCCCACCACTGAGGTTAGGCTGACAGGGCTGTAATTACTCGGCCTATCCCTTTCTCCCTTCTTAAACAAGGGTACTACATTAGCATTGCTCTAATCCTCCGGCACTATGCCCATATTCAAAGAGGACTGGAAAATGATGGTGAAGGCCTCTGCTATTTCCTCTTTTACTTCGCACAACAGCCTGGGATGCATTTCATCTGGGCCTGGGGACTTATCTACTTTCAAAGCTGCTAATACTTCCTCTCTCATTATATTTATTTCATCCAGAATATCACACTCCTCCTCGATAGCAGTATCTGCATAACCCCTTTCATTTGTGAAAACAGATGCAAAGTATTCGTGAAGAACCCTACCAACATCTTCTGCGTCCACACAAAGATTACCCTCATGGTCTCTAATAGGCCCTACCTTTCTTTCATTACCTTCTTACTTTTAATATATTTTATAGAACATCTTAAGGTTTTCATTAATTTAAATCTTAAAATGTGTCAACCTCAAGTTAGTGTGCAGCACAAGGTGTGAACAGCTAGAGATTAAAATGGCAGGTGCATTGGAATATTTGGGGGAACATAGACACAACCGGGAATGTTTTAAAGCATTTGTGGATCGGCTAGAAATGCATTTCATTGCAAATAACATAATCGAAGTTCCAGACAATGCAGTCTAGAACTGAGCTGTGTTGGAACATAAGAAAGCGATCTTCTTATCGGAGGCAGGTCCAGCATTATATGAAACCCTTGTAAATCTGCTTGTGCCTGATGAGCCAAAGGACACAACGCTTAAAGAGATTTTAACGAAGCTGGAGCAGCACTATAACCCCAAACCGTTAGAAATTGCTGAAAGCTATCATTTTGGGGATTCAGAATCAAAAGGCTGATGAAAGTATCAGTGATTACATCGTAGCATTAAAAAAGCTGTCGATGCACTGTAATTTCAAAACCGAGCATTACGGGATCGTTTTGTTGTGGGGTGAAAAATGATGTGATCAGAAAGAAGTTATTGACAACGGATGACTTGACTTTTGAGGTTGCTTGTCAGACTGCGAGGTCGATGAGCATGGCCGAACAATATTCCCGAGAATTAAATAATGATTACGGTCGTCAGTCAACCGAGGTAAATCACCTGCAGGTTCAAAGTAAAAGACGGGCATGGCCGAAAGTCTCAGAAACTGGAAATTCTACCAGAGCATCGAAGTCGTGCTATAGGTGCCTGGGACAACACATTGCTCAAAGTTGTCCATAATTGAAGGCAGAGTGTTTCTTCTGCAGAAAGACTGGGCATCTTGTGAAGGCATGCCGACTGAAGGGTAAACCAGTTTTTAAAGCTATGAGTCCAGCGTTAAAAGCTATGAGTAGAAATCCCAAGAGACTACATAGCATGGAAGAACAACAATAGGACTAGGAGATGTTAGAGTTACACATCATCAGGAGCACAAGGTTAACGGACAGCAATTCAGAAAGCATCAAAATCCACATGGATGTTGTGGGATTCAAGATACCAATGGAAATCAACACGGGTGCATCCGTGAATGTAGTATCAGAGTCACTGTACCTCGACAAATTGCGTGATTTCGACCTGGAGAAGTCCAAGATAGAGCTGCGAGGCTACTCGGGAAAGAAAATTCCTGTGGTAGGTCGTATCACCGTACCGGTGAAATATAAAGATCAATTTCAGAACTTGCGTCTAATAGTAGTGAAAGGAGACAAGCCTGCCTTACTAGGAAGAAATTGGTTGAGCTCACTGAAGCTGGATTGGAGTAAGATTTTCTGTGTGGAAGCGAGATTTTCATCAATGGATGAGGCTATCAAGAAGTATCCGAAGGTGATCTGTGAAACGGGCAGTCTGATCCAAGGCTTCAAGGCGAGTGTCAGGGTACAGCAGGATGCTAGATCAGTTTACTACAAGCCACGTTCCATACCATATGCACTCAAGGAAAAAGTTGAGCAAGAGCTCAAAAAACTAGAGACTGAGAACATTATTTGTAAGATAGATCGATGTAATTGAGCTACACCCATTGTTGTTGTACCTGTGTCCGATGGTAAGGTAAGATTGTGTGGTGATTATAAAGTAACATTAAACCAGGTTCTAGAGGATAATGTCCCCAATATAGAAGATTTGTTCACAACACTAACAGGTGGTCAGATCTTCTCAAAACTGGATCTTACGAATGCCTACTTACAGCTTGAACTAGATGAGGAGTCCAAGTCATGTTTGACTATAAATACTCATCTAGGCCTACATCAATTTAATAGGCTACCGTTTGGAGTGTCTTCCGCCCCTGCCATATTCCAAGGGGTGATGAACCAGATTTTGCAAGCTATTGAACGGGTAGTATGTTATTTGGATGACATACTAATTTCAGCACCAAATAGGCAAATTCATAATAACATATTGAATGAAGTCCTCAAACGGTTAGAGAAGCACAGAGTATGTGTGTCTGCTCGTAAGTGTGAGTTATTTAAAAACTTAGGGTACAGAGTAGACAAAGATGGTTTACATCCAACTATGGAAAAATTGGATGCAATTAGAAATGCACCCACTCCCAGGAATATCACTGAACTTCATTCATTCTTGTGTCTTTTGAACAATTATGGGAAGTTCCTACCAAATTTGGCTACAGTATTACATTCACTGAATGAACTTTTGAAAAAACAGGTCCATTGGAAGTGGTCAAAAGAATGCGATACAGCATTCAAGGAGTGTAAAAGCAAATTGGTAGAGAGCACCATGTTCGTTCACTATGACATATCGAAGGAGATTTAGCTAGCATGTGATGCTTCTCCGTATGGAGTTGGGGCAGTGATCTCTCATGTATTAAGTAGTGGGGAGGAGATACCAATTGCTTTTGCTTCATCCACTCTCAGTGCCAGTGAGAGTAATTATGCGCAAATTGAAAGGGAAGCTTTGGCATTAATTTTTGGGGTCAAGACGTTTCACAAATACTTGTATGGTCGTAAGTTTACCATCGTTACTGACCATAAGCCCCTAACAGCAATTCTTCATCCAAAGTCCCCAGTTCCAACATTAGCTGCAGCCCGAATGCAGAGATGGGTTTCGATTTTGTCAGCATATACATATGATATTGAATACAGACGATCAGCTGATCACAGTAATGCTGATGCAATGTCTAGATTGCCTTTCTCATCACAAGTTACACCCAATAGGGAAGAAGTGTTTTATTTTTCATACATTGATGAACTGCCAGTCACAGCTGAAGAGATTAGTAGAGCAACCAAACGTGACCCAGTTATGTCAAAGGTGTATGAGTATATTGTAAATGGATGGGCAAACCAGGTAACAGACAAAGATACACATCCATTCTTCATTCGTAGGAATGAATTATCAATCAATAAGGATTGTATCATGTGAGATGCAAGAGTGGTTATACCAAATAAATTCAGGTCCAAATTATTAGGAGACCTCCATGACCAGCACCTGGGAATGTGCTTGACCAAGAGTTTTGCACGCAGTTATTTATGGTGGCCAGGTCTTGATAAAGATATAGAGTACATCGTGAGTCAGTGTACGACATGTCAATCAGTAAGCAAGCAACCACCATCAGTACCATTACAGCCAGGGAAATGGCCTCCCAGGGTGTGGCAAAGGCTACATATTGATTTTGTTGAGTTAGAAGGACAACAATTGTTCATTGTGATAGCCATTCGAAGTGGGTTGAGGTGTTCCCAATGTGGAAAATAACAACAAGTAAAACATTGGACATTTTACAAAAATTATTTTCTGCATTTGGCCTCCCTGAAGAAATTGTTTCGGATAATGGACCACAATTTCATTCGGAAGAATTTGCATAATTCACGAGCAAAAATGGTGTGAAACATACCAAGGTTCCACCATACCACCCTGCTTCGAATGGTGCAGCAGAGTGCACTGTACAAATTGTAAAACGTGCCCTCATAAAACAAATGTTAGATCCAAATCCAAGGAAACGACAGTTGTCATTGGATCACAAATTGGCTAATTTTTTGATTACATATCGAAATACTCCTCATACAACTACTGGTAGAACACCAGCAGAGTTGTTTCTCAAACGACAGCCAAGAACCAGATTCTCGTTGTTAAAGCCAAATTTGGCACAGTCTGTCGAAGAGACACAATTAAGGCAGAAAGAGAATCATGATAGAGGTAGAGTAAAAGGGAGAAGTGTGAAATTAAACCAGAAGGTGAGAGTGAAGAACCATCACCATAAATGGTTAAAGTGGTTACCAGGAAGAGTGGTGAAGAT
Organism: Pristiophorus japonicus; assembly: GCF_044704955.1. NCBI lineage: Eukaryota > Metazoa > Chordata > Chondrichthyes > Pristiophoridae > Pristiophorus > Pristiophorus japonicus. Next base: position 169,856,084 of record NC_091981.1, on the reverse strand, counting down.
ATGTGGTCCTCGCACATATTTGGTAAAGTTGTTTGATAATGGATAGGTTAAGTTTGTTCATATTGATCATATTTTACCTACAGACATGGAAGGAGTTGAAGGTGGGAATGATTGAATTATTTCTGACTCATCAGATGGTTTTGATATACCAATAGCAAATCCTAAATCCAATGTACTGGAAACAAATCCAGGAGAGAATCAGCATGAAAGTCTGAGTCCGAGTCAGGAAAACAAAGAGCCTGAAGTTAGAGTGAATTCAAATGAAAATCAAGGAAATTCCATGGAGGAAAATGTTCCTCAGGATTTAGATTCGAAGGTTCTGTTCGAGAGCGAAGGTATCCTCTTCGAAACAGAAAAGAAGTGGTAAAGTTAAATTTATAAATATGGAAAAAAATAAGTTTATATCCTGTGTTATGTATAAACATGAAAGTTATGTATGATGTTTGTTATGATGGCTTCTTCATTAAGGAAGGAGAAGTGTAATGTCTGTAAGCTTGTAATGTTTGTAGCTCCACACTGTGGATGTGGACGTATTGTGTACTGCAAGTGTAGGGTTAATAATAAACAGAACCAGGCAGATTTCCGGAGACTTCCGAGAGTGCTGCCTGCTATGTTAGGAAGCTGTGTGTGTTGTGCTCTGTGAATATATCACAGTATGGAGAAAGAGTCAGACTGTACACTGTGAGCTCAAAGTAAAGTGTGACCGTAGCCTTTTATTGCAGGTCTCCAGAGTGCCTCTCCAACCTGTGAAGCCTCCTTAAATACCTGTGGTCCCAAGGGATTATGGGATCCCTTGGGACTCGAAGGGGATGAGCCCTCTGGTGGCTGTACAGTGTAAAAAGAAGTATACATATATAACACCATCATTCACCTGGTTAGTCAATATTCCATCCCTCTTGTCCAGTTCTTTTATGAAATGAGCATGCGCAGCCTCAGCATAGTTTCTGGTAGGTGTGATTCCATTGACTAAATTTTGCAGTCCCAGCACTGCCAGGATCACTGATCTTCAGATGCTATGTGAGCATATACCTGGCTTCACATAGCTGATCTTGCACGCTCATGTGAGGTAAGCTATGTGAAATATTTTTGTGATGCTTAGCGCATGATGTGCTGGGAGTGCCGGTGTGGGGTGGTCGGTGACCAGAACGTGAGGTACCAACAATAAAATTGAAAGCCTGCTGGCTACCATGAAATCACCCACTTTATGTTCTAACAAAACTGCCGTGGAGCAGCAACTCTTTTCAGGAATTGCCTGTTGGAAGCCATGTAAATTCTATCTGACAGGGTCTCCCGAGAAAGGAAAGTCAGTTGTTGGAAGACCTTATTAAGAGATATTGAGAAGACCAGATTACTGAACTAGAAATACCAGATGGTACAACTGGATTAATTAAAGTAACAAAATAACTAGCATTGATAACATTATTTTATATATTAACTTAATTATTAAATACAATATTGCACTTCTTTTGAAAATAATAGAGCAGTCAAGCAGTCGGTAACAAAGTCACATTTATTTGGAGATAACTTATGGCAAACATTAGATTATTCTAACTTTTCTGTGTTTGTTTCCAGACCGTATGTATAGCTTCAATGTCAATATTTTCTTTCTCTCTCTCTTACTTAATCTCCTCAGGAGCTTGCATTTGGCCTTCGTCCCATTATTCACAGGCGGTGACTGGCGTTGCCTCATGATTTTGTGTTTCCATTTGAGCAACTGATGTTTGATAGTGAATTGACTTTGACCTCCAAATACTGAGACAGATTGACGACTGTTATGCCACCTAACTGTCTTTAACGAGCCAGAGCAGCAAATAAGCACAGTTCTACCGCATTTGGCCCTGGCACAAGGCCGATTTCCAATGCAAAAGATTGAGAAAATTCAGGATAAGTGACTTATATCTGTTCTTATGCTACATTTGAATTTCCTTGATCTTTTACACTGGTTCTTTGAAACCTTCATCCTGCATTTGTGCAGGTTCAGGGCGGAACTTATTCACAACTGTTTAGACACGCAGGCCTCCTTTAAATTTACACTTATTGGGAATGGTTGTTATTGTCAGTAGTTCGATGACATACAGGGTTTGCTGTGATTTTATAAAAATATTTTGAATCAAAGGCAATCAGGCCAGGTACGCTTTCACAATGTGAAACAATTCTTACCCACTTTCTCCTCAACATATTGGGCTACTAATACGAAAGATCAAATGGAGTGTAAGAGTTGGCAATTGATCTTTGTATTAATAGCCCAATGCGGAGGAAATGGGTAAGAATCCAATGTGTGTCTCCATTTCCAACAATCTATCTATCAGATTTAGGTAAATTTTATGAAAATCAGAATCAGCCTATCTAGTGACATGTTCAACTGTGGACAAATTGACATGACTCAAAATAAAATGGTTGATGCTACAGCCATTTAAATGCTAACAAGATATCAGTAGACAGCTCTCATCGGCTGTTGTGCAAATTCATAAATAATGCAGGTAACTTTTTTAAGAATGCTGAATTTTTGCCCTGTTAAATAGTGTAGTATAATTTTGGTTATTTTTCAATTGCAGTTTAGGTAAGTTACCTTTTTAAGAGTTTGGTTTCTACAGAAGGAATTGTATTCAATCTTCATATTGCTCTATTAGATATGTCATAAATGAAGGTTGTTCAGTGTCTGGTCTTTCTTGCATAATAAGTGTAAACAGTTAAGGTTGCATAGTGTTCTGCCCCATATGATCCCATTGTTCTGGTGGTGCATCCTTCAGAAGTCATGATGATTCCTGGACATTTTAAAACTGTTCTGGTTATTAGAAATTTAAATACTGAAGTATCTTATTTAAGAAAGTAGTATTCATTTTTAAAACACCATTTGCAGCAAGAGCTTTTTGTTATAATTTCATTAATTTGCTCTAAAAGCCTTTGAGAGATTGGACATTTGGAGACGTATCCGCAATATTCCCAGACTGCCCTGGGAATTCTGCCCAGCATGCTCCTTTGGGAGCTAAGTGCTGAGAGCAGGTGTAGGTTCTGTTGTGGGCCCCAAAGATGTAACAAAAGAACATAAGAAATAGGAACAGGAGTAGGCCATACGGCCCCTCGATCCTGCTCCGCCATTCAATAAGATCATGGCTGATCTGATCATGGACTCAGCTCCACTTCCCTGCCTGCTCCCCATAACTCCTTATCCCCTTAAGAAACTGTTTATTTCTATCTTAAATTTATTCAATATTCCAGCTTCCACAGCTCGCTGAGGCAACGAATTCCACAGATTTACAACCCACAGAGAAGAAATTTCTCCTCATCTCTGTTTTAAATGGGTGGCCCCTTATTCTAAGATCATGCCCTCTAGTTCTAGTCTCCCCCATCAGTGGAAACATCCTCTCTGCATCCACCTTATCAAGCCCCCTCATAATCTTATACATTTCAATAAGATCACCTCTCGTTCTTCTGAATTCTAATGAGTAGAGGCCCAACCTACTCAACCTTTCCTCATAAGTCAACCCCCTCATCTCCAGAATCAACCTAGTGAACCTTTTCTGAACTGCCTCCAAAACAAGTATATCCTTTCGTAAATATGGAAACCAAAACTGCACGCAGTATTCCAGGTGTGGCCTCACCAATACCCTGTATAGCTGTAACAAGACTTCCCTGTAAAGGAGCCAAGGTGATCAATCCCAGAGGGACCAATTACTTTCTGACTGCACCCTTTGAAATGTGGGATTACCACAGAATCTAAATTGTGAATTTGTTTACCACGGCCTGCACCTAATTTTCTCGGTGATTAAAATAACAATCACCACATGTCTGATACAGTGTTCAGTGAGCTGACTTCAGAGGCGGGAGCAGCACAGAATATTTTAGACAGTGAAATATTATTGGTAGAGGTTGGACTGAAGAACCACAGTTGATGTGCCTTGAAGAATTTGACAACAGAGGCAAGAAGCACTGCTGCTTGAAAAAACGTACCTGCAACATTCTCATGATATCATTGTGTTCCCAAGAGACATTGCTTCTCATTCATTCCAAAGGAAAGCAGAACAACATCATATTTTAACATGTTTTTTCTTTGATGCTCTTGCTCTCCCAGCAAGTGTAACATCTATATTTAAAGGGCCGCTGTCAACCGGTAAGGATAAGTTACTGGGTTTATCAATCAAGGTTTCATTGTATCACAGATGCACTCTGCTACTAAAGATGTTTAATTTCAAATTAGAATTTTACATTAATCTAATTTTACAATGCCAGAAAAGATCTCTTAAAAGATCACATAAGCATTATATAATATGGATTGTTTCAACAGCCAACACATCGAGGGGTCGGAATTGGTCTGTTGTGCACCTCCCGTGAGTATCTCCGGGGGTACTAATGAGCTATAAAAGTGATTTTGCCCGTGGGGGGGTGCCACCGGCTCCCACAAAACTGCGCGGGAGTTAGCAGAGGCGCAAATCCAGTAGCATCGCGCCCCTGCTGGTAGCGCCCCGGGGCCTTGTGCCTGTGGCGATGACATCATCGCTGTGCACGCCCCATGGCAGTAATTGGGCAGTGCCCCATGAGGCTACCGTGGACGATGTCAGCACCAGCCTCGTGGGTCACGAGCCGGGCCACACTTCACTCGCAGGGTGAAAGCTAAAGGGGAGATGCACTGCGCCGCGTGCCGCCATTTTTCTTCATCTTGGTTGGGCCCTTGTCCGTGGAATTCGAGGGGTCCATGCAGCGATCATGCAGTCCGGCACTCTGTTTCAGTGCCAGACTGCAACCACGGCACCCCGCATTCCCGGTGGCCGAGTGGAGGCCCATGAAAATGCCTGCAGAGCGTAAGCAGCGTCCCTCTCCTTTTAATAGAAGGGGAGGGGCCTTGAAACGTGTCAGCACTGTGGGCCGCATAGCGCACCCGATACCACCCCGAAAGGAAGTGGAATGTGCAACATTGAGCTCCACTTCCTCTCGGGCCGCGACCCCAATTTAGGTCGTGGGTCAGGACTTCTGCGTCGGATGCAGAAAATCCCACCTCACTAGGGTTACCACCCTCTAGGCCTGAATGTTTGATAGAATTTACTGAGCAGCTTAAATCATCCTGAAACATCCTCATTGCAGAAAGAGTCCCTTTAAATAATTCTTGTCAAAATATTGAAGCATGGACATCATTAACTGATTCCACTCTCAATTTAGGTGTTTACCTTTTAAGTATAAATTTTACAAAGAAGTTTGTAGAAGTTACATTCATTAACTGCCTTAGGGAACCAATATAAATTGGGACATATTGAGAGCACACTCCTAACTAGTGTTTACATGAACTGTGCCTTGCTAAATAAATATCCATAACAAAATAGGAGGATGAGGGAGGTTGAAAAAAAACATAGAAATGCAATGTAAAACATTGTTTCAGTGAGCGAGTCGTCAATCTATAGAACAGGCTCCCTAGGGAGATGGTGGCAACAGCTAGTATTCATTCATTCAAATACAAATTAGATAGTTATTTCAGAAAATATTATTTTGAGATACAGTATGCGAGTAATTTGAGACATGACACATGGTAAGGCTGGGTATTCTGTGGTGATTGCCCCACCTCCTGACTCTCCAACGACTTCCCACCATCTACAAAGCACAATGGAATACTCTCCACTTGCCTGAAAGAGGGCAGTTCCAACAACACTCAAGAAGCTTGCCACCATCCAGGACAAAGCAGCCCACTTTATTGCACCCCATCCACCACCTTAAAAATTCATTTCCTCCTCCACTGGTGCACCATGGCTGCAGTGTGTACCATCTACAAGATGCACTATACCAACTCGCCAAGGCTTCTTCGACAGCACTTCCTAAACTCGTGACCTCTACCACTTATAAGGACAAAGGCAGCAGGAGTGGCAGCACAGTGGTAGAACGGGAGGGAGGGAGGGCCCTAGGAGTGTCAATGTGAAGTCTCATGGCTTCAGGTCAAGCATGGCCATGGAAACCTCCAACTGATCACCACCTACCACCCTCCCTCAGCTTAGGAATTAGTACTCCTCCATGTTGAACACCACTTGGAAGAAGCACTGAGAATACCAAGGGCGCAGAATTTATTCTGGGTGGGGGACTTCAATGTCCATCACCAAGAGTGGCTTGGTTGCAGCACAACTGACCAAGCTGGCCGAGTCCAAAAGGACATAGCTGCCAGACTGGGCCTGTGTAGCAGGTGGTGAGACAACCAACACGAAGGGAAAACCTACTTGACCTCGTCCTCACCAATCTATCTGTCACAGATGCATCTGTCTATGACAGCATTGGTAGCAGTGACCACCGCATAGTCCTTGTGGAGACAAAGTCCTGTCTTCACAATGAGGACAACCACCATTGTGTTCTGTGGCACTACCACCGTGCTAAATAGGATAGGTTCAGAACAGATCTAGCAGCTCAAAACTGGGCATCCGTGAGGCGCTGTGGGCTATCAGCAACAGCAGAATTGTATTCCACCACAATCTGTCAACTCATGGCCCAGCATATCCCTCATTCTACCATTACCATCAAGCCAGAGGACCAACCTTGGTTCAATGAGGAGTGCAGAAGAGCATGCTAGGTGTATCTAAAATTGAGGTGTCAATCTGGGGAAACTGCAACACAGAACTACATGCATGCTAAACAGCAGAAGCAGTATGCTCTAGACAGATCTAAGCAATGCCACAATCAACGGATCAGATCAAAGATCTGCAGTCCTGCTATATCCAGTTTTGAATGGTGGTGGACAATTAAACAACTAACAGGGGGGGGAGGCTCCATGAATAGCCGCATCCTCAATGATGTCAGAGCCCAGCACGTGAGTGCAAATGCAAGGCTGATCCGTTTGCAAGCATCTTCAGCCAGAAGTATCGAGTGGATGATCCATCTCCGTCTCCTCCTGAGGTCCCCACCATCACAGAAGCCAGTCATCAGCCAATTTGATTCACTCCCCGTCATATTAAGAAACGGCTGAGTGCACTGGATACAGCAAAGGCTATGGGCCCCGACAACATCTCTGCTGTCGAGCTGAAAACTTATGCTCCAGAACTAGTCGCGTCTCTGGCCAAGCTGTTCCAGTACAGTAAAGTAATAGAAGGTGTCATCAGCAGTGCTATCAAGCAACACTTACTCATCAATAACCTGCTCACCGATGCTCAGTTTGGGTTCCACCAGGACCACTCGGCTCTAGACTTCATTATAGCCAGGTCCAAATATAAATACAAGAGCTGAATTCCAGAGGTGAGGTGAGAGTGACTGCCCTTGTCACCAAGGCAGCATTTGACCGAGTGTGGCATCAAGGAGCCCTAGTAAAATTGAAGTCAATAGGACTAAGGGGGAAAACTCTCCACTGGCTGGAGTCATACCTAGCACAAATGAAGATGGTTGTGGTTGTTGGAGTTCAATCATCTCAACCCCAGGACATCACTGCAGGAGTTCCTCAGCGCAGTGATCTTGGCCCAACCATCTTCAGCTGCTTCATCAATGAACTTTCCTCCATGATAATGTCAGAAGTGGGGATGTTCACTGATGACTGCACAGTGTTCAGTTCCATTCACAACTCCTCAGAAAATGAAGCAGTCCATGCCCACATACAGCAAGACCTGGACGACATTCAGGCTTGATCTGATAAGTGGCAAGTAACATTCGCGCCACACAAGTGCTGGGCAATGATTATTTCCAACAAGCGAGAGTCTAACCACTGCCCCATGACATTCAACAGCATTACCATCAAAATCCTGGGGGTCACCATTGACCAGAATCTTAACTGGACCAGTCACATAAATACTGTGGCAAAAAGAAAGATCAAAGGCAGGGTATTCTGCGGCGAACGCCTCATCTCCTGACTCCCCAAAGCCTTTCCACCATCTACAAGGCACCAGTCAGGAGTCTGATGGACAACTCTGCACATGCCGAGATGAGTGCAGCTCCAACAACACTCAAGAAGCTCAACACCATCTAGGACAAAGCGGCCCGCTTGATTGGTACCCCATCCACCACCTTAAACATTCACACCCGCCACCACCAGCATACCTTGTCAGCAGTGTTTACCAACTACAAGATGCACTATAGCAACTCGCCAAGGCTTCTTTGGCAGCACCTCCTAAACCTGCAATCTATACAACCTAGAAGGACAAGAGCAGCAAATGCATGGGAACACCATCACCTGCAAGTTAATTGCCAATCCTGACTTGGAAATATATCGCCGTTCCTTCATCGTCATTGGGTCAAAATCCTAGAACTCCCTCCTGAACAGCACTATTGGATTCCCTTCACCACATGGACGGCAGCGGTTCAAGAAGGCAACTCAAGGGCAATTAGGAATGGGTAATAAATGCTGGCCTTGCCAGCAATGTCCACATACCATGAATGAATAAAAAAAAGTTGTAGCATGCTTTAGATCTATGGTGCCAAAGATTTCCACCCCTGTGGTTTTCCTCACCTCATGTTTGGGTCTGTTGTGGAAAATTGCTCAACTTGTTGAAATATAGCGATTCCAGTACTGCATTCATGGATGCACTAGTATAACTTTCCATGGGTATCCTGGTTCCTGCAATGTCTACTTGGATGATGATACTTTGCAAATTGATGTTAGAAACATAGAAACATAGGCCCCAAGTTTCCACATGATTTGCTCCTGATTTTTAGGAGCAACTGGTGGAGAACGGAGTATCTTAGAAATCGGAATTCTCCACATTTAAGTTTTCTGCAGTTCTAGTCAGGTAGAACAGTTTCACTTTTGAACAGAATTTTTTTTTCAAAAGGGGGCGTGTCCGGCCACTGACGCCTGATTTTAAAGTTTCCACAGTGAAAACGTACTCCAAACTAACTTAGAATGGAGCAAGTGAAGATTTTTGTAGGCCTGAAAAAACCTTGTCTACACATTAAAAAAATCAGGCGCAGGTTACAAATTAGGCGTCCGGAACGAGGTGGGGGAGGGGGGGTATGTCATTACATTCAACAATAAATCCTTAGTTATACTTATACAAATATTATACAAATAATTCCAACCTGAATAAAAATTCATAAGCAAAGAAAAGATTAAATAAACCATGTTCCTACCTGTGTGAAAGTGCTTCAGGCAGGCCTTTCAGGGAGGGAGAAGGCTGCAGGAAGCCTCACAAGTTGAGGCAGCCGTTCCCGACGGCAGGGGGGGGGAGGCAGTGAGGGCCCGACCGACGGCAGCGGGGGGGAGGCAGTGAGGGCCCGACCGACGGCAGCAGAACGGAGGCAGGGAGAAGGCTGCAGGAAGCCTCAGAAGTTGAGGCAGCCGTTCCCGATGGCAGGGGAGGGGGGGGGAGGCCCCCATGCTGTCGGTCAGGCCCGTCAGGAAACGGCTGCATCAACTTCTGAGGCTTCCTGCAGCCTTCTCACTGCTGCAAGAAACCTCAGTGCTGATCATGGAAGGGCAATGTGGTTTTATTAAAAAATGTTAAAAATTGAACAGCTACAAAGAACTACAAAAATGGCCGAGTGCCAATGTTTCCTTCACACTGCGCGTGCGCAAACGCCCCAACGCGCATGCGCAGGGTTGCCGGCACGAAAAAAACGCATTTAAATGGTACCCGCCCCCTCCTACTTACAAAATCGGCACGAGTGGTAGGCTCCGCCCCCTGGGCACCGCGCCAAGCCGACATCGAGCTGCAAAGCGCTCGACAATAGCGCGGTTTTTTTCAGGCGCCGTTTTCGGTGCGAAAAATGGGCGCCCAGCTCGGAGGGGCGCCTGTTTTGCCGCGTGTGGAAACTTGGGGCCATAGAAAATAGGGGCAGGAGTAGACCATTCGGCCCTTCGAGCCTGCACCAACATTCAATAAGATCATGGCTGATCATTCACTTCAGTACCCCTTTCCCGCTTTCTCTCCATGCCCCTTGATCCCTTTAGCCGTAAGGGCCATATCTAACTCCCTCTTGAATATATCCTATGAACTGGCATCAACGACTCTCTGCGGCAGGGAATTCCACAGGTTAACAGCTCTCTGAGTGAAGAAGTTTCTCCTCATCTCAGTCCTAAATGGCCTACCCCTTATCCTAAGACTATGTCCCCTGGTTCTGGACTTCCCCAACATCGGGAACATTCTTCCCACATCTAACCTGTCCAGTCCCATCGGAATCTTATACGTTTCTATGAGATCCCCTCTCATCTTTCTAAACTCCAGTGTTTAAAGGCCCAATTGATCCAGTCTCTCCTCATATGTCAGTCCAGCCATCCCTGGAATCAATCTGGTGAGCCTTCGCTGCACTCCCTCAATAGCAAGATCATCCTTCCTCAGATTAGGAGACCAAAACTGAACACAATATTGCAGGTGAGGCCTCACCAAGGCCCTGTACAGTTGCAGTAAGACCTCCCTGCTCCTATACTCAAATCCCCTAGCTATGAAGGCCAACATGCCATTTGCCTTCTTCACCGCCTGTTGTACCTGCATGCCAACTTTCAATGACTGATGAACCATGACACCCAGGTCTCGTTGCACCTCCCCTTTTCCTAATCTGCCACCATTCAGATAATATTCTGCCTTTGTGTTTTTGCCACCAAAGTGGATAACCTCACATTTATCCACATTATACTGCATCTGCCATGCATTTGCCCACTCACCTAACCTGTCCAAATCAACCTGCAGCCTCTAAACATCCTCCTCACAGCTCACACCGCTACCCAGTTTAGTGTCATCTGCAAACTTGGAGATATTACACTCAATTCCTTCATCCAAATCATTAATGTATATTGCAAAGAGCTGGGGTCCCAGCACTGAGCTCTGCAGCACTCCACTAGTCACTGCCTTCCATTCCAAAAAGGACCCATTTATCCTGACTCTCTGCTTCCTGTCTGCCAACCAATTCTCGATCCAAGCCAGTACATTACCCTCAATACCATGTGCTTTGATTTTGCACACCAATTTCTTATGTGGGACCTTGTCAAAGGCCTTTTGAAAATCCAAATACACCACATCCACTGGTTCGCCCTTGTCCACTCCACTAGTTACATCCTCAAAAAATTCCAGAAGATTTCCCTTTCACAAATCCATGCTGACTTGGACTGATCCTGTCACTGCTTTCCAAATGCTCTGCTATTTCATCCTTAATAATTGATTCCAACATTTTCCCCATGACTGATGTCAGACTAACCGGTCTATAATTACCCGTTTTTTCTCTCCCTCCTTTTTTAAAAAGTGGTGTTACATTTGCTACCCTCCAGACAGAACCAAAGTATTTGTTCAATTGGTCTGCCATTATTAATTCACCTGAGTCCGACTGCAAGTGACCTACATTTGTCTTCACTAATCTCTTTCTCTTCACATATCTATAGAAGCTTTTGCAGTCAGTTTTTATGTTCCCGGCAAGCTTCCTCTCATACTCTATTATCCCCCTCCTAATTAAACCCTTTGTCCTCCTCTGCTGAATTCTAAATTTCTCCCAGTCCTCAGGTTTGCTGCTTTTTCTGGCCAATTTATATGCCTCTTCCTTGGATCTAACACTATCCCTAATTTCCCTTGTTCGCCACGGTTGAGCCATCTTCCCTGTTTTATTATTACTCCAGACAGGGATGTATAACTGTTGAAGTTCATCCATGTAATCTATAAATGTTTGCCATTGCCTATCCACTGTCAACCCTTTAAGTATCATTTGCCAGTCTATTCTCGCCAATTCGTGCCTCATGTCATCGAAGTTAGCTTTCCTTAAGTTTAGGACCCTAGTTTCTGAATTAACTGTGTCACTCTCCATCTTAATAAAGAATTCGACCATATTATGGTCACTCTTCCCCAAGGAGCCTCACGCAATAAGATTGCTAATTAGTCCCTTCTCATTACACATCACCCAGTCTAGGATGGCCAACTCTCTAGTTGGTTCCTCGACATATTGGTCCAGAAAACCATCCCTAATACACTCCAGGAAATCCTCCTCCACCGCATTGCTACCAGTTTGGTTAGCCCAATCTACATGTAAATTAAAGTCACTCATGATAACTGCTGTACTTTCATTGCACACATCCCTTATTTCTTGTTTGATGTTGTCCCCAACCTCACTACTACTGTTTGGTGGCCTGTACACAACTCCCACCAGCGTTTTCTACCCTTTGGTATTCCGCAGCTCCACCCGTACCGATTCCACATCATCCAAGCCAATGTCTTTCCTTACTATTGCATTAATTTCCTCTTTAACCAGCAACGCCACCCCGCCTCCTTTTCCTCTCTGTCTATCCTTCCTAAATTCTGGATGTTGAGTTCCCAGCCTTGGTCACCCTGGAGCCATGTCTCTGTGATACCAATTACATCATATCCATTAACTGCTATCTGTGCAGTTAATTCGTCCACCTTATTCCGAATACTCCTTGCATTGAGGCACAGAGCCTTCAGGCTTGTCTTTTTAACACACCTTGCCCCTTTAGAATTTTGCTGTAATGTGGCCCTTTTTGTTTTTTGCCTTAGGATTCTCTGCCCTCCACTTTTACTATTCTCCTTTCTATCTTTTGCCTCTGTCTCCCTCTTGTTTCCATCTGCCTCCCTGCATATGTTCCCATCCCCCTACCATATTAGTTTAACTCCTCCCCAACAGCACTAGCAAACATTGGTTTAGTCCTGCCCAGGTGCAGACCATCCGGTTTGTACTGGCCCCACCTCCCCCCGAAACGGTTCCAATGCCCCAGGAATTTGAATCCCTCCCTTCTGCACCACTGCTCAAGCCACGTATTCATCTGAGCTATCCTGCGATTCCTACTCTGACTAGCATGTGGCACTGATAGGAATCCTGAGATTTCTACTTTTGAGGTCCTACTTTTTAATTTAGCTCCTCGCTCCCTAAATTCGTCTCGTCGGACCTCATCCCGTTTTTTTACCTATGTTGTTGGTACCTATGTGCACCACGACAACTGGCTGTTCACCCTCCCTTTTTAGAATGTCCTGCACCCACTCCGAGACGTCCTTGACCCTTGCACCAGGGAGGCAACATACCATCCTGGAGTCTCGGTTGCGGCCGCAGAAACGCCTATCTATTCCCCTTACAATTGAATCCCCTATCACTATAGCTCTCCCACTCTTTTTCCTGCCCTCCTGTGCAGCAGAGCCACCCATGGTGCCATGAACTTGGCTGCTGCTGCCCTCCCCTGATGAGTCATCCCCCTCAACAGTATCCAAAGCGGTGTATCTGTTTTGCAGGGGGATGACCTTAGGGGACCCCTGCACTACCTTCCTTGCCCTGCTCTTCCTGTTGGTCACCCATTTACTATCTGGCTGTGTACCCTTTACCTGCGGTAAGACCAACTCACTAAACGTGCTATTCACGTCATTCTCAGCATCGTGGATGCTCCAGAGTTCATCCACCCGCAGCTCCACAGCTGCAATGCGGTCCGTCAGGAGCTGCAGGCGGATACACTTCCCACACACTTAGTCATCAGGGACACCGGAAGCGTCCCTGACTTTCCACATAATACAGGAGGAGCATAACACGTGTCCGAGCTGTCCTGCCATGACTTAACCCCTAGATTAACTTAAATTGGCAACAACAATGCTAAAATGTTACTTACTGATATAGAAAGAAAAAGAAGAACTACTCACCAATCACCAGCCAATCACTTACCCCCTTGGCTGTGACCTCACCTTTTGATTTCTTTCTACTTCTTTATTGCCTTCTCCCTGCAGCTGCACCGGCTGGCCTCTCCGACCCCGGACTCTCGCCTCAGCGACGCACCTCCCGACTCCTGATCTCGCGGCTTTTATAGGCCTCTCCGACCCCGGACTCACGCCTCAGCGACACACCTCCTGATTTCGCGGCTTTTATAGGCCTCTCCGACACCGGACTCTTGCCTCAGCGACGCATCTCCTGACTCCTGATCTCGCGGCCTTTATAGGCCCCTCCGACCCCGGACTCTCGCCTCAGCGACGCACCTCCTGACTCCTGATCTCGCGGCTTTTATAGGCCTCTCCGACCCCGGACTCTTGCCTCAGCAACGCACCTCCTGACTCCTGATTTCGCGGCCTTTATAGGCCTCTCCGACCCCGGACTCTCGGCTCAGCGGCGCACCTCCTGACTCCTGATTTCGCGGCCTTTATAGGTGCCCTTGTGCTGCTGGTGATGTGTATCTCCAGAACCTCATTGTTTTGTTGCTTCTCTTCAATGCTATATAGCATCTGATGATTTCTACTTATAGCATTGAAAGTTGGTTTACTCTTCAATCTGCATGCCTTTGCAGGATGCCTAGTTTTCTTGCAGAAGAAACACTCTGCCTTCACATATGGACAGCTTTGAGCCAAGCTTTGTCTCAGGCACCGATAGCACGACTTCAATGTCCTGTTATCTTGGTCAGTTGCTGAGGCCTTGGGGACCAACTGCCTTTTACTTTTAACCTGCAGTGATTCACCTCGGTTGTCTGATGGCTGGAAATGGCACAAAATTCTCAGGAATATTGGTCGACCATATTCTGATTGCTTAATTTTTTATCTCACAAACAAAGTTGTCACGCAATGCTTGTTCCTGAAAGTTTCCGAAATAACAGTGAATGGATAGCTTTTTTAAAGCTACAATGTATTCACTGATACTCTCGTCAATTAATTGATCTTGCATTCCAAAACGATAACTTTCAACAATTTCCATGGGCTCAGAACTGTAGTGCTGTTCCAACTTGGTCAGAATCTCCATCAGTGGCGTGGCCTTTGGCTTGACGGGAACAAACAAATTTTTCAAGGTTTCATACATCCCGTTTTTATCAAGAAAATAACCTGTTTTCTTTCTAAAACCACCCGGTTATGGTTTACATCATCGGGGACTTTGTATATGCTCCAAAAGTCTCTCGGTCATGATGGAACTCACCCAAGCACCCTATTATTCCCATAGGCGTGGCCATCTGGATTCTGGAAATGTTGACAGTTCAGCCAAGTGTGCTTGAAATTTACTTTGGATTTTTAGCTGTTCTGCAAAACAAAGAACCTCTCAAAGTCGCTGTGTCAGTTGGCAGGAACATTCACCAACAAAATTTCAACCAGGGAATCCTGAGATCCTACGCTCATTCATCAATGTGATATATCCTTACACTATGTGATATATCACTATGAAGTGCACTACACAAGATGGCTCTTACACAGAAACTGTTATCATGTGATCATCCCGGGATGGCGGGACTGACCTATCAAGAAAGACTGGATCAACTGGGCTTGTATTCACTCGAGTTCAGAAGAATGAGAGGGGACCTCATAGAAACGCTTAAAATTCTGATGGGTTTAGACAGGTTAGATGCAGGAAGAATGTTCCCAATGTTGGGGAAGTCAAGAACCAGGGGTCACAGTCTAAGGATAAGGGGTAAGCCATTTAGGACCGAGATGAGGAGAAACTTCTTCACCCAGAGAGTGGTGAACCTGTGGAATTCTCTACCACAGAAAGTTGTTGAGGCCAATTCACTAAATATATTCAAAAAGGAGTTAGATGTAGTCCTTACTACTCGGGGGATCAAGGGGTATGGCGAGAAAGCAGGAATGGGGTACTGAAGTTGCATGTTCAGCCTTGAACTCATTGAATGGCGATGCAGGCTAGAAGGGCCGAATGGCCTACTCCTGCACCTATTTTCTATGTTTCTATGTGACTTTGCCTATTATTTACATCAGTAGTTACAGTACACCAATAGTCCACCAGGTAGAGCAGTAGTCCATTAACGGAGCTCTGTTACACATATTTAATGGAATTCCCATGAGAAGGGGAAGCTGTATATAGTGCATCTGAAATCATCAATCTCTGTGCATTCACATAATTCTTGAAAATAATGTGACAATTAGGATGTCATATTATTTTCACATATTGCCTCATGAATTAAGACATAAGGCCTGAATTTGCAGTTGGCAGTGAAGTTAAGTAGTGCATCGCTGACATCGCAAGTAAATCCGCAACTACCTTGTGAGCTTCCCCCACACCTCCCCCCCCCCCACCCCAGAGAACTTCCTTTAAAACGCTGCAGAGCTCCATGCAGTATACTCCCCATGGAATCCAGGAGCTCACCATTGTGCATATGGGAACCCGGGATCACGTGGGGCGGTGGTTCTTTTACTTCCTGATTCTTAGCCTATAATCTATTCATTCAGGTCTCGCCAACTTTAAAGGTCACATTCGCAGTAAATCTCTCATTTCTTATAACTTCCTCCTTCATTGTAACTTACATCTAAGTTCCATATTATTGCTAATCCAATATTCCCGAAGTGAAATTCTGGGTAAACTCAACGGAAATACTGGGGACGTTTCTTTGTCTCTCCTTTATACAGATTATAGAGATTTCAGTTGCTATCTAATTCAACGTCACTCTGAAAAAAATTCTATTATTAGTTTCAAATTTTATCTCAATTATCCAGTTTCAAATTACCTGCCAACCAAAAGTACATAACAGGCACTAACTGTTTAAAAATAATTTTCACATTGAATCAAAAAGAAAGCTCTTCAAAAACATTTTTTAAGACAAGTTAATAGCTGAC
The DNA here is from genome assembly GCF_044704955.1 of Pristiophorus japonicus. Classification (NCBI taxonomy): domain Eukaryota; kingdom Metazoa; phylum Chordata; class Chondrichthyes; family Pristiophoridae; genus Pristiophorus; species Pristiophorus japonicus. The sequence continues at coordinate 169,839,681 of NC_091981.1, read as the reverse complement.
TTGGTGATGTGGTTATGTTACTGTAGATAGCGAGACAGTCACTGTCCTCGGTGTCATATATTCTACAAAATATCTAGGTCAATTTCCTCATTAATTACAACACTAAACATACCATCTGGTAACACATGTTTGGGGCATCGAAAAATAAAAATGTTTCCGTTCTCATGATTTAGATTAAAACAAAAATGGCAATCTATAATGATTGTTCGAAGTTTGCACTGTTGTGTGTTAGAACTTCATTCCCAGTAAAAAAAACCTTTCTTCCCATCCCCTTACGTTGTGCAATAGGCTTCCTGCGCCCACTTGCATAAGACTTAAACATGAAAGCGTAATTACTTCGGAGTAGGTGGGCAATTAGCCCAACTTTTTGCCAGCATGTTGATACCTATCAGGAGGTGAAAGGTGCAGCGAAGCCTCTGTATTCATAACTTGACAGGTCGCAAGTCCCGAACTTGCAGTCAGTTTCAAAGGTGGTATGACGGCAAACACTGACAGTTCGCCATCATGCCAACTGCAAATTCAGGGCCATAATGCTCAAGGAATATCAAATGTTGTAAGTATTGAATCTCTTTGGAAGACAAACATATCCAAACATCATAGCATGTAGGAGAGCGCTACTCCTGAGAGAGGGTATATTTAAGTATTAATGAAGTATTTTGCTTTATGAGAGAAGTTTGTACTTTACTATGTAACTGAAGGTCAATCTGAATGAGGCCTGAAATCTCATCAATTCCCAGTGCAGCGCAGATGGAGTCCATTTAACTGTTTAGCTTTTGGATCCCATTTTCTGCTGTAGTTCGAGTGACTACTTTGTATTTTTAGTAATTTACAGTGTTCAAAAATTGATTGCTAGTTTAAAGACATGTTGTGCCGGGATAATTGACACCCTTTACTGTGTTAGAGCATCTTGTCCAGGTATACTCAACAGTCTTCATTCAGATTAAAATTTGCTAAGCTTAGTCAAATCAGAATGCTGTGTTTTTAACATTGCTGGTTGAATTGTGTTGTATTGCAGATGTTAAAAAGGGCAACTAAATTGTCTAATTAAATAAAACAACCTTTCTTAAAATACACTAAATAGAATTGTTGGAATATGTGCTTAGAATCATAGAATAAAACATCACAAAAGGAGACCATTCAGCCCATCAAGTCTGCACTGGCTCTTTCGAAGAGCAATCCAGTTAGTCCCACTCACCCGCTCTTAACACATATCCTCTGCAATTTTTTCTCCTTCAAGTATTTCTACAATTCCATTTTGAAGGCCACTATTGAATCTGTATCCACTATCCCATCAGGCAATGCATTCCAAATCCTAGCCACTTGTTGCGTAAAAAAGCTTTTCCTCATGTCACCTCTGGTTCTTTTGCCAATCACCTTAAATCTGCGCACTCTCGTTATCGATCCTTCAGCCACTGGAAACAGTTTCTCTTTATTGACTATATCTAAATCCTTCATGATTTTACACACCTCTATCAAATCTCCTAGCCTTCTTTGCTCTAAGCTTCTCCAATCTATCCACATAACTGGAATCTCTCGTTCCTGGAACCATTCTAGTAAATCTCTTCTGTGCCCTCTTCAACACTTTCACATCCTTCTTAAAGTGTGCTGCCCAGAATTGGAAACAATACTCCAGCTGGGGTCGAACTAGTGTTTTAAATAAATAAACTTTCACTCTTACATGAAACATTTTTTTATTCATTCTTGGGATGTGCGTGTTGCTAGCAAGGCCAGCATTTATTGCCCATCCCTAGTTGCCTTTGCGAAGGTGGTGGTGAGCCGCCTTCTTGAACCGCTGCTGTCCAAGTGGTGAGGGTACTCCAAGTGTGGGATAGATATTTGTCTTTACTGCCTGAGTAACAAGCATTGCCTGGGTGGAGCACACACAGGAAGACCTGGTAGTGAGGATTACACATTATCTGGAGAGAGAAACCCTCCTGATTTTCCTTTTGTTTAAATTAATGGAAAGAAAATCAGGCAGATTTCCGAACCAAAATGGGATCTTTCACACCTTATTCTCTTCTCTGCACTCTGCTTAGGCGAAGCTTAATGCCCAGGCAGAAATAAATAAATTCTGGCCCATAATGGCTAGCAATAGGAATGTTATAGTCCAGAAATTGTGTAAACCTGGCATAATTCCAATGGAAGATCCATAATTTGGGATGGAACCTGGATCTGATAAGTTTGCTCCCTATTTAGAAAATGGAATGGAATTACAATCTGGGAGTTGCAGGCACCTCTTCTTCCTATCCCACTTATATAGAGCTGGCACTTGGGGAAGGGGGGTGGATGTCTGAGGATACTGTTGGCAATCCTGAGAATTCTGTCAGAAGTGCCCCTGATAAGACCAACAAGTCCTACATCTATTGAGTGCAGGTGTAGGTCCTGCCCTGGGCATAATGAAGGCCCCAACAATCAAATGGTAATTAACCCCAGCAAGATCGTTTACAGTTACTCAATGGATCATATGTTCCCTAGGAAGAAGAGATAATTTTTTTTCCCATTTTCTTGAGCCAAATCCAGATCTCTGGCTCACCCTCTCTCTGAGATGCTACTCTGAGATCCCAGTGATAAGACAGGATAGGCATAAAGTCCAGATTTCAGGAGGCATTCCTTAATGGAGTTGAGGCAGTCAATGCCAAGGGCATCTCTTTCCATTCACCTAAAATCTGGATCATCTTCTGTTGGGTTTACAGACAGTTACAAATCAACTGAAGAGTTTTTCAAATTGTGGGTCAGTGCCCTGAAGATGGACCAACCACAGAGGTTGCATTGGCCCACTTGGTTACATACACAAAATGGCTGGCTGGGCCTTTCAGCTGCTGCAGCTGTGGTGATTACAGAGATCAAGAACGTCTTCATGGTGCACAAAGTCATTTATTGGCTTCTAGTATAATGCGCTGGGATAGAAATTATTCAATACTGTATGGAACACATTTTTTCTTGAGTCCAAGGAAATACCAAGCCAAGGAAGGTGTAATGTATGCACCATTGAGTATGCTCACAGGTTTGTAGAGCTGTTGGATTGTGAGTGGCTTACCCAGTCCCGTGATGTTCACAAGACTTACTAAAACCCCAGCCAATTGAGTTTAGGGGATCCACGATGAGGCACGTGGTTGTGAGCCTGCTGGATGAACTGGTAATGTATAGTGTGATTGTTAAATCTTTGCTAATAAACCAACTAGTTCTTAATAGCAATGTGTTGCTATGAATTCTTAAGCAAGGAATCCATGAAGCAAATACTTTACAAAATGGTGACGAGGATGAGAGTTCCTTCATGAAGAAATTTTTGATGGAATTTCTTTTATGAAAAGACAAATGCAAGTGGAGCACAGCAAGGAGATATACCGGCAGCATGATTCCCGAATGAGAGTCTGGTAGTACCATTTTCTTTTTTTTGTGAGTTCTGAACAGTGTTGAACTGACAAAAAGAGTCATGAAAAGTAATTCAAGATTACTGAGAGTGATTAATGGCTATTAAGCTAAGAAGACAATATGGATGTGACAACGAGTTATGTCAGTAATTTGGGAACCATAGACAAGAATAAGGAATCGTTTAAATCCAACTGTGAACGATTGCACATGTTTTTAAGAGAAAATGAAGTCAATGAAGTCCCAGCAGATGTGGCAAATTCACAAATAAGGAATCAAGCAGTGCACGAGAAGATTTCATAGCAACACATTGCTATTAAGAACTAGTTGATTTCTTCACAAAAGGTTTAACAATCACACTACACATTACTAGTTCATCCATCAGGCTCACCAGCAGATGCCTCATCGTGGATCCCCCGAACCCAACTGGCTTGGGGTTTTATTGAATCTTATGAACATCATGTGACTAGCTAAGTCACTCCCAATTCAACAGCTCTACAACTATTTTGAGTTGTATCTGTAACACATAAACATTAAATTAAGTGCCCCCTTTTTTTTTGTTTTTTGACTTCTTTTTATGGCACCAGAAACACAAATTATACAAGTGCCCCCTGGCTAAAAGGTGGGGGCGGGGGGGTGGGGTGGGGTGGGGGGCGGGGGTGGGGGTGGCACTAAAACTGACAAACTTAAACAAATTAACTTTTTACATGTGGTTCAAATTCAAATTTGGTTGCCGTGGAAGGCGATGCACTCTAGTCCCTCCAGCGCCCACCTCTCACGGAAGGCCACGAACATACCGGTGGACACCGCATGCTCCATCTCCAGGGACATCCTGCCTTGGATGTAACCACAGAAGAGAGGCAGGCAGTCGGGCTGAACGATCCCCTCGACCACCTGCTGCCTGGCCCCCTTGGCATGCCCAGGAGCAGTCCTATGAGGAGGCCATCTGACCTACCGCTCCCCTCTGCACAGGGTGCCCAAAGATCAGGAATGTGGGACTGAAGTGCAACCAGAATTTGAGGAGCAGCCCCTTCAGATATTGGAAGAGGGGTTGCAACTCACACACTCAATAAAAATGTGGAACGTGGACTCCTCTAGACCGCAGAAATTACAGGTGGCCTGGGAGTTCGTGAACCGATTTAAAAACTTATTGCACAGGACTGCTCCATGCAACACCCTTCAGGCCAAGTCCCCAATAAATAAGAGGAGAACTCCCACGTAGAGTGCACTTCATTGGGGAGCCTCGCCTCCTCCGGATGTCAAGTGTGCAAGAGCAGCCCATACAGGAATCCCCTCCATGCAGGACTGAAAGGCACGGAGGGGATTTCCCAGAGGAGGCTCAAGTTGTGAGGCGACAGCTCCCGAGGGAGGTTTCGGGGCTTGGCATCGCTGAGGAATTCTCAACAGCTCTACAAACATGTGAGCATACTCACAGGTGAATACATTACACAAGTGAATTTGTTAACCTTGAGAAAGGTTAAGGATGTTTCATTCTCGGACATACTACAGATATTGGCGAATCATTTTGATCCACATCTTTTAAAACTAGCGGAGTGCTATAAATTCACAATGACAAACCAAAGACCTGATGAACCCATCAATGAATACATTGTTGCCATAGAAAAATTATCTCTACACTGCAATTTTGGAGGATTCCTAGACAGGGCTGTTCGAGATAAATTTGTATGTGGAATAACAGATGAACACATGCAATCAAAATTGTTAGGTATGAGTGATCTCTCTTTTGAGAAAGCTTGCAAGATAGCTACCTCCATGGAGATGGCAGAGAAAAATATTAAGGAATTTCACCCATGACCGGCAGTAGTAGCAGTTCACAGTCACTGGGCTGTAGAAACGCAGAAGAGGGTGATCCCTCGTCGGAGGGAGAGTTATGAAACCAAGAAGAATAGATGTCGTAGGTGTAATGACAATCATGCCGCACAACAGTGTCGGTTCAAGTTGACAAGATGCTACCAGTGCCAAGGAAGGGGACACATTGCAGCCGCATGTAAATCCAAGGATGGGCCCAACGATAATCAAAGACTTCACTGGGTGGAAACCGATCAGAACAGTGTAGGTTTTGGTGTATCTGCAGTGAAGGGCAAGGCAGTACATTCCTTATGTCAGGATTTCAGAACATTAGTACTGATTAATAACTGATGGATTAATATGACAATAGATACAGCGGCTGATTGCTCAATAATGAGTCAGGATGTGTATTACAAGAATTTCAGGGGCATACTACTAAAGATGAGCTCAGCAGAACTGAAAACATATTCAGAGGAAAAACTGCAGACGCTTGGACAAATGGAGTGTATAGTACAATACCAAGCAAGCTTACCTATTATTAGAGCGAAATATGTCAATCGGCTGACACTAATGGGAAAAGATTGGCTGAGAGTGCTTTGTTTGGACTGGTACAGAGTCTGCAGCACAGAAATGGTTAAGTCTTGGCTAGATACTCTGCTGGAGAAATATGCTAACATGTTTGAGGACTCACACGAGGGCATCAAGGGATACAATGCACATATTCGGATTAGGTCGGATGTCAAACCTATTTTTTGTAGACCAAGGCCTGTACCATATGCATTAAAATCGCAGGTTGAGCAAAAGCTTGATAAATTGGAGAAAAATTTACTTTTAGTGAAGACTGGGCCATCCCGATAGTTGTAGTTCCGAAGGCAGACAAAATAGTACGGCTCTGTGGGGATTATAAAATTACCCTGAATCGAGCAGTTGATATGAACTGTACCTTTTACCGACATCACAGGATTTGTGCAGAACTTGTGGGAGCCAAAGTCTTCACAAAACTGGATCTCTCTCACACCTATGCTCAACTCAATGATGACAAAGATAGTCAGCAGTATCTGACAGTCAACACACACAAAGGTTGATATTCATACACTAAGTTGCCCTGTGGTATCAAGTCCTCACCAAAGATATTTCAGGCTACATGGATCAGATCTTACAAGGAATGAATCATCATCATCATAGGCAGTTCCTCAAAATCGAGGAAGACTTGCTTCCACTCTAAAAGTGAGTTCTCAGCACTGTGCAATCAAGATGATGTGTTGATAGGCACTGGCACGGAGAGGGAAAACCTGGAAATCTTAGAGGAAGTATTCAGATGGTTCAATGACCACAATCTGAAGCTGAAGACGAGTAAAAGTGCATTCATACAGCGTGAGGTGGCTTATCTAGGTTTGCAGTTGATGAAAATGGTCTCCAACCTGTTAAGGAAAAATGCAGGCCATCATGGTGGCTCCGGAACCGAAATACGTTACTGAATTACGGTCCTTTTTAGGCATTGTCCAATATTATGCTCGTTTTCTTCCTGGACAATAATGGAGCTCACACCATTCCATTATTTATTAAAGAAAGGTGTGCATTGGATGTGGGACAAAGAGCAACAGAATGCATACCGTACATGCAAGCAACGCTTGAGCAGTAGTGCTCTTCTCGTCCATTATAATCTGACTCATGAACTAAGACTAACGTGATGCCTCTGGGTATGGTGTGGGAGCAGTAATCAACCATGTTATAAATGATGGGCAGGAAAAGACGCTCAACAAAAGCAAACAAAATTATGCCCAGATTGAGAAAGAGGCTTTGGCAATTATATTTGGTATTAAAAAGTTTCATCAGCTTCTTTTGAGACGTCAGTTCACATTAGTATCAATCACAAACTGTTACTAGCTATCCTAGGCCCAAAGGCGGCAATTCCATCTATGGTGACTTCCAGGATGCAAAGATGGGCTATTTTATTGTCTCAGTATGATTACAAACTCGAGTATCATACGTCGAAGCAAAATGCAGTGGCAGGGGTGCCCTTTCAAAGTTGCCTCATGAAGATTCTGAAATTGGCCACAAACAGACAATCTTCACTCTAGATGCTGTTGATGAGGACTTTCCGGTTACCGCCTGTTGTTGCAGAGCACACATAGAAAGATGCCACATTACAGCGGGCCTAAGAGTACACCTTGCAAGGGTGGTCTGAAGTTCAGATGCATTTAGATGATGTGATAAAGCCCTTTTATCATCATCGGCATGAATTATCATGTGAACAGGGATGTCTAAAAAGGGGCCTGAGAGTAGTCATTCCAAGTGCACTAAGTGCCAAAGTCTTGACGGAACTTCACGGTGAGCTTACTGGCATCGTAGGCATGAAAGCGGCAGCCTGAAGTTTTGTTTATTGGCCTGGGTTGGATAAAGACTTAGAAGTATTAGTAAGTAAGTGTACTATCTGTCAAGACTGCAGGACCATGCCAGCTAAAACACCGCTGCAAACATGGACTTGACCAACGAGACCATTCCAAAGAATACATATTGATTTTTGCAAGAGGGGCAGTGATAATTTTCTGGTTCTAATCGATAGCCATTCGAAATGGCTGAAAGTACGGCATATACAGTCATCTATGACTATAGAGTGTACACTGGATGAATTGCGGGATATTTTTGCATGCTATGGCCTGTCCAAAGAAATGGTGTCAGATAATGGGCCGCAATTTTGGTCCATGCAATTTGCGAATTTTGCCAGACACAACGGTATCAAACACACATTGGTAGCACTATATCATCCTGCTTCGGATAGTGCAGCTGAAAGGTCGGTCAGGATTGTCAAGGAGGCTTTGCGGAAACAAGTTCTACAGACTGGATCATTGGTGACCATGAAGCACAGGTTAGCGAATTTTCTTTTCAAATACAGAACTATGCCTCATCCTACAACAGGGTACACACCTGCTGAATTATTGATGAAGCATAGGCTGAGGATGCATCTCAGATTATTGTCACCGAACTTGTCTGATAAGGTACAGAAGGCACAATCAATGCAGAAACGTCATTATCATTCCAGTACTAAAGAGTGGTACTTTCAGGAAGGTGATCAGGTCAAAGAGTTCTCAGTCCATCGAAATGGGCAAGTCCACTCAAATGGTCCATATCCCCACCAACTCAGATGCAGCCAACTGAAGGCGGTTCTGCGGATATGGGACAACCTCGCAGAGACTCTCTATCTTCCAAGGGGGGAGGTGGAGTTGGGGTTCAGTTCAGAAGATCAACAAGGAAACACAAACCAACTAGACAGGATATTAATAACTGGGAATATCAAGATCTTAGGAAGAAATCTAACATGAGGACTGATGTAAGGATTCCAAGGAAACGCAAGAGGACACAGGAAGATAGAGGTCAGGAATCCTGGGCTACATGCCCTGAAAACAGAAATTTCCCAAGATGGTCTCCTGAGTCAAGTAAAAATATAGAAAATGGGCATAGCCAGCCAACTGCAAAGAAATGGAGGTCGGGGCAAGAGAAAGCTAAAAGCTTACAACAAGATACTCAGGCTCAGCAGTTGAATTTATAAAATTATAATCATGATGAAATCTTTTGAAATATTGTATAAATACCTTGTTTCTAAAAAAGGGGGAAATAGTGTAATGTATGCACCTGTGAGTATGCTCACATGTTTGTAAAGCTGTTGATTCTAGAGGAGTCCGTGTTCCACGTTTTTATTGAATGTGCGAGGTTGCAGCCCCTCTTCCAATATTTGAAGGGGCTGCTCCTCAAATTCTGGTTGCACTTCAGTCCCACACTCCTGATCTTTGGGTACCCTGTGCGGAGGGGAGCGGACAGGTCTGAAGGCCTCCTCATAAGACTGCTCCTGGGCATGGCTAAGGGGGCCATCAGCCGGTCCAGGCAGCGGGCGGTCGTTCAGGTCGTTCAGCCCAACTGCCTGCCTCTCTTCCACGGTTACATCCGAGCCAGGGTGTCCCTGGAGATGGAGCACGTGGTGTCCACCGGTACGCTCGCGGCCTTCCGCGAGAGGTGGGCGCCAGAGGGACTGGAGTGCATCATCACCCCCGGCAACCAAATTTTAATTGGATTTTATATGTTTTAAAGTTTCATTTGTTTTATTGCCGGTTGTACTGTCCCCTTCCCCTTTTATAGGGCGCACTTGCATAATTGGTGGCTTTAGTGCCAAAAAACCCACAAAAAAAACACAAAAAAATCACCAAAAAAGCCCCAAGAAAACACAAAAAAAAGGGCACTTGAAAAGTGTTTGGAGTGTCCCCCAGATCAGGGGGCACTTGATTTAATTGATTTATTGTTTTACAGCCAAAAAGAGTTGTAAAGCTATTGATTCTAGAGGAGTCCGTGTTCCACGTTTTTATTGAATGTGTGAGGTTGCAGCCCCTCTTCCAATATTTGAAGGGACTGCTCCTCAAGTTCTGGTTGCGCTTCAGTCCCACACTCCTGATCTTTGGGCACCCTGTGCGGAGGGGAGCAGGCAGGTCGGAAGGCCTCCTCGTAAGACTGCTCCTGGGCACAACCATGGGGGCCATCAGCCGGTCCAGGCAGTGGGCGGTCGAGGGGGTCGTTCAGCCTGACTGCCTGCCTCTCTTCCACGGTTACATCCGAGCCAGGGTGTCCCTGGAGATGGAGCACGCGGTGTCCACCGGTACACTCGCAGCCTTCCGCAAGAGGTGGGCGTTGGAGGGACTGGAGTGCATCATCACCCCCGGCAACCAAATTTTAATTTGAACCATGTCCAAAGTTTAATTTGTTTAAGTTTGTCGGTTTTAGTGCCCCTCCCCCTTTTAGTCAGGGGGTACTTGTATAATTTGTGTTTTTAGTGCCGCCCCAAAAAAACAAGGGGGCACTTGAAAAGTTTTTGGAGTGTGCCCTCCCCCCACCCTCCCTTTAATCAGGGCGCACTGGATTACTGATACAACTAAAATAGTTTAAAGCTGTTGAGTTGTGAGTGGCTTAACCAGTCACGTGATGTTCACAAGACTCAATAAAGCCCCAGCCAGTTGGGTTTAGGGGATCCATGATGAGGCATGTGGTTGTGAGCCTGGTGGTTGAACTGGTAATGTGTCGTGTGATTGTTAAACCTTTGCTAATAAACCAATTAATTCTCCATAGCAATATGTTGCTATTAATTTTTAAGCAAGGAACGCATGAAGCAAATACATTGCAGAAGGAAATCAATAAAGAATGTTAATATAAGATGTGAGATAAAATTAGTATTTTGGTTTTTTGCTTATTTAACTTTGGGGAAAAGGTATAGAAAAAGTTGCAGAACTTTTTCCAAGGAAACAAAGTGAATTGGTTTTTGTCCACAAAAAAGCAGATAGTACAAAGCCTCTGGAAGTAAAGGATAAGATTGGTTGAATGCTCCATTCTCCTTTCATGCTTTCTTGTGTTCTTATCAAACTGTTACCTAGAATTATGTGTTCCTTTGTGCCTCCTGTTAGTGTTGTGTCCCAATCTCATTCGCCCAGAGATCGTGACATCATCACCGTGTGCATCACCCTGGTAGCGGCCCGACCCGAAATTGCGTTCCGCCCTCTGCAGCATCGCTGCGTGAAACCACCAGCAGCTGCAGGAGGCTTTCGTCGGGAGGCCGGCCGCTTCAGGAGTGATAGTTAAAGGGGAGGTGACGGAGGAAAGTAAAAAAAAACCTTACCTTCTCTCTCGCAGGTTTTTTCGCAGATTCCTGCCTGCAATTGATCAGCCTGACTCTCTGCTTGAGTGTTGAGCTGATCCGGTGGGATCGCACCTGCCGTTGTTAAGAAGCTACGTTTTTTTTCTTTGCAGAGCCTGCAGCGATGGCCCTTCCCGTTAAGGGAGGAAAGGAGCTTTTCAACGCGGCAGCGCTGCTCCATTCACTGCCCCGCCTGCTGCCGATTACACTCCAGGAAGGAAATGGAATGCCTGATTTAGTACTCCACTTCCTTCCTGGAGCGCAACTGCCAAATTTTTTTTAAAGTTTTAAACCATTAGCGCCTGGTGCTAATTTTACAAACATTTAAAAGTAAACACCCCAAACGGGACACTCCCGAATTTCTTCCCCATATAATGTTGCAACACTGAAACAGGCCAATCAACCAATTGTGCCAAGATTTTTCTTGTCCCACTCTTTTGCTCACTCACCATACCCTTTTAATATGCCTACTTTGCAAGTAATGAATTCCCCTTTAAAATAATTTATGGATTCTGCTCCAACAAAGTATTGTGGCATTCTAACAAACTCAATGTAAATAAATGTTTTTAAACCTCCCACCAAACCCTTTGAATTCAGAGTCACGGCGGTACTATAATGACATCATTGTACATTCATTAACATCCTCACCTGTAAGATTCAGTAAACTCTGGGGTAATGCCCAGAGCCAACGCAATAGGATCTTGCATGATACTAAACTGAGAAGACGGAAGCTCTATAAATGTGTGTGCATAAAAAAGCATGAGATTCACTCAACACATGTAGAAATAAGAAGCCACAAGCTTGGTTCAATATTGTCTCCAGTGCATTGGAGGGCAAACTAAAGTATGCCTAATATCAGCTGTTTCTGGATTTCTGCATCATTTGGTATTTGGTAAAAGTCAGCAAATAGATGCCGCTTAGCTTGGCAAGAAGATTGGCTTCCGATATGCAGTCTTTTTTGTGAGTGACTTTCTGGTCCTACCTTCTGCTCCTTTGGGACTTTAGTTAAGTTTACCACAAAGTGTTTCTAATGTTAAGAACAGATCAAATGGAACTGCATCAAGCCCACAAGACAGCAGTGTGGGCTATAGTGTAGAAGAGACCAAACAGGAACTGGCAAATGTTCACTGCAATTTCTTCCTCCCAAAATTAGAACCTGGTTTTGTCTCCTGTTCAAGGAAACATCAGCCACTTTACTTCAAAATTAAGTTTATGTGCTGCTATTAGACTAAGTCAGTCCGAAGGAGGTACTAGGTATTACACAATGTTACTAGTGATACCTTATTCACTCACTGTTCATTGCCACTGTTTGCTCCATCAAGAATGTCAGATCTCTTTATACAGCAGGATCTTGCTGGTACTCATTTTAATTTGGATTGATCCGCGATGCTGAGGATGTTGTGAATAGCACGTTTAGTGAATTGATCACACCGCAGGTAAAGGTTGCACAGCCAGATGGGGAATGGGTGATCATCAGGAAGAGCAAGAGAAGGCAGGTAGTGCAGGGGGTCACCTCCCTCCAAAACACATACACCGTTTTGGGTACTGTTGAGGGAGGTGGCTCATCAGGGGAAGGCAGCAGCAGCTAAGTTCATGGCACCAGGGGTGGCTCTGCTGCACAGGAGGGCAGGAAAAAGAGTGGGAGAGCTATAGTGATAGAGGATTCTATTGTAAGGGGAAGAGATAGGCGTTTCTGCGGTCGCAAACGAGACTCCAGGATGGTATGTTGCCTCCCTGGTGCAAGGATCAAGGATGTCTCCGAGTGGCTGCAGAGCATTCTGGAGGAGGAGGGTGAACAGCCAGTTGTCGTGGTGCATATAGGTACCAACGATATGGGTAAAAAATGGGATGAGGTCCTACAAGCTGAATTTAGGGAGCTAGGAGTTAAATTAAAAAGTAAGACCTCAAAGGTAGTAATCTCAGGATTGCTAAAAGTGCCACATGCTATTCAAAGCAGGAATCACAGGATAGCTCAGATGAGTACGTGGCTTGAGGAATGGTGCAAGAGGGAGGGATTCAAATTCCTGGGACATTAGAACCGATTCTGGGGGAGGTGGGACCAGTACAAACCGGACGGTCTGCACCTGAACAGGACCAGAACTGATGTCCTAGGCAGAGTGTTTGCTAGTGCTGTTGGGGAGGGTTTAAACTAAAATAGCAGGGGGATGGGAATCTATGCAGGAAGGCAGAGGGAAGTAAAAAGGGGGCAGAAGCAAAAGGTAGGAAGGAGAAAAACAAGAGTAGAGAGCAGAGAAATTAAGGGCAAAAATCACATTACAACATAATTCTAAAAGGACAAAGAGTGTTAAAAAAACAAGCCTGAAGGCTCTGAGTCTCAATGCGAGGAGCATTCGTAATAAGGTGGATGAATTAACTGTACAGATAGCTGTTAACAGATATGATGTAATTGGGATTACGGAGACATGGCTCCAGGGTAACCAAGGCTGGGAACTCAATATTCAGGAAGGACAGACAGGAAGGAAAAGGAGGTGGGGTAGCGTTACTGGTTAAAGAGATTGACGCAATAGTAAGGAAGGACATTAGCAGGGATGATGTGGAATCTATATGGGTAGAGCTGCGAAACACCAAAGGGCAGAAAACATTAGTGGGAGTTGTGTACAGACCACCAACCAGTAGTAGGGAGGGTGGGGACAGCATCAAACAGGAAATTAGGGACACGTGCAATAAGGGTACAGCAGTTATCATGGGTGACTTTAATCAACATATTGATTGGGCTAACCAAACTGGTGGCAATACTGTGGAGGAGGAATTCCTGGAGTGTAGAAGTGATGGTTTTCTAGACCAATATGTCGAGGAACCAACTAGAGAGCAGGCCATCCAAGACTGGGTCTTGTGTAATGAGAGAGGATTAATTAGCAATCTGGGACCTTGTCAAAAACCTTTTTTCTCTCTCCAACCTTTCTTAAAAAGTGGTGTTACATTAGCTACCCTCCAGTCCATAGGAACTGATCCAGAGTCTATAGAATGTCGGAAAATGACCACCAATGTATCCACTATTTCTAGGGCCACTTCCTTAAGTACTCTGAGATGCAGACTATCAGGCCCTGGGGATTTATCAGCCTTCAATCCCACCAATTTTCCGAACACAATTTGCTGATTAATAAGGATTTCCTTCAGTTCCTTCTTCTCACTAAACCCTCGGACCCCTAGTATTTCCGGAAGGTTATTTGTGTCTTCCTTAGTGAAGACAGAACCAAAGTATTTGTTCAATTGGTCAGCCATTTCTTTGTTCCCCATTATAAATTCACCTGATTCTGACTGTAAGGGACCCACATTTGTCTTCACTAATCTTTTTCTCTTCACGTATCTGTAGAAGCTTTTGCAATCAGTTTTTATGTTCCCTGCAAGCTTACTCTCATACTCTATTTTCCCCCTCCTAATTAAACCCTTTGTCCTCCTCTGCCGAATTCTAAATTTCTCCTAATCCTCAGGTTTGCTGCATTTTCTGGCCAATTTATATGCCTCTTCCTTGGATTTAACACTATCCCTAATTTCCATTGCAAGCCACGGTTGAGCCACCTTCCCCGTTTTATTTTAGGCTCCAGACAGGGATGTACAATTGTTGAAGTTCATCCATGTGATCTTTAAATATCTGCTGTTGCCTATCCACCATCAACCCTTTAAGTATCATTCGCCAGTCTATCCTAGCCAATTCACGTCTCATACCGTAATGTAAAGTCCTGTCCCCTCAGTACAGATTCACACGAGGCACACGAGACTCTGGGGGGGTACCAACGGATTAGAAAGCAGCTAATGTAACGCCTCTGTTTAAAAAGGGGGAAGACAAAAGGCAGGTAACTATAGGCCGGTTAGTTTAACATCTGTAGTGGAGAAAATGCTTGAAACTATCATTAAAGAAGAAATAGCGGGACATCTTGATGGGAATAGTGCAATCAAGCAGACGCAGCATGGATTCATGAAGGGGAAATCATGTTTAACTAATTTACTGGAATTCTTTGAGGATATAACGAGCATGGTGGATAGAGGTGTAGCGATAGATGTGGTGTATTTAGATTTCCAGAAGGCACTCGATAAGGTGCCACACAAAAGGTTACTGCAGAAGATAAAGGTACGCGGGGTCAGTGGAAATGTATTCGCATGGATAGAGAATTAGCTAGCTAACAGAAAGCAGAGAGTCGGGATAAATGGGTCCTTTTTGGGTTGGAAATCGGTGGTTAGTGGTGTGCCACAGGGATCGGTGCTGGGACCACAACTGTTTACAATATACATAGATGACCTGGAAGAGGGGACAGAGTGTAGTGTAACAAAATTTGCAGATAACACAAAGATTAGTGGGAAAGCGGGTTGTGTAGAGGACACAGAGAGGCTGCAAAGAGATTTAAATAGGTTAAGCGAATGGGCAAGGTTTGGCAGATGGAATACAATGTCAGAAAGAGTGAGGTCATCCACCTTGGGGGAAAAAAAACAGTAAAAGGGAATATTATTTGAATGGGGAGAAATTACAATATGCTGCGGTGCAGAGGGACCTGGGAGTCCTTGTGCATGAAACTCTTTTAGAGTCTACCTATAAAACATAAAACATTAAACCGTGCCACCCGACCTGTATGACACACCAGACATTTACAAGGCCCTTTTTTTCCTTTTTTTTTTGTGTTTTTCTTTTTTTTGGGCTTTTTTTTTGGGCACTAAAATCACCTTTTTTCCCCAGTGCCCCCTATAAAAGGGAAGGGGACACTAAAAACACCGGCAATTAAAACAAATTAAACTTTAAAACGTAAAATCAAATTAAAATTTGGTTGCCGGGCGTGATGATGCACTCCAGTCCCTCCGGTGCCCACCTCTCGCGGAAGGCCGCGAGCGTACCGGTGGACACCGCGTGCTCCATCTCCAAGGACACCCTGGACCGGATGTAAGAGCGGAAGAGAGGCAGGCAGTCAGGTTGAACGACCCCCTCGACTGCCCGCTGCCTGGACCGGCTGATGGCACCCTTGGCCGTGCCCAGGAGCAGTCCTACGAGGAGGCCCTCGGACCTACCCGCTCCCCTCCGCACAGGGTGCCCAAAGATCAGGAGAGTGGGACTGAAGTGCAGCCAGAATTTCAGGAGCAGCCCCTTCAAATAATGGAACAGGGGCTGCAATCCCAAAAGTTAGTTTGCAGGTGCAGCAGGTAATCAGGAAGGCGAATAGAATGTTGGCCTTCATTGCGAGAGGGATGGAGTACAAAAGCAGGGAGGTCCTTCTGCAACTGTATCGGGTATTGGTGAGGCCGCACCTGGAGTACTGCGTGCAGTTTTGGTCACCTTACTTAAGGAAGGATATACTGGCTTTGGAGGGGGTACAGAGACGATTCACTAAGCTGATTCCAGAGATGAGGGGGTTACCTTATGATGATAGATTGAGTAGACTGGGTCTTTACTCGTTGGAGTTCCGAAGGATGAGGGGTGATCTTATAGAAACATTTAAAATAATGAAAGGGATAGACAAGATAGAGGCAGAGAGGTTGTTTCCACTGGTCGGGGAGACTAGAACAAGGGGGCACAGCCTCAAAATACGGGGGAGCCAATTTAAAAACGAGTTGAGAAGGAATTTCTTCTCCCAGAGGGTTGTGAATCTGTGGAATTCTCTGCCCAAGGAAGCAGTTGAGGCTAGCTCATTGAATGTATTCAAGTCACAGATAGATAGATTTTTAACCAATAAGGGAATTAAGGGTTATGGGGAGCGGGCGGGTATGTGGAGCTGAGTCCATGGCCAGATCAGCCATGATCTTGTTGAATGGCGGAGCAGGCTCGAGGGGCTAGATGGCCTACTCCTGTTCCGAATTCATATGTTCTTATGTAGTGAAGTCAAGGTCACTCTGGACTTGCACCTTTATTTCACAGCTCTGGAATGCTGCACTTGCCTGAGACCTGTCCTTATATACCTGTCTCTTGCAAGTGCACCCCTGGTGGTAAGGTATGCTGGTGGTTACAGGTCATATCTTATTACAGTCATGTATAGCATGTTAGGATACAGTTATATATAATAATGTAAGATACATGACATCACCCTTCCCCAAAGTCTTATTGTCTCTAAAGGTTCAGTCTCTCAGGTGGTCTACGCTCGCGCGTGGAGCGTCTGAGTTGTGGTTCAGTTGTTTGCCTTGGTGTCTGTTTTTCTTTGGGTGTGGTTGCTGGTATCTCACCTGGGCTGCCTGTTTCAATTGGTGTGATTGTTGTTGACTCGCCTGGGCTGTCTGTTAGGATTGCCCTTTCCTCAGGTTGTTCCCTCTGTCCACCAGGTGTGGTGCGAGTTCCACATTGTAGTCTGCCTCTGGTTCCGCAGTGTTGTTGGTAAATCTGCTTTTGACTTTGTCTACATGCCTCCGGCAGGTTTTGCCATTGTCCATTTGTACTACCAGTAGCCTGTTTCCTTCCTTGCCCGTTACTGTCTCTGCAAGCCATTTGGGACCCCTGCCATAGTTTAGTACAAACACTTTGTCCCCTATCTCATTCCATCTCCCCCTCGAATTCCTGTCATGGTACTCAGTCAGCTTACGGCGCTTTGCCTCAATGATTTCGTGCATGTCTGGGAGGATTAATGAGAGCCTTGTTTTTAAAGTCCTTTTCATCAACAGTTGCGCGGGGGAGATCCCAGTCAGTGAGTGTGGACGAGATCTGTATGCCAGCAGCAGTCGCGACAGGCGACCCTGCAGCGTGGGACCTTGGATTTTAAGCATGCCTTGTTTAATGATTTGCACTGCTCTCTCCGCCTGGCCGTTGGAGGCCGGCTTGAACGGTGCCGTCTTGACGTGATTTATGCCGTGGTCAATTATAAAGTCTTGGAATTCTGCGCTGGTGAAGCACGGACCATTGTCACTGACCAATGTGTCAGGGATTCCGTGGGTTGCAAACATGGTTGCGAGGCTCTCCACAGTGGTGGTCGTTGTGCTCAAGTTTAAAATGGTGCATTCGATCCACTTTGAAAATGCATCTACAACTACGAGGAACATTTTGCCCATGAATGGGCCCGCATAGTCTATGTGCACCTGTGACCACGGTTTGGTAGGTCAGGGCCAGGGGCTCAGTGGAGCCTCCTGGGAGCATTGCTGAGTTGGGAACAAATGGTGCACCTTCGGACGCAGAGCTCCAAATCTGCGTCAATACCAGGCCACCAGACGTGGGATCTGGCTATGGCCTTCATGAGAACAATCCCCGGGTGTTCGCGGTGGAGCTCCCGGACAAATGCCTCTCTGCCTCGCAGAGGCATGACTACTCGGCTGCCCCACATCAGGCAGTCTGCTTGTAGTGATAGCTCATGCATGCGCCTGTGAAAGGGTTTTAATTCCTCGGGGCAGGCATCGCGAGCCTCTGCCCAGTCACCGGTTAGGACACATCTTTTTACTAAGGATAACGTGGGGTCGCTGGTCGTCCAGGCTCTGATTTGGCGAGCCGTCGTGGGCGAACCTGTGGACTCAAAGGCATTGATTGCCATGACTATCTCACAGTCCTGTTCGTCAGACCCTTCCGTGGTCGCCAGGGGTAGCCTGCTGAGCACGTCGGCACAGTTGTCTGTGCCTTATTGTGTAGTCGTAGGATGCCAGCATGAGTGCCCACCGTTGAATTCGCGCCGAGGCGTTGGCGTTTATTGCCTTGCTCTCGGATAGGAGGGACGTGAGGGGCTTGTGGTCGGTTTCTAACGCAAACTTGGCCCCGAAAAGGTATTGGTGCATCTTTTTGACACCGTACACGCACGCGACGCCTCCTTCTCTACCATTCCATACCCGCGCTCCGCCCGCGAAAGTGATCTGGAGGCATAAGCTATGGGTTGTAATTTGCCCGCACTATTGACATGTTGCAAAACGCACCCGACCCCGTACGCTGACGCATCGCATGTGAGAACTAGCTTTTTACCTGGGTCAAAGAAAGTCAAAACACTGTTGGAACACAGAAGGTTACGTGCCTTATTGAAGGCGCGTTCCTGGGCGTCCCCCCAAAACCAATCGCACCCCTTCCTGAGTAGCACGTGGAGAGGCTCCAGCAGCGTGCTTAAGTTCTGCATAAAGTTCCCAAAGTAATTGAGTAGCCCGAGAAAGGCGCGCAGTTCTGAGACATTCCGGGGCCTGGGTGCCAGGCAAATTGCTTCTGTTTTGGACTCTGTTGGGCAGCTTCCATCAGCGGCAATCCTTCTGCCCAAAAATTCAACCTTGAGTGTGAGAAACAGACACTTGGATTTCTTGACTCGTAGGCCTACCCGATCCAACCGCTTTAGTACTTCCTCCAAATTACGGAGATGGGAGTCGGTGTCCCTGCCCGCCATAAGTATGTCGTCTTGAAATACAACCGTCCCCAGGATGGACTTGAGCAGACTCTCCATGTTGCGCTAGAATATGGCAGCTGCCGACCTGATGTCGAATGGGCATCGATTGTACATGAAAAGGCCTTGATGTGTGTTGATGGTGGTGAGTAGCTTGGATTCCTCGGTCAATTCTTGCGTCATATACGCAGATGTGAGGTCTAATTTTGAGAAAAGTTTACCTCCAGCCAATGTGGCAAATAAGTCCTCCGCTCTGGGCAGTGAGTACTGGTCCTGTAGGGAGACTCTGTTTATGGTAGATTTGTAGTCCCCACAGATTCGTACGGATCCATCAGGCTTCATGACTGGGACGATGGGACTTGCCCAGTCGCTAAATTCCACTGGTGATATAATGCCTTCCCGCAGAAGCCTGTCTAATTCGTGTTCAATCTTTTCCCTCATCACATAGGGTACAGCTCTGGCCTTGTGATGGACCGGTCTAGCCTCCTGTGTGATGTAGATTTTGACTTTGGCCCCTTTGAAAGTGCCCACACCTGGCTGAAAGAGATGTTCAAATCACTTGATAACAGTTGAGCAGGAGGTCCGTTCCTCTAATTACATGGCATGGACATCATCCCATTTCCAGTTTTGTTTTGCCTGCCAGCTTCTCCCCAGCAGTGCTGGGGTTCTCCGGGGACAATCCACAGGGGAAGTCGGTTCACTGTCCCTTTGTGTGTGACAGAGAGCATGGCGCTGCCGAGGACTGGTACGATTTCTTTGGTATAGGTCCTTAGTTTGGTGTTGACCCTTGTGAGTTTTGGTCTGTCTCTTTTATGCGGCCACAGTTGTTCAAATTGTTGAGCGTCCATGAGAGATTGACTCGCTTCCGTATCCAGCTCCATGTTGACAGATATCCCGTTGAGTAGGACCCTCATCATTATAGGAGGCGTCCTGTTGTAGGAGCAGCGGCCATTGATCGTGATGACCCGCTGTACATCGGTGTCCCGGGTACTGTCCCCACCATCTTCTGGTCCGCTTTCTGACCCATCCGATTCGTATACCAGCCGAGCTGCCGTTTTTTTGCACATGCGGGCCAAATGCCCTGTATATTCACAATTTCTGCAAACAGCCTGTTGAAATCGACAACCTCTTGACAAGTGCCCACCCCCACACCTCCAGCACAGACCTGTTCTATTGTTTAAAGCGTTCCCAAAGAATGAGCTGCGACTGGCTGATCTCTCTTGAGCTTCTCTCAGTTTGTAGTTGATTGCTCGCATTGTGGGTTGATGAGGTTTGAACAGCCATTCCTGTGGCCTTTGATGGCTTCTGCCTGCTGTCGAGAGCCTGTTCTCCCGGTTTTGTCTGTGTGTGGGGGTAGCAGCTTGTTTAGTGCTGTGAACTTCTTGTTCCAATATTTCATTAGTTGTCGTACCTGCATTGTAAATTAACCTTGTTTCTTCTTCCCCTACCAAGAATGTCTGTGCAACCAGTGCTGCTGCCTCTAAGGTCAGGTTTTTGGTCTCTATGAGCTTTTGGAATATGCCTGCGTGCCCTATTCCTTCAATGAAAAAGTCTCTCAGCATTTCTCTCCTCAGTTCATCGGAGAACTCACATAAACTAGCCAACCTCCAAAGTTCCGCCACAAAGTCGGATATGCTCTGGCCCACACAGCGTCTGTAGTGGTAGAACCTGTGTCTGGCCATGTGTAGGCTGCTCGCTGACTTCAGGTGGTCTCTTACCAGTGTGCTCAATTCTTCAAACGACTTGCTTGCTGGATTCTCAGGTGCCAACAGATCCTTTATTAAAGCATATGTTTTCGAGCCATAGCTGGTCAAGAGATGGGCTGTTCTCTTGTCTGCCTTATCGTCGCCTAACCAGTCTTTGGTTACAAAGCTTTGCTGGAGCCTTTCTATAAAGTCTTCCCAATTGTCTCCCGCATTGTACTTTTCATCTGATCCGTTGTTCGCCATTCTGTGGATTCTGTAATCCCGTAACCCGTCGCCACTGTAAAGTCCTGTCCCCTCAGTACAGATTCACACGAGGCATGTAGTGAAGTCAAGGTCACTCTGGACCTGCACCTTTATTTCACAGCTCTGGAATGCTGCACTTGCCTGAGACCTGTGCTTATATACCTGTCTCTTGCAAGTGCACCCCTGGTGGTAAGGTATGCTGGTGGTTACAGGTCATATCTTATTACAGTCATGTATAGCATGTTAGGATACAGTTATATATAATAATGCAAGATACATGACAGTCGATGTTTCCTTTCTTTAAGTTCAGGACTCTAGTCTCTGAATTAATTGTGTCACTCTCCATCTTAATGAAGAATTCTACCACATTATGGTCACTCTTCCCCAAGGGGCCTCGCACAACAAGATTGCTAATTAATCCTCTCTCATTACACAACACCCAGTCTAGGATGGCTAGCTCTCTAGTTGGTTCCTCGACATATTGGTATAGAAAACCATCCCTTATACACTCCAGGAAATCCTCCTCCACCGTATTGCTACCAGTTTGTTTAGCCCAATCTATATTTAGATTAAAGTCACCCATAATAACTGCTGTACCTTTATTGCACGCATCCCTAATTTCTTGCTTGATGCCATCCCCAACCTCCCTACTACTGTTTGGTGGTCTGTACACAACTTCCACTAGCGTTTTCTGCCCTTTGGCAGGGAAGTGGAGCTGAGCCCAAGATCAGATCCACCATGATCTTATTAAATGGCAGAACAGGCTAGAGGGGCCAAATGGCCTACTCCTGCTCCTGCTTCTTATGTTCTTTTACCCGACCCTGAATGCAGCCCACTCGTGCCACGTGACTCACCATTTGCTGATCCTGCCTCTATTCTACCCTCTCAAGTTCGCGCAGTGCCATTTTCTGAACTGGTGCCTGGGATTGTCAGATCGAGTGATGGAATCTCTTTTTCTCTATCACTTGCTGATCGCCATGGCCTCAATGTCAGCCCCTCCAATTTTCTCTGGAACTGTCTCCTCCAGCTGGGTTAGGTACTACCACCGTGCCTGCACTCTGCCTGTTAGCTCTTGCTTGCGCCAGTTATGTGTCACCTTGGCCTGCAAGAGAAAGGGAAATCTGTCAGTGAGTTTAGTGCAATGTGTTTGGGTGATGTCTCTGTCATGGTTGAATAGCTGACATAGAGTGCAAGGTGTTGAAATGTGGGTGTGAGGCTTGCTGCAGTGGTAGATGCGAGTGGGTGAGGTAAAGCTATGTTTGTGAGGTATGAGTCATGACTGCTAGAGATTGTTGGTAGATGAGTGATGGGGGTGCGGTGCATTGAGCAGTGTGTGAGGCTAGTGGTGCAGTTGGTAGGATATGGCATTTAAAGATGCATTCATTGACCTTGACCACGTGTGAGATCAGTAAACTTCTTCCAACACTGGATCCAGGACCTGCGGGAAAGACTGGTGGTACTGACCGCTTTAGCGATCTCCTCCCCTTTGCATAGCTCCAGTCAGAATGCACCTCCCCTTTAAGAAGTGCAGACAGCTTTTCACTCTGCTGGTAACTTTTAAATACAGAGCAGACTTCCCATAATATTGAGCCCCCTGTTCAGCGCTGAGCCAACCAGCAGTGCGTTTAGCACTGAGCTCAGCGCTTCTATCATGTTAATGAGCAGGCAACACGAATTTCGTGTGCTGCCTGCACTATGCTCAATGGGCACAGGCAGATTACACATCGCAATCCCCGTGCATGTTTTTGGACCTTATCCAATTTAGCCACCTGAAAGTTTAAATTGGGTTACCTTAAATAAAAGCTTTTGGCTAAGATATAGGCTGGAGGAATTAATAGTGTATTAAAAGCACTAATCAATTGTGGTACAGTTCCCATTCAGCCATTTATTAATTTTGATGAACTGGAAATCAGTGAGATGCTATTGAAATTTGGGCTGCAACCTTCATCTGCCCCAAACGAGGTCATCCATTTGAGAGGGGGGCATGGTTGGGGGAGGTGTCTTCCAGGCCAAGAGTTTCTTCAGCCCCAGTCTTATTGAGGATTGCTAGGTCAGTCCCCCAAGTGAAGAGGCATACCAGCTGTCAGTCGGAGGAAACAACAGCTGTCAGGGTTGTTGGTCCACATCTGTAATGTTTACAAATAGGCCATGGTTCCAGCTCTCCCAGAGATCCCGGCATCTGCTGCGTTTTCACCCCTCAGATTATCAGCCCCATAAATCTGTCATTTGGCCTTTAGAGGGCATTCTGGTTTTACGTTACATTAGCAAATTGTCAGACTCTGTTTTGTATTCGTAATTTTTTCATGTGGAAGGCTAGATTCAACTCTATTCTGATGCTGTTGAGGTTGAGTTTGCACTTTTCAATTAAGGCTAAAGCTTTTTCCCTAATCTTTTCACAAAGATCCTAAATCGAGGACCATGTTCCACTTGGCTTGGTGCATGCGTCAAGATAGCTTCTGACATGTACAAGACCCCTGGATGCCTTTTATTACCTAATGGATAACATTCTAGCTTACCTTGGCTACATCCAAAGTTAGATCTTTTGTAATGTTTGATACTGATGTGAGCAGATATACTAATTTCAAACTGATGGGAACCTGATTTCAGTTTGATTTGGAGAACACACACAATCCTTTTTGTTCTGCAAGGATTTAATCTACTTTTGTTGTTTGTGACACTCTTGGTTAATTGGTTTATTGCAGCATTCATGCCCACACACAATCAGACACCATCTGGATTTCTCAGTTTAGATACAACCATTATTGATGATTCCCACTTATCATCTTACATAATTTTCTCTGCTCATTTAGCTTTTTCTCAGTTTTTGAGTGGAAGCAGCGATTTCCTATTACATCATATATGAGCCATTTCACTTGTACAACTTTTACGTACCAATGCTTTCGAAGTTATTTGGAAATTCCTTGCATATTTCATCAGCTATGTTGATTTCTTTCACTTTATTTATTTAGTAATTACTGTCCTTATGCTGCCAGTCTGCTTAAGAGACCCAGGATTGCCCTTCATAATGTATACTTTGTTGGATGTGAATCTCATTTCTTCTCTTATTGCTCCTCTGAACTTACTGGGCACTGACCAAGGCACATCAAAACCATGAATGTAATTTATGTGGGTAGAACAAATGAAGCACAGACACAATGAGTTACTAGTATATGTGCTTGCTTTATTAGGCCAGAGCGAACTGAGCATGCTCATACCAAACCATGTGGCAAACCATGTGATAATACATTACACTGCATTCTTCCTTAAAAACATTTATGTATTCCCCTCTCAAATACAACAAAACTATGGCCCCACCTTTCCCAATGTTATATGTACCACACAACAACCTATGACTTTTTTTCTTTTAAATAAACTACAAATCCAGTTTAATAACAGGTTTGCGGAGCCTTCCTGATCTCCTTACAGAAGGTTTTGGTGGTGAACCAATTTTTGGGCTGTTTTGTTTCGGTTTCAAACTCAAAGATGATCAATTAGGTGTACCTGTGGAGACAGAACAGGTGGAGGAATAAAAACATTTAGATGGGCATCCATCTATGAATTAGAGCAAGATTGCTTGTTTTAAAAATTATTTACTTTCTTATTAGGCAACAAAAACAATCCCTAGGGGGAGGGAGAGAATATTGGGAGCCGGGATTGAGGGATTTTGGGAAATGGAGAGAGCATCGGGGACCGGACTGAGTGTCATTGGTAGGCGGGGTGGGGAGGCCAGGAAAGCGATCAGTGGCCTCGTGGGAGGGGGCTCCTTCGTGGGGGGTGGGTGAGGCAGGAACGCCGGATCTAAGAGGCACTAACCTCCTGGATCCTGCAGTCCTCACCTTTCATTAGCTGCTGGATTTCCCGAGGCATGCAAAACCTGACCAGCAGGGCCCGATTAAAGGCCTGATGGGCCTGGGGCAAATTGATCCAAATGGGCCTTTAGTTATGTTTGTTTATTATATTACGTATATGATTCTGATTCTAAGTATGAAAACATAGGCCAGTGTATTCAACAATGAAAGCATATATTCTGTATCAAGTAGGTATATATTCTGGTTCTGGTAACATCGCAATACTAAATTCCTTGACATTTATGCAAATTTCTCTCAGTAACATATGAAATAAAACAGGCTAATACATATTCTGTTCTGTATATAGGTGCATTAGGGTATATAGGTCTTGTTTTTCCTTTCTTATTGTCTATTCTATTCAGCCTACTTGGGAGGCCTTATATTTCTTTTCCTACATTTTTTTGGTGGGCCTACATTCTTTGGTGGGCCAGGGGCTGCAGCTCCATCCACCCCATGGTCAATCCACCCCTGCTGACCAGCCACAATTAAATTTCAATTACTGGTTAATTATGAGGCATGCCAGCTACATTATATTATTTAAATGGACGACCTGCCTCCTGGGAGCTGGTTGGCTGTCCGACCCCTGTCTAACTTCTATTAAAAGCAGAAGTGAACTGGTTGGAAGTGGGTTCTGGTTGGGATTCAGTTTTTTAAGACTTTAACCTCCCACCTGACCACAACCCACCTATTTTTGGAGGCTAAAATTTCCCCCAACATTTCAGGTTGATGATCTTTCATCAGAACCTGAAATGCTAACTGGGTTTGTCTCTCCACAGATGCTGCTTGACCCGTTGCGTCTTTCCAGCATTTTCTGTTTTAATTCCCGGTTCCCAGCATCCGCAGTATTTTGCTTTTGTAGTAATGATAAATAGACAAGGCAGGAACTAAGTATTGTCAGATTGTACACATACTGTTTTTTTCTTCTCCTCGCCTGCCGATCTTGCCTCTGCAAAATTTGGTATTACTATTGAATCTGTCTTTGCATCACACAATATGAAGAAAAGCAACACGAGTTTCAGAAAATAAATTACAAACAATAAGCAAGTCAGTGTACACATGGGAAACCGTTACAAAAGAAAAATCTGTCACTTTAAATTGATGCTAACAGCTATTAAACCTTTTCGACAGTATCTCACGGAGAATGGTTGCCATTTAGACATTTTAGTGCCACTTTGTTTCCTCCTGTTTGTGGCCTGCAGGGTGATGGACTTAAAAAACTTCATGAACAGTCCTCTTTTCAAAGTTCCAAAGAAAAATAAAATGAAACAAATTCCCTTTCCTGTGGTCCACTGAAAAGCCTGTAACTAAAAATTAGTTCTGCATTGCATGGGTCTTACAGGACAGCAACAAGTGCCTGTGTGATTGGGTACTCCACATAAACACGAGAAACATGAAAGTTTTGGTCCTGCAAGACCGGGAAAATCTGTGGCAGTAATGGCTAGCTGGCCTACCCAAGTTTGCCTACAGTGCACTATAGTCACTGTACTTAAGTTTGCAGCGTTTGCACATTTGAGTAATTAGCAGAAAGTCCCAGCACAGCTTTGTCTTTCCACTCGTAACTTGCTTAATGAGGATGTGCAAAATCCAGCCAGTACCTAAATTGTAAAGGGATGTGTGGACTTAAAACTAAACAGCTATACAAGGATTCAGATATTATTTCAGCCTTTATAAAACTTCAAAAGGAATTATAAATATTTGTCTGCCTTTGCAAAACCAGATGAGGGGGAAGTAAAGAATTGATTCTATGGGCATGTGATTAGTAGTCACTGTGGTTGGTGAATAGTGATAAGACCCATTTCCAGTTCTGACGAGAGGTCATCGACCTGAAACGTTAACTCTGTTCCTCTCTCCATAGATGCTGCCTGACCTGCTGAGTATTTCCAGCATTTTCTGTTTTTATTTCAGATTTCCAGCATCCGCAGTATTTTGCATTTGTGATATGACCCATGTTTGGAGTGCCAATATTTTATATTATGCAAACGGTAAATTGCTTTCTAATGTTATTTTAATTCACCATTTCCTTAGATTGTCTCTTATCATCATCATCATAGGCAGTCCCTCGAAGCGAGGATGACTTGTTTCCACGCCAAAAAAGGATGAGTTCACAGGTGTTTCAATGAAGGACCTAATATTCTGGGTCTTGAACTGCATCCTGAAGGGTGGAAGATGCCTGTGCGTGGATTTTTTTAATGTGGGGTGGCCGTTGCACACCAGCCACTAGTTTGTCTCTTATAAAGTGGCTGTATCATCAGTGAGATGCTTTTCCCTGTTTATCAGTGGTATGTAGAATTACAATATTTACGGCACTGAGTGGAAGTGAATGCATTCAAGAGGTGGAAGGAACATAAGAGACCAAATTTAACCTTGAAGCATGGACAAAGGCTTGGCAACTGTTAGGTTGCACAGTTCACCCATCAGTTGAGGAATGAAAAGCAAAAAAGCTGCTAGAAAACTGAAGCAGAAACAGGAAATGCTGGAAACACTCAGCAGGTCAGTCAGCATCTGTTTCAAGTATAGACCCTTCATCAGAACAGGAAAGAAATTGAAGATAAACAGCATTTAAAAAAGGAACAGAACAAAGGGAAGGGAGAGGAAAAAATACACATAAACACGAGAGGAAATAGCATCTGTAATGTGTTTAACTGAAAAACACGAGAAGGTTAAATGGCTGAAGTGGTTTTAACAAGAGACAACAGAAGGCAAAATGAGAGAAAGTAAAGATATTACAAGACACAGAGAATGTGTGAATGGCTGCGAAATGGGGAGTGAACCAGGAGTCTGGGAGAAACAAAAGCAGGTCCACACTAAGGATGCCGACATAGGGTCCCTACCCCAAGTGCCAACCCATCCCTCTCCCGCCCGCCCCCCCGCAACATAAAAAACACTAACACATAAGAACATAAGAAATAGGAGCGCGAGTGGGCAATGCCGCCCCTCGAGCCTGCTCTGCCATTTAATACAATCATGGCTGATCCAATCATGGACTCAGATTCACTTCACTGCCTGCTTCCCATAACCCCTTATTCCCTTTTCATTTGAGAAACTATCTATTTCTGTCTTAAATTTATTCAATGTCCTAGCTTCCACAGCTCTCTGAAGCAGCGAATTCCATAGATCCACAACTCACTGAGAGAAGAAATTTCTCCTCATCTCAATTTTAAATGGGCAGCCCGTTATTCTAAGATTATGCCCTCTAGTTCTTGTCCCTCTTATTACTGGAAACATCCTCTCTGCATCCACCTTGTCAAGCCCCCTCATAATCTTATACGTTTCGATAAGATCACCTCTCATTCTTCTGAATTTCAATGAGTAGAGGCCCAACCTACTCAACCTTTCCTCATAAGTCAACCCCCTCATCACCAGAATCAACCTTGTGAACCTTCTCTGAACTGCCGCCAAAGCAAGTATATCCTTTCGTAAATATGGAAAATAAAACTGTACACAGTATTCCAGGTGTGGCCTCACCAATAACCTGTACAACTGTAGCAAGACTTCCCTGCTTTTATATTCCATCCCCTTTGCAATAAAGGCCAAGATTCCATTGGCCTTCCTGATCACTTGCTGTACCTGCATACTAATCTTTTGTGATTCTTGCACAAGTATCCCCAGGTCCTGCTGCACTGCAGCACTTTGCAATCTTTCTCCATTTAAATAATAACCTGGTCTTTGATTTTTTTTCTGCCAAAGTGCATGACCTCACATTTTCCAACATTATACGCCATCTCACAAATTTTTGTCCACTCACTTAGCCTGTCTATGTCCTTTTGCAGATTTTTTGTGTCCTCCTCACACACTGCTTTTCCTCCCATCTTAGTATCGTCAACAAACATGGCTACGTTACACTCTGTCCCTTCCTCCAAGCCGATAATATAGATTGTAAATAGTTGGGGTCCCAGCACTGATCTCTTCGGCACCCCACTGGTTACTGATTGCCAACCCGAGAATGAACCATTTATCCCGACTCTCTATTTTCTGTTCGTTAGCCAATCCTCTATCCATGCTAATATATTACCCCCAACCCTGTGAACTTTTATGTTGTGCAGTAACCTTTTATATGGCACCTTGTCAAATGCCTTCTGGAAGTCCAAATACAACCACATCCACTGGTTCCCCTTTATCCACCCTGTTCATTACAACCTCAAAGAATTCTAGCAAATTTGTCAAATATGACTTCTGTTATGTATGCAACCCTATGTAACCAGCATTCTGCTGCCACCAGAAGGCGTATTTGTTGGAGTCCCAAGGGATCCCAGCATCCCTTGGGAGCACTGTATATAAGCAGGCTTCCCATGCTGTACCAGTACTCTGGAGTTAGAATAAAGGCCCCAAGTTTCCACACGCGGCAAAAAAGATGCACCTCAGAGCTGGGCGCCTGTTTTTCGCGCCGAAAACGGCGCCGGAAAAAAAGTGCGGTATTCTCGAGCTCCTTGGAGCTCGATGTCTGCTTGGCGCAGCACACAGGGGACGGAGCCTACCACTCGCGCCGATTTTGTAAGTAGGAGGGGGCGGGTACAATTGAAATTAGGCTTCGTGGTGCCGGCAACCCTGCGCGTGCGTGTTGGAGCATTCGCGCACGCGCAGTCTGAAGTAAACATTGGCACTCGCCCATTTTTAAAAGTATTGCAGAAAAAGTGAAGATTTGTTTCTTGGACCCCTGCAAAGGCTTGTATTTTAATTTTCTTGATATTTCTGTGTGTGAGGGAGTGCTTTTAGCAGCACTGCTGAATAAATCACCTGCTGAAATCAGTGAGTTCAGCTTTTCACTGCTAAACTTGCAGAACCGGTGCCTGCAAATTAAGGACTGTGTGTTTGGAGAAATAAAAGTGCCAATTCAACTTTGCAATGGATCAACGTCCACCAAGAAGAATGAGGAAGCAAACCATTGCATAATATATGGTGTTGACAATGCAGCACCCATTCTGCAAATTTAAATATAAAGATGTCGATGTGGCTGCCTCTCCCTGTCCAAATGGCCTCAGTCAGTCCCCCTCACAGCTCGAAGGTTGCTGCTGTTCTTTCTTCGGCTCCCGGCCAGCCACTGACGCCGCTGCAATCCCATGGCCGAATGGCCTCAAGTCCGTCCGGGTGCTGCATCTTTGTGGGGAATGAAGGCCTGCCTCAAGCACCGCAGCTCAGCTCGAAGGCTGCTTGCTGCCTGCCGCTGCCGTCGAGACGAGATGCTGACACCACACCCCTGCCTGTCTCCAACATGAAAGGCCTGCCTGAAGCACAGCAGCTGCTGCTGTTTCACACAGGTAGGAAGATGGTTTATTTAATATTTTCTTTGCTTATACATTTTTATTCAGGTTTGATTTATTTGTATAATATTTGTATAAGTATAACTAAGGATTGATTGTACAATTTAATGACTTCCCTTCCCCTCCCTCCCCCCCCCCCCCCCACCTCATTCCCTACGCCTAATTTGTAACCTACGCCTGATTTTCTAAAGTGTAGACAAGGTTTTTTCCAGCGTACAAAAATCTTCACTTACTCCATTCTAAGTTAGTTTGGAGTAAGTTTTCACTGTGGAAACTTTGAAAACAGGCGTAAGTGGCCTGACACGCCCCCTTTTGAAAAATAAATTCTGTTCAAAAGTGAAACTGTTCTAACTGACTAGAACTGGAGCACACTCAATGTGGAGAATACCGATTTCTAAGATATTCCGTTCTACACCAGTTGCTCCTAAAAATCAGGACCAAATCATGTGGA
Source organism: Pristiophorus japonicus (assembly GCF_044704955.1). Taxonomy (NCBI): domain Eukaryota; kingdom Metazoa; phylum Chordata; class Chondrichthyes; family Pristiophoridae; genus Pristiophorus; species Pristiophorus japonicus. The sequence goes on along the minus strand of NC_091981.1, from coordinate 169,809,050 downwards.
AACTTGGGGCCAAAGAGACTAAGGTCACACTTACTCACGTCTACAGTACTCAGTCACATTGTTTTGTTCAAGACATAACAACTTCCCCTTCATAAATCCATGCTGATTCTGCCTGACCGAATTTTGCTTTTCCAAATGTCCCGCTATTGCTTCTTTAATAATGGACTCCAACATCTTCCCAACCACAGATGTTAGGCTAACTGGTCTATAGTTTCCTGCTTTTTGTCTGCCTCCTTTTTTTAAATAGGGGCGTTACATTTGCAGTCTTCCAATCTGCTGGGATCTCCCCAAAATCCATGGAATTTTGGTAAATACAACAAATGCATCCACAATCTCTGCCACTACTTCTCTTAAGATACTAGGATGCAAGCCATCAGGCCCAGGAGATGCCAGCATTTCTTGACAAAGAGAAATTAGGAGCTATTGTTAAGACCTGAAGTTATTGAAGTCAATATTAAGGCCAGGGAACGGCAACATTCCAAATAGAAATATTTGGTGCTGTTCCTTAAGCTTGCAATCAGCTTCATTGGAACAGTGCAGAATGGCAAGACAGAGAGGTCAGAGTAGGAGTGCAACGGGGAATTGAAGTGGCAACTTTAATTGAAGGAATCCCAGTGTTCCAGTTCTGTATAGAATGGAGGTTTTCAGCAAAGCAATCACCTAAACTGTATTTGGTTTCCTTAGTCCCGACCTCAATTGACCCAGAGTCCACCATCATCTGTTAATGCGAGGCAGTTAACACCCTGCTGGCGCTGCGGAAGTGATCATTGGCCACATCAATGCCGCTTTAAGCACTATGCGTGCAATGGCTGCAGAACAATGGGACACCTCCAACGAATATGAATAACAAATCTACCAGGGATGGAGTATAAAAGCAGGGAAGTCTTGCTACAGGTATACAGGGTATTGGTGAGGCCACACCTGGAATACTGCGTGCAGTTTTTGTTTCCATATTTACAAAAAGATATACTTGCTTTGGAGGCAGTTCAGAGAAGGTTTACTGGGTTGATTCTGGGGATGAGGGGGTTGACTTATGAGGCAAGGTTGAGTAGGTTGGGCCTCCACTCATTGGAATTCAGAAGAATGAGAGGTGATCTTATCGAAAAGTATAAGATTATGAGGGGGCTTGACAAGGTGAATGCAGAGAGGATGATTCCACTGATGGGAGAGACTAGAACTAGAGGGCATGATCTTAGAATAAGGGGCTCATTTAAAACTGAGATGAGGAGAAATTTCTTCTCTGAGGGTTGTAAATCTGTGGAATTCACTGCCTCAGAGAGCTGTGGAAGCTGGAACATTGAATAAATTTAAGACAGAAATAGACAGTCTCTTATACGATAAAGGAATAAGGGATTATGGGGAGCGGGCAGAGAAGTGGATCTGAGTCCATGATCAGATCAGCCATGATCTTATTGAATGGCGGAGCAGGCTCGAGGGGCTCTATGGCCTACTGCTGCTCCTATTTCTTATGTTCTTATGTTCTTATGATGCAAATGGGACCCTTGGCAACACCTTTAATCAGTGTGTTTTCCATTGGCATTTCCCACCCCTCAATGGTTCCTCAGTGCCTGCAGCAAGGCTGCTTGAGGGCTGCTGTGTGTCTGAGGAATGCAGGGCAGATGGCCTATGACGATACCCTTGATCAGCTATGGGCATGGAGGGCGTGACTGCTGACTGCACCGCCTCAGGATGGGCGGCAGCAGTGTGGGATGGCTGGGGTGCAGGCCGAGTCGGGTGCAAAGGCGGACTGGCAGTGGTGGGAGCCGGAATACTGTCATCATGAGGAAGGACAGCACCTTCCATTTCCAGCGGCACACTGCCACTCCTGCGGGGCAGCGCCAGAGCATCAGGAGCAATATGTGCCTTCACAGATTGCTGACCTGATGTGGCACCATCTGTTCCCCGTCCAACTTTGGGTAATACAGAGAGGAAAGCAGTGGACACAGCTTGCATGGCAGCACTCTGAGACTGAATAAATGCAGGGAGCGCCTGAAACGCTGCAGTCTGAGCTTCAACCGCTGCAGTCTGAGAGTGCCTGTCAACAACCAGTGTCTGCATGACATCACAAAGACCTTGCGTGGCTTCGGCCTGTGATGTTATGGCTGCTATCACCTTTGGGACCCCACTGTCACATGTTGAGGCCATTTGCTGGTATAGACAGGCAAGGATAGTCTCAGTGGACTGCTGAGAGACGTGGGCTATGCTGGAGGCAGCCTTCACCACACTGTCACCAAGTGCATCCACGCTCTGCGGCACATTCCCCAATGCACCCAATATCTCACGGTGCATCTGCGATGACTCCCTGGACAGAGCCTCCCAATCCAGGTCCTTATCTGCTTGATTCTTAGTAGGACTCCTGGGCCGACTTATCCTCCGGAGAGCTGGCCCCTGAGCTTCCCCTCGTGCTGTGCGTTGCTGCAGGCCACTGGGGCCAGGAGCATTGGCATCTGGGAAGCCCCGGAAGTTAGTGGTATCTTCCACCAAGCTGGTGTCCCTACTCGCGAGCACTGGGGTCGGGTCCTGGTCGGTGACCACACACATCCCAATATCCTCCTCATCCTCCTCCTCGTGTGAGGATGCTGGCTGACAGTCAAGCCATGGCACATTTGGTTCATCTGTAAGCACAAAGCAACACAAGTGTGGGTAGCAGTTGGGGAGGGGGCAGGAAGGCAAGAAAGAGGGGACATCGTTATTTTGCAGATACATGTTGTAAGGTGTGTGGGATGAAGGGTGAGGGTTGTCACAGAAAACACCCATCTCATTGACAAATCATCAGTGTCCTGCGGGGGCTCTGCCTGTCTGACCGCCACTGCTCCAACTGCTAGGACCATGAGGGCGTTCACTCGCTCCTCAATGGTGGTGAGATCCTGGAGGTCTGGCTCCCCTCTTCCGGTCCACTCCTGCTCTCGCCTGTTGTGGGCGAGCTTGGCATGCAATGATTAAAACAAGATGTTGTCTGTGGGTCAGTAGCTACTGGTGTGCAACATCTGTCTGTAGTAAGTGTTATGTATTTAATCCCTTGCAACCCATATTACAATATCACCAGACGGCCTACCTGTTGGGGTCCCAAGAAATCCCAGCATCCCTTGGGAGCACGGTATATAAGCAGGCCACGAGGTACCTGCACTCTGGAGTCTCATTAAAGGAGCTAAGGTCACACTTGCTCATTGTACACAGTACTCAGTTTCATCCTTTATTGTGAGCTTATCAATTGGTGACGAGGTAACGAACAACTGCGTGAAAATGCAAAGAACAGTTGGTATCCTAGAGAAGTTCTCAGAAGGGGACGATTGGGAGGCCTTCGTGGAGAGACTCGACCAATACTTTGTGGCCAACGAGCTGGAAGGGGACGAGAATGCTGCCAAACGAAGGGCGTTCCTCCTAACTGTCTGTGGGACCACAACCATGAAGAATCTCCTAGCTGCAGCAAAACCAACAGCTAAATCCTATGAAGAATTGTGTATGCTAGTCCGGGAGCACCAAAATCCTAAGGAAAGTGTTTTGATGGCGAGATATCGGTTCTAGACGTGTCAATGGTCGGAGGCCCAGGAAGTGGCGAGCTATGTCGCCGAACTAAGGCGCCTCGCAGGACATTGTGAATTTGAGGGATGCCTCGAACAAATGTTTAGAGACTTTTTTCTACTGGGCATTGGCCATAAGGCAATCCTTCGCAAACTGTTAATCATTGAAACTCCGAATCTAAGTAAAGCCATAACGATAGCCCAGGTATTTATGTCCACCAGCGACAACACCAAACAGATTTCGTAGAGTAAAGAAGTTTCGGCCAGTATTGTGAACAAAGTAACATCGTTTTTGACCAGATATACATGGCAGAACATACACGCTGGCTGCTGCTGCCCGACCTCAGATGACCCAGAGTCTGGAATCAATCGTTAATGCGAGGCAGTTAACACCTTGTTGGCGCTGTGGAGGTGATCGTTGGCCCCATCAATGCTGCTTCTAGGTCTCCCCGTGCCTATGGTGTCCCTAGTATTTAGGGTGTATAAATTTGCTTTGTCTACATTCCCAAAGTCTAACTCGTAAAATTTCTTGAACATTTCTCTAAGTAGAGCCTGTTATAGCAGTTCTATTTCCTCCTGGCACCATGCAGGTAAGTGTACCTAGATAAGGTTAAAATTACTGAAGCTACTGCATAGTGTACCTCCTGGTATAACATTTTTTCGGACGGTACCAATACTAATCTGTTCCCTGGTCCCTTGTTGGTGGTAGGACACCTTTCTATTACTGTGCGTATTGGCGGGGTCGTGGGCAGGGGTTTCTTAATGTGTGCTCTTAGTTCGGTGGCGTTAATTGGGAGTGGGGAGTGTGGGACCGCGCACAAGTGTAGGCTAGAATCCCACTCCATCCCTTCCCCTTCATCTTGCCATTGCCTAGCGAAGGTGATTGATATGCCTGCAGGGCAAATGTTCTCTGATCCCCACATGCAAACGTAAATTCCCTGTTCAGATTCCCACCACTTGTCCCAACATACTTTTACTCCTCCCCTTGTCCCTGTGATGGTGCGGTACGTATCATTACCGAGTCTTTCCCAGTCCGATTCCACGCGTCCTTGCTGAGCTTTCTGTGCCGCCACCATCTTCCCAGGGGAATCTTTTCTTTGCAAGTCAAACACATACGCTTTCCCTCCGTAACACTGACTCGGGCAGTGATGATCTGTATCCGGGGGCATGGAACTGAGGCCTCGCCGTGGCTGGAGTAGCGAGTAGAATTAGACCCCAGCCACCCTGGCCATCTTCCCTCGTGGGCGTAAACGGCGAGCTCTCCCACACCCGTTGTGATGCCCCCTGCAATCACGATTGGTGCTCCCGCTCCTGAGCACCCATAAATGAGGGATTCTTCCACGTCTCCTCGGCCACCGCTGCTCATCCTTATCAGGGCGAGCAGGAACAGGACCCTTCTCATGATGTTCTCTTTCCTGCAGGGGCATAAAAACAGATTGACCAGCCCTGAGAAAAGCTCTCTGGCTTGACAAAGATGACCGAGTTCCAATTTGGGCTCATTTCTTCTCAGACACACAATACAGTCTTTAATTGACTGGCTGTCTTATTCGGTTCCCTATGGAACTGGTGTCTGTCTTTAATTTTTGTCTCACAGCCATTTTATCTTTATCTTACCGGTGCTTCCTTAATAGCTATACTGGTAGATTCTTCCTACTCTCGGATGTTACCCGGCCTGTGCCTCTTTTAATAGCTGTACAGGTGGATTCTTTCTCTTACCCTTGGATGGGCTTTTACACGTTTTCCCCAATAACTATTACATATGTTCCTATCATTGCACAGATAATCCTACACTACGCTAGATCCTTACTAAACATACTTAAATTCATAAAAGCACATATATATGTACATCTGCCACCCGTCTCCAGTGACCACGGTGTCTTTTGCTGTAGTGTGCGGGGAGTCCTTCTTAAGGCTCTGGCTACTGGGGGTGCGTCCGAGTCCCAAATGATTAGGGGGATAGCTCCTCCAGTAACACAGTCCATCGCCCCTCTAGGTGCAGTCTGTGGGTCTGCCACGTCCCCTGTGGGATTTCCACAGTCGGGGGCTGCTGGCTGGAGGTCCCTGTCTTCAGTACGGTTTACTATTTTTGGCTATCCCTTACGTTTAGCTGCTGCCCCTGGGTTGAAAAGTTTGTACTGGTTTATGTGGAACCACTTTGTTCGGCGGGGCAGTTTTACAGCATAGACCATGGGGCTTGCCTTGTTGACAATGTGGTACGGTCCCATGTACAGTGCCTCAAAGACCCCTACTCTAGCGTAGTTCCCCACCATGACCTGGTCCCCTATCTCCCATTCATGGTGTTTGCGGGGTTCTAGCAGCAGTCGGTTGCTCCGATGCTGTTTTCCCATGTTGTTAGCGGCCTGCCAGTGAATCTGTTGAAGGTGTTCAAACAGATTCCTGACAAAGCTGTCTCGGCTCGCTTCCCTATGCTGACCTTCCGTGAGTACCGGGCTAACACATGGGTGGGGGTTCACATGGCTCTGCCGGTCATGAGCTGGGAGTACCCCGTGCTCTTTGACTGGCTGGCCTGGATCCCCATGGTAGGATCACTGGTAGGACCTCTACCCACCATTTGGGTGAGTCCCCTGTCTCTTTGCGCAGCCTTTCTTTGATAGTGCGGTTTAAACGCTCCACAGGCCCGGATGACTGCGGGTTGTGGGCAACATGCCATTTCCCTTTGATGCCGAGTACCTTAAGGGTCTCCTGCATCACCTTCCCGGTGAAGTGACTCCCTTGTTTGGACTCCACGTATTGTGGTAGTCCCCATCAAGAGAACACTTTCAAAAAGGAGTTAGATTTATTCAACAAGGAGTTAAAAGGAGTTAGATGTAGTCCTTACTACTAGGGGGATCAAGGGGTATGGCAAGAAAGCAGGAATGGGGTACTGAGGTTGCATGTTCAGCCATGAACTCATTGAATGGCGGTGCAGGTTCGAAGGGCCGAATGGCCTACTCCTGCACCTATTTTCTATATTTCTATGTTTCTCTGACCAGGATCCTAGCTGTTCCCAGGACAGTGGCTATTCGGCATGGGAAGGCTTCCACCCATTTGGTGAATACGTCCACCAATACTAGGCAGTACTTGTAGCCTCCCTGGGCTGTGGGTAGGGGCCCAATGTAATCGATCTCGATCGACTGCCAGGGTCCCTCTGCCCTCCTGATATGTCCCATGGACACCTTTCTTTCTGGGGGTCGGGGTTGTTGGGAGCGTACACCAGACAGCTGTCACAGAACTCACGGACATCTTCCCTGAGTCCCGGCCACCACCCTGCCTATTGCACCCATTGCCAAGTGGTCTCAGGTCCGGGCTGTCCTGCTCCTGGACCCTCATGGGCCAGCTGGAGGAATTCTCTCTGGTGTTGTTGTGACACTACCCATTGCTCCCCCCTGAACAGCATGCCTTCTTTAATAGCAATTGCTGTGGTGCCGTACGGGCCATCTACCCTTTCCCGTTTAGCTAGCATTATCAGGACAGTTTTGAGGACGGGGTCTTGGGTCTGAACCACCCTCCCTATCATCCCAATCCTGCCCCTGACTGCTGCGATGGGGCCTGGGTTGCACGGATCCCAGAGCTTGCCCGTGCGGGCCACCTGCTTGGCCAACATGTCAGCCTGCTGATTTCCCTCATTACGAGGTTCAGTGGTGGAATGTGCCTTCACTTTATGTATGTAAATATTCCCTTCCTCCCCTACGGCTGTCATGATCTTTTCCAGTAAGGGCTTAATCGCCAGGGGTCTCTCGTCTGCGGATGTGTATCCGCAACGGGACCAGATAGCCAGGTACTCCGTTCACAAATTGCATGTGAACATACTGTCCGAGCAAATCGTGTATGGGGTAGGGAATTCTTCGGGGTGTGTGACAGTTCAGCGTGCTGGGCGCTCATAGTACGGGGGAGTTTAAATCACCAGGGCAATGCCTGCCTCTGGGTCATAAACTCCACAGCCTGTGAGTCGTTCACCCACAGATACCGTGCTTGAACCGTCCACATAGATCTCTCGGCCTGTGGGGTGTAACCCAGCCCGAAAGCCTATGTTAATTTCCCATACACCTTCTACAGAACACCGGTGGGCTGTCCCTGGATAAATCATGTTGGCTGCGAGTCTTGGCTCGCAGAGACCCTTTACCCTTAGGTCCATTTGAGAGAGGAGCAGGGTCCAGCGAGCAATGCAGGCACTGCTCACTGTCCCGTCCTTGATTCTCCCGTCCAGGAGCATTTGCATGGGCGTATAGTGGCTAAGCAGTATGATAGGGGACCCCCCCTGTGAAGATCAGTGATCTTTTCACAGCCCAGTGAGTGGCTAGCAGGTGCCGCTCACAGTTGGAGTGTCCCTTCTCCACGTCCGTGAGTATCCTTGAGGAGTAGACCACTCGTCTCTACCTGCCATGCCGCTCTTGGAGCAGTACTGCACTCAGGCTGTCCCCACTGGCTGCTACCTCCAGGAAAAACTCTTTACCCCCATCGATGGCCCCGAGAGCTGGCGTGGTCTGCAAGTCTTTCTTGAGTTGGATAAATGCTGTCTCACAATCTTTGTCCCATTCCCACTCTACTCCCTTGTGTAGGAGTCAGAGCAAAGGGGCTATGGTGGCTGCATAATCCTCAATGAAATCTCTGCAGTACCCAGTTAGCCCTAGAAAAGATCTTACTCCTATTACTCTGTTGGGGGCTGGTAACTTCTGCAATGCTTTCCTTCTAGCTTTGTCAATGGCCCTTTACCCAGCGCGCACAGCCAGTCCCAGGAATTTTACTTCCTTCTGGCCAATCTGTGCCTTCTTGGGGTTCACTTTAAACCCTTCTTCTTTCAGCAGCTCCAGCAGTTCAGCCAGCAGTGGGTCATGCTCCCCCCCCTCATCGGTGAACAGGAGCAGGTCATCCACATACTGTACGAGCTGCTGGGGTCTGCTGAAGCTCTTTAAACAGTTGGCCATACACTGGTGGAAAATACTGGGGCTGTTGTGGAAGCCTTAAGGGAGACAGTTCCAAGTGTATTGTTGTCCCTGAAAGGTAAACGCAAACTTGTACTGATCTTCCTTTCATAAAGGTATGGACCAGAACCCGTTGGAAATATCCAGCACCGTGAAGGTGGTCGCGGAGGCTGGGATACTTCCAGTGAGGTCGGTGACGGCAGCAACCGTGGGTGCACAGGTGAGGATGTTATGGTTCAGTACGCGATAGTCCACCGTGGCTCTCCAGGAGTTGTCCGGTTTCTTAACCGGCCACAATGGAGAGTTCATATGGGCAGCTATTGGTCTCAATACCCTCTGTTTAACTAAAGAATCCAAAGCTGTTTCCATGTCTGCCTCCGCCTCTCTGGGGAAGTTATACTGTTTATGCGGCCGGGTCATGGGTCCCCATCTATGCTAACCTCGACCCCATTTATCCTCCCACAATCATGTTTGTGAGTTGCAAAAGCTGCAAGGTTTGCCCTCACATACTCTTGGTACTCCATCGGAGTGTTACTGACCAGTGATTCAAGGTCGTAACCCTCCTTTGGCTTCATGGTGCACACCGTCCCTTTACCTCGTTTTTCTGGGATAACCATCACCTCACTCTCCTGTCCGGTGCAGACTGACCCCCAAAGACAGTGGTTTCTTAAGTCCACTAGGATCTCGTGGTCTAGGATGAAGTCAGTCCCCAGGATCCCTCTCCCTTCCTGTTCCCACTTCATCAGGACACAAGTCCACTTCGTGTGGAATGTACCTAAATGACTGGAGAGCAGAACGGAGAATGAGCCAGTCTGCTCCGTGCCTGTGAAACCCACCAAGTTGTAAGGAACCCCGTTAGACAGAGGTGTGAGGCGGCAGGGTTAGCTGCATAGACAAGGGTGCTTGAGACACCGGTATCCAGCAGGTAAGTCCCTTTCACCTTTTCCACTTCCATCTGAACGGTCGGTCTCCCCCATGCATCATACTTGAGGGAACACAGGTGAACAGGCTGTGCCTGTCCTAGTCACTGTTCTGGTTGGGAGGGGGCAGATGGGATTTCGGTACCGGTGGCGGTGGCTACCATCGAGCATTGTACGGAGCGCAGTTAGGAAGGTATCAAACGAGTGGGGAGGGACTGGCTTCTCGGTCTCAGTCTTTTGGGCAGGGGCTGGAGAACTCTTCCCTGCGCTACTCTTTCATGGATTTCTACAATCCTTTCTCCAGTTCCCACTCTTTCCGCACCCGAAGCAGGAACGTTTTGTATCAGAGGGGTTGCCCCCCCCTCACTGCGCCATTCCCTCTTATGACTCGGCCTGACCTCGTGGACCCTTCCCTTGGGTTGGTGCTCTTCTGTCCCCCTGCCGTTCCGGTAAGCTAGGGTCAGTTGCCTGACCACTCCCTGCTCGGTGGCCTGGGGATCTCTTGGGTCAAACCAGACTTCAGCCTTGGTTCTTATTCGGGGTAAACTGTTTGCTACCAGGCTTCAGAGCCAGTGGGCTCTCTCGTCCCGGCTTAAGTGATTTCGGTTAAGGTCCCCTGCAAAGGCGCTCTGGTACACAGGCCACAGTCTGTCTGCGAAGGCCTGTGGGGTTTCCCCTGTGAGCTTGCACTGTTTTCTCTACTCTGGAGAAGGGACTCCCGTCATTACAGCCCATGGTTTCTAGAATGTCTTCCTGGACGGCGGCAAATGTTCTCTGTCCCCTTTTGCTCTCGGTAGAGAGGGACTGGTACAGCTTGCCATCCAGGGATAGGAGAAGCATCTTTGCTATCTCGGCATCATTGCACCCATTAATATCCCCTGCCTGGTCCACTTCCATAAAGTGAACTGAGGGGTCTCCCTTTGGAGATGGCTTTTCCAGGTGGCTTATCATAGCCCTAAGCTGTTGGGGAGTGTGGGGGACCATAAACTGACTTTCCAGGGGCCCTGGACCCCCGGCACTGGTGGGTGGGCCAAACTTCTGTTGCAGGACCGGGCACATTGGCCCTGGTTCTGGCTCTCCTTGTTCTGGCTCGCCTCCCCCTCCTCCCTGCGGCCAAACCGAGCTGAAACTCGGCACCACAGGTGGTGGTGGTTCGCTATCCCTGTCCGCCCCGCAACTCGTTCGCCCTTCCTGCTGCTGAACCGGTGTAGTCACCGGCGCCACAGGTGGTGGCTGAACAGTTTCTTCCTTCTCTTCCAGGCTTACCTGGGCTGTACCCGGGTTTATTAGTCATACCATGCCTTTTGCCTTGGACAGAGCGAGGGTTAAACTTTTGATTTATTGCTGGCAGGTCTCCTGACTCAAACCTGTTAGAGCTAGCTACTTTATATGCTGCCTGCACATCTCTTAATTTTTCCTCCAGCTCTTTTACTTGTAGGGTGAGGTGAGTGCTTTCCTCCCGCAGTATCTTTTCATTATTTTTAGCCTCGTTAACCTGACATTGAAAATAGTTCTGACTGTTCTTAAACCTCTCCATGAGTTGGGTCTTTCCCTGTTTTAGCTTACGGAGTTCTCCCCATAACCTTTCTTCTGCTATAGCCCTTTCCTGTAATGCCTCTGCACATTTCCATAATTTTGCCTGTAGTGACTCAACGGTGTTGTCTCGGAGTTGGACCTGTCGTTGTAAACAGACCAACCAAATTGCCTTCTCTACTGACTCTTTATGATCTTTGCTTGCTGTCCACTGGATTGCAGCGTCAACTGGACGTTCAGCGGGCAATAGACCAAGCACACATTCTTTAGTGACATTGACCTTATTATACACATAGGAGGAAATCCTCTCTTCCATCTTGGTTCTTTCTCCAAAGCCAGCACTCTCTGCATCACACCCCTTATACCAGAGTCCAGCCACGGTCACCATTTTGTAAGGGATGGTCCTGGGGGTCAGGTTCACCTCTGACCTACTTGAGCGGTTCGAATCGCTCCCACTCCCTTCGGTTCTAGACTCTGGATTTATTTGGGGGATGTAATAAAGTGCAAAAGACCATTGGTTTGGTGCAAAAGAACTTTGATTTTATTAAGGATAAGAAAATATAATGTCACACCTATAATTACACTAATAAAGAACAGTACATCACACATTCAAAGGGGTTGCAGTGAAAATTACACCTCCTACCTCCCAAATACCTAATACTGGCTCGGTTAGACTCCAGAGCAGACAGGTACTATGCTTACCAATCCTTTCTGGTCAGTTAGCGGTAGTTTGTGGTTTCGGGGTTTGGTGGATTCTGTAGGTTCTGCTTGCTGTACCCCGAACGTCGGAGAGGACTTCTTACTCTGCAATTTTCAGTTGGGTTGAGTCCGCTGATATGGTAGGGCACGTTTTGGATTTGTGGGGTAAGTACTCGTTTTCTTTCGTTAGAAATAGGTTTCAAAGTCCTTTTAGGTAATGTTTTCACCTGTTTGTAGTCAGGCCTCGATTGTAGAGTGGAAACTTTAGATTCTTCTGTTTTTTCCTTGTGAAGTTTTGTTTCGAGGTTGGTCAATCGCGGTGGTTTTAATGGTACCACGTTGGCTGTGACCAGTTGCTGCCATGATGGTGATGCTCTTCCTTCTTTTTCGATTTCAGGACATCGAGGCTGGAGAAGTTAGTTTACAACTGTCGCGTTGGTTTCTCTCCCTTCTTGATGGCATAGGCGTGGTATGGCATTAGCACTAGCACAAGCAGTTTCTTTCGAGGCAGTAGCATAAGCAGCAAAGCATTCCCTCTGTTAAAACAGGGGCCCAGTTATACTGTTTGAGCTGTCCTAATCTTCACGCCAAATCAGTCCAGAATTATTTGTTTAATTTTGGCGGGCCCGAGAATTCTTTATCATATTTTGGTAGGCTCGTTAAAAGTTAATATGTCTTGGGTGGGTTGATCTTCTAAGTTTGTTTCTTGATGGAAATATTAGCTTGGTAATCGCAATGTCCTTTGTGCTTGGTTTTTGCATGCAGGCTGGAGTGGGCCTTTTGTTTTTATGCATAGGCTGAAAATGGCTTTCCAGGTTCAGGTTGATGGCTGGCCATCTCTGAGTTAATTGTTGCAATGTTAATGTCTCTTGTGGAGAAGGGTTTTCGAGTATCCATTTTCCAGACAATTTACTTTAGTCTCAATGCCCCAGGCAGTTTCAATAATCAAACTGACTTCTTTGAGGAATAGTTCCTTAGCCCTGCTTTGTAAAATCCCAAATTCGATTAAAGTTCATAGTTTCTTCCATGAGCATTTTAGGACTTCAAACTTTCTGGTAGAGAGTTCCAAATTAAATTTCCTTTCCAATGAGTCCAAACACTGTGGGGGGTTTTCCATGAATTTTGCCCTTCTCTAACAAGAGCAGACAGGGCTCAGTTTAATACCTCATCCGAAAGACAGCACCTCTGACAGTGCAGCACTCCCTCAGCACTGCACTGGACTGTCAGCCTAGATTTTTGTGCTCAACTCCCTGGAGTGGGACTTGAACCTACAATCTTCTGACTCAAGACACAGATCAATAGATTTTTGGATATTAAGATAATTGAGGGATATGGGGATAGTTTTGGAAGGTGTTGAGGTAGGTCAGTCATGATCTCATTGAATGGCGGAGCAGGCTCAAAGGGCCGAATCATCTACTTCTGCTTCTATTTCTTATGTTCTTAAAACTTTGACCAAGCTTTTGGTCATCTGCCTTAATATGTCCTTCTGTGGCTTGGTGTCAAATTTTGTTTTATAGATCTCCTGTGAAGTGCCTAGGGATGTTTTACAGCTTTAAGGGCACTATATAAATACAAGTTGTTATTGTTGTTGTAACTGGTGAATGAACGTTGCCCACCATTAGTTAGACTTGCCTTTTTTGGCGTGGAAACAAGTCACCCTCATTTCGAGGGACCGCCTATGATGATGAGACTTGCCCTGCACATTTAATTTCCATGAGACCTTGCACAGCAAGTTGCTGTCAGTGGGAGATGGAAACAGTGTGGTGCCCTCTACAGGCTGTCTTGGATCTCTGAACAGGACAAGAAACTGAGGTCGAAATTCAAGTACACCAGAAAGCTGGTGCACCTATGATTTTTGAAGTGGTACTTACCGCTGGAACTCCTGGTATGATAAGTAGATCCATTTTCAAGACTTCGAAATTTTTTCAAAGTCCTACAGGAAATGGATCATAATGGGGGCGGGCTGACTGGCTGAAAATGGGTCGCTCAGGGCCTCCGTCACTGTCAATCAGTGGTGGAGTCGTGGTGACGTCACAGTGCGTGTGCATCACCACGCACTCTCCTCTCCGTTAAAGGGGAGAGAATCTATCATTTTTTTAACTTTGGCTACTGGGCCACCAGGGAGGGTGTCAGGTTGCTTGTTGGTGGCCTAGCTGAACCGGGGAGCAGTATTTTGCTGGCTGATCAGCAAGTCGACCGATATAAATTTCTCCATTGTGGCTGCGGCAGTGAGACCTCCCCTTTAAGGGCGGCCGCGTTGCCGGGCCGCATTCAGTGCAGAGATGGTGCACCGGCAGAAAAACCTGGGGGATCGACGGATGGAGCTGAAAATTGCTGGTAAGTAGTTTTATATTGCTTTAAATTGGCAGTGCAACTACTTGGGTGGAATGGGATCCAGGCCGAAAAATCCCCAACCTGAATTTAGGTCGGGTCGGTCTGTTAACCCCAAAGCGGCGGCCATTCGATTTTTAGGAATGGCCACCGCCAACGGCATTAATGGGCCTCGTTGAGACCCTGAATTTTGGTTTCGGTGTGTCGCCTTAACCAATCAGGTTGAAGTATTGTTACATGAGCAGCGCAGAGTCTGAACCAGAAAGTGCAAATTAGAATAGTGAATTCAATATCAGATCAGCTACAGAAATAGAGGGAAAACAGAATGAAAAAGTAAAAGTAGCTTTTTAAATTTACAAGCCCTAACTTTCTGTAACAAGTTTAGTTCATATCTACCATTCAAGTATAGCAACTTCATGCCATTCATTGTATTTGAATGGGGAGCCAGACAGTGAGATTTCGTTTTCACGAAGCTAACAGTACAGTGGCGTATCTTAGAAACATAGAAAACATAGAAAATAGGTCCAGGAGTCGGCCATTCGGCCCTTCAAGCCTGCACCACCATTCATTAAGATCATGGCGGATCATTCACCTCAGTACCGCTTTCCTGCTTTCTCTCCATACCCCTTGAGCCCTTTAGCCATAAGGGCCATATCTAACTCACTCTTGAATATATCTAACGAACTGGCCTCAACAAATTTCTGCGGTAGAGAATTCCACAGGTTAACAACTCTCTGAGTGGAGAAATTTCTCCTCATCTCGGTCCTAAATGGTTTACCCCTTATCCTTAGATTGTGACCCCTGGTTCTGGACTTCCCCAGTATCGGGAACATTCTTCCTGCCTCTAACCTGTCCAATCCCTTCAGAATTTTATATGTTTCTATGAGATCCCCTCTCATTCTTCTAAACTCCAGTGAATACAGGCCCAGTTGATCCAGTCTCTCCTCATATGTCGGTCCTGCCAACCAGTGACTCAGTCTGGTGAACCTTCGCCACATTCCCTCAATAGCAAGAACGTCCTTCCTCAGATTAGGAGACCAAAACTGAACATAATATTCCAGGTGAGGCCTCACCAAGGCCCTGTACAACTGCAGTAAGACCTCCCTGCTCCTATACTCAAATCCCCTAGCTATGAAGGCCAACATGCCATTTGCCTTCTTCACTGCCTGCTGTACCTGCATGCCAACTTTAAATGACTGATGTACCATGACACCCAGGTCCCATTGCACCTCCCCTTTTCCTAATTTGTCACCATTCAGATAATATTCTGCCTTCCTGTTTTTGCCACCAAAGTGGATAACCTCACATTTATGCACATTATATTGAACAGCAACTTCCAGATTTTCACATTTAACCACGCAGCTGCCCTCACCTGAAGTTGCTTGCGCATAAATAACGGTGAGGGCTATTAATCTCACTATTATTTTGTCAGGAAATTCTGGACCAATAAGAAGTCGAACTAATGAATGCATGAATAGAAATTGTCCATATATCTGATGTAAAGCAGTAGACTGGTGATATGATGCTTTTCACATAGAAACATAGAAAATAGATGCAGGAGTAGGCCATTTGGCCCTTCGAGCCTGCACCACCTTTCAATAAGATCATGGCTGATCATTCCCTCAGTACCCCTTTCTTGCTTTCTCTCCATACCCCTTGATCCCTTTAGCCTTAAGGGCCATATCTAACTCACTCTTGAATATATCCAATGAACTGGCATCAACAACTCTCTGCGGCAGGGAATTCCACAGGTTAACAACTCTCTGAGTGAAGAAGTTTCTCCTCATCTCAGTCCTAAATGGCCTACCCCTTATCCTAAGACTGTGTCCCCTGGTTCTGGATTTTCCCAACATTGGGAACATTCTTCCCGATTCTAACCTGTCCAGTCCCATCAGAATCTTATATGTTTCGATGAGATCCCCTCTCATCCTTCTAAACTCCAGTATATAAAGGCCCAGTTGATCCAGTCTCTCCTCGTATGTCAGTCCAGCCATCCCTGGAATCAGTCTGGTGAACCTTCGCTGCACTCCCGCAATAGCAAGAACATCCTTCCTCAGATTGGGAGACCAAAACTGAACACAATATTCCAGGTGGGGTCTCACCAAGGCCCTTTACAACTGCAGTAAGACCTCCCTGCTTCTATATTCAAATCCCCTCGCTATGAACGCCAAGATACCATTTGCCGCCTTCACCGCCTGCTGTACCTGCATGCCAACTTTCAATCACTGATGATCCATGACACCCAGGTCTCGTTGCACCTCCCCTTTTCCTAATCTGCCGCCATTCAGATAATATTCTGCCTTCGTGTTTTTGCCCCCAAAGTGGATAACCTCACATTTATCCACATTATACTGCATCTGCCATGCATTTGCCCACTCACCTAACCTGTCCAAGTCACCCTGCAGCCTCTTAGCGTCCTCCTCATGGCTCACACCGCCACCCAGTTTAGTGTCATCTGGCAAACTTGGAGATATTACACTCAATTCCTTCATCTAAATCATCAATGTATATTGTAAATAGCTGGGGTCCCAGCACTGAGCCCTGCGGCACGCCACTAGTCACTGCCTGCCATTCTGAAAAAGACCCGTTTATTCCGACTCTCTGCTTCCTGTCTGCCAACCAGTTCTCTATCCACATCAGTACATTACCCCCAATACCCATGTGCTTTGATTTTGCACACCAATCTCCTGGGTGGGACCTTATCAAAAGCCTTTTGAAAGTCCAAATACATCACATTCACTGGTTCTCTCTTGCCCACTCTACTAGTTACATCCTCAAAAAATTCCAGAAGATTCGTCAAGCATGATTTACCTTTCATAAATCCATGCTGACTTGGACCGATCCTGTCACTGCTTTCCAAATGCACTGCTATTTCATAAGGGATGTATGCAATAAAGGTACAGCAGTTATCATGGGTGACTTTAATCTACATATTGATTGGGCTAACCAAGCTGGTAGCAATGCGGTGGAGGAGGATTTCCTGGAGTGTATTAGGGATGGTTTTCTAGACCAATACGTCAAGGAACCAACTAGAGAACTGGCCATCCTCGACTGGATGATGTGCTTTCAGTAATCCAATATAGGATGATTTAAAGCATCAATTCAAAAATAAAAGCCTGTCTTAAAGGCTTTAATACAGAATAAAGTTTGGAGAAAGATTTGTATACTTGTGTAACACTCCATAGGTACAGGGGTTAAATTGTCATGTGAATGCAATGTCAAGGTGTGATTACTCGGAATAAAAGCAGTGGCTGGTGCGAAGCCCTGAGCACCAGAGATATTTGTAAAATGTTACAATGCTTAACTTTTTCATGTTCATATAAATACTAGTGAATGATTAGTATCAAATCTGATCACTATAAATAAAGCCGTAATGGATTCGTATCAACTATATTTCAGCTATTCATTTAGGCAAAACTGAAGCTGTCCTTTTTGAATTCCACACGCTACTACATGGCTCTGCTCTCAACTCCATCAATCTGCCACTCATCCATTTGAGGATTCAATTAAATTCAGTGATGTGGAATCTAGGCATGCTGCTCAATCATCAAGAACTCCTTCTTCCAATTTCGCAAAATTGCTCACCTCTACCCTTCTCCCCAACTGATGCTAAGACTCCATCCCAATCCGTTGGCTTGAAGCACAACTTGCCTAATGCACCCCCAGCTGGCCTCCCCATCTTTATGAAATTAGGTGCATCTTATTCATAATCCTGCTGCCTGTGTCTTTACCCACTCAAAAGCTTGCATTGCACTGATCCCTGCTATGCTTCAATGGCTCCCCAAGCCCTTATAAATCAATGTCATTATCCTTATCCTCATCCTCAAATGTTTCCACAGCCTCAGCCAACATCAGTGATCTCCTTTGGCCTTATGTTCCTGCTCGGAACCTTCATTTCGCTGACATTGGACTACCCCTTATTCCTCATCCTCCTTGTAGCATTGACAACCGCTCTTTCAGTTACTAAGCTCCCAACTTCTGGAACTTCTTCGTCAAATCTCTCTACTTTGCATCCTCTCTCCCTGCTTTCAAAAGTCTACTAAAGGCTTTTCTTTTTAAATGCTCTTCAGCCCCACCCTTAACTCCATTATACCTAGTCCTTTCCTTCCCGCTTAGTTCCCATTTCATTCTCTAATCTGTAAAGCGCTCTGTGACATCTATGTCCACATGAGGAGCACTATGTAAATCCAAATAGTTTTTTACAGTGCCTGATCCAGAACCCAAGCAGGATTATCAAGTTGGGGCTAGGATTTTCTAAGAAGGGACAGTAACCCAATATTATTTAATATAGCCATTGTCTGAAATGTAGGAGGAAAACATTAAATTCATTTGACTCCTCCTAAGAAGTACATTTATTTTATACACATACAGGCAAAAGACACATCACATTGGGTATAAATGGCCGCTTTGAAAGATTAATCAACAATAGGGCTAGATTTGGGAACTGCCAATACAAATGTAGCAAATAAAAACAGAAAATGCTGGAAACGTTCATCAGGTCAGGCAGCATCTGTGGAGAGAGTAACATTAGGTTAACGTTTCGACATTTCAGAGACAAAGACGCCAGACCAGGAGTTTACAAACCCCCAGCCTGGCAAAAGAACGATGAGTGGGGCTGGTCCACCATCCAACAGATGTGGGGGTCGATTGGGCTCAGCACTTGGTCAAGGCTTAGACCCCCACAGATCTACAGAATCTGTGGAAAATTACAAAAAGGACCAATGATCAAAAATTTCTGTTATTTCTTTGGAGCTGGGTATATAGACAGAGACCCAACACTCTCTGCTGAAATTCCTGGTCTCTGCACCATGGCAGTCATCTAAGATGCACTTTGCAGGTGTCCACCTGGGTTATGTAAAGTAGGTAATCTCCTCTAGAGCCTATAAATATTCCCAGAGTTAGTGCTGGAGATCACTGGTGGGCATACCCTGGCCTTTACACCAGGATTAAAGAAAGACCTGCGGGCTTTTTGAACCCTGTGTCTTTTCAATAGTGTTATAATTTACTATTTGTGCTGTACATTATTTCCCCTGTATTTCTGCTTCTGTGAATCAATTTAAATGAGTTTGGTCAGTAACTTATCCTGTGCAAAGTGATTTTAATGATGTGAATATTTGCTACCTTCTGCATTGAAGGAAGATTTAATGACCATCCTATTTAATTTTTAGACCTGAATACATTAAGCTAATACAGCAGAGAGTAAAAACTACATGCTTCAGTTTGTAGGAGATGAGGGGGTCGAAATTCACCCCCACCCAAAACAGATCCTACCTACCAATCCTGAAGTGCTTTTCTGTCGTGTCGGATCAGGTCGCCTCTTTCACAAAATTCAGCTCTTTGTCGATTTTTTTTTTAAGCGGCCCGGAAGTCGGTCATAATCGGGGCGGAAGTGGGGCTGTAATACTCTAAAGGGGCGGAAGTGAAGGCGAGACAGAGTCACCACCGCTGTCAATCATCAGCAGAGCAATGATGACGT
Organism: Pristiophorus japonicus; assembly: GCF_044704955.1. Taxonomy (NCBI): domain Eukaryota; kingdom Metazoa; phylum Chordata; class Chondrichthyes; family Pristiophoridae; genus Pristiophorus; species Pristiophorus japonicus. The sequence goes on along the minus strand of NC_091981.1, from coordinate 169,789,648 downwards.
CATGACGTGTTTGCATCACCGCATCGCTCCCCTTCACTTAAAGGGGAGAGACGCTGCGTTTTTTAGGTTCGATCCACTGGGCCACCAGAGAGAGTTTCAGCCGGGCCAACGGCCTGGCACCTAAGAGGGGGTGCCAGGTTGCCTGTTGGTGGCCTGGCCGAACCTGGAGGCATAATTGGCTAGCTGATCTAGAAGTCGGCCATCAAAAAAATAAAATGGCAACCGCGGCAGTGGGCCTTCGTCATTATTAGCTGCCGTGCAGCCAAAATGCGCACATAGAAAACAAGGTGCACTGACAGAAAAAGCTGTCGGGGGCACCACTCAGCGGATGGAAGATTTTTAAAGCTGAATTTCGCTGGAGGTGCAGGAAATAGGTGATTCGCACTTTAATTATGCAGTTAGGACCAGTCGGCAGCAGTGGAAGCAGGTACCACCAGAAAATCCCCGAGCTGAATTTCACTGGCGGCGGCCATTGGACTGGAAGTCGGCGGTCACTCGGCTCCGCCGCCTGGCTGCCGCTTTCCAACGGTAAGTGGCCTTTTTGGAGAGTTGAATTTTGGTTCCATCCTCGGCGGCACTTGTGCGGCAAATGGGCAGGCCTTGCAGCTCATTAAAATCGGGGCCTGAGTTTCTTGTGAACCGAATGAGGCTTTATCATCATCATCATAGGCAGTCCCTCGAAACCGAGGAAGACTTGCTTCCACTCTAAAAGTGAGTTAGGTGACTGAACAGTCCAATACAGGAATTACAATCTCCGTCATAGGTGGGACAGACAGTAGTTGAAGGAAAGGGTGGGTGGGACTGGTTTGTCGCATGCTCTTTCCGCTGCCTGTGCCTGTTTTCTGCATGCTCTCAGCAACGAGACTCGAGGTGCTCAGCGCCCTCCCGGATGCGGCTCCTCCACCTAGGGTGGTCTTTGGTGTCGGTGGGGATATTGCATTTTATCAAGGAGGCTTTTAGGGTGTCCTTGAAATGTTTCCTCTGCCCACCTTGAGCTCGCTTGCCGTGTAGGAGTTCCGAGTAGAGTGCTTTCTTTGGGAGTCTTGTGGCCTGCCCAATGGAGCTGGTCGAGTGTGGTCAGTGCTTCGATGCTGGGTGTGTTGGCCTGATCGAGGACGCTAAACCGAATGTATGAAAGTGGTTAAAATTCAGTCATATTATTTGTAGAAAATCATTAGGCATTTTAAAAGCAGGAGCATTAAACACCTCTTTCCTTCATACCTCAGTATAGCTGAAAGCTAGATATATTCCTAAATATTAACCTAGCTGATTGTTTTATTTCAGTTTTATGTTTATTGTGTACTCAAAAAGACATGGTACCTTACAATGGAATATCTTATAACATGATGATATTAGGACATCTTAAATGATCCCAAAGCAGTTTAGATTTAACAGTCTTCTACCCAAAATACCACATACTTCAAATTTATAGAGTTGTGTCTTTACTAAATCTTTGTGCAAAATGGAATATTATGAAAATGCACGCAAATAATTATAATTTAGGCAGTCACATTTGTGCTATTGAAGGGAAAAGAATCAGTTCTCAGCATGTTCTCAGCAAATGCATGGCAGATGCAGTATAATGTGGATAAATGTGAAGTTATCCACTTTGGTGGCAAAAACACACAGGCAGAATATTATCTGAATGGCGGCAATTAGGAAAAGGGGAGGTGCAGCGAGACCTGGGTGTCATGGTACATCAGTCATTGAAAGTTGGCATGCAGATACAGCAGGCGGTGAAGAAGGCAAATGGTATGTTGGCCTTCATAGCTAGGGGATTTGAGTATAGGAGCAGGGAGGTCTTACTGCAGTTGTACATGGCCTTGGTGAGGCCTCACCTGCAATATTGTGTTCGGTTTTGGTCTCCTAATCTGAGGAAGGACGTTCTTGCTATTGAGGGAGTGCAGCGAAGATTCACCAGACTGATTCCCGGGATGGCAGGACTGACATATGAGGAGAGACTGGATCGACTGGGCCTGTATTCACTGGAGTTTAGAAGAATGAGAGGGGTTCTCATAGAAACATATAAAATTCTGACGGGACAGATTAAATGCAGGAAGAATGTTCTCGATGTTGGGGAAATCCAGAACCAGGGGACACAGTCTAAGGATAAGGGGTAAGCCATTTAGAACTGAGATGAGGAGAAACTTCTTCACTCAGAGAGTTGTTAACCTGTGGAATTCTCTACCACAGAGAGTTGTTGATGCCAGTTCATTGGATATATTCAAGAGGGAGTTAGATATGGCCCTTACGGCTAAGAGAATCAAGGGGTATGGAGAGCAAGCAGGACAGGGGTACTAGGTGAATGATCAGCCATGATCTTATTGAATGGTGGTGCAGGCTCAAAGGGCCGAATGGCCTACTCCTGCAACTATTTTCTATGTTTCTATGTTGCCTTGAAGCAATAGAATATTGAGCTGTTTCATGGAGAAGTCACTGTGGTTTCTGGAAGGAAGTGTCAGAATAAATGGTGTTCCTGACCACAGTACTGTGTAAACCAGCTTAAGCACGTTGGTCATTATCACAGACATTGTTATACTAATTAGCCAGAGTTTCTTTCTACACCATCCGATGATAAGTAATAAAAATAAATCATTACTGACAACTCAGTTTCTTCGGGTTTGTTAAAATGCTCTGAAAGAGTGGGAGTTTAAAAGTTAAGAAGATCATTATCTGCTTTCGTGAGCATAATGCATGATCTCTTTTCCAACAAAGCTATTATGAAATTTAGAAGTGATTATCACCTTCCAGCTAGTGACAAAAATAAAATTGTTTCATGAGTACTTAAAAGGGCATTTTTCCATCAAAATGACTAGGGATTATGGTAATAGCTGTTGTCAATAGTGGGGTATCTAACATGGAAACTGACAGCAAATATAAGCAATCTCTTCTACAACTGAATCCTCAGGGTGTTTCTAAATATTGCAAACATTGTGTTTTTGTAAAGATTGTCCTGGAGTTGGCCAACACCAGGGTTGGGGAAGATTTCCTCTGTACATTATGTGTAATGAAATTATAAAACTGGGTTTACAGGTTTGTTACACATAGCACACAGGAAAACTCAAGCAAGATGGTGCAGAAAGAGCCAGCATTTTTTAATCATTTTGTTGCCTTCAATATATAGAATCAATGTTGAATTAATTTTTGAGCAGATTAATTTTCTTTCAACAACTGTTAGGCCTGGTTCCTGTTATAACTGAACCAGAAGCATCCCAGTTTTGGGCGCAATGATAGCAGTGTAGCCACATTGTGCACCTGAATTGGGAGGCTCGAGGCCGACCCAAAATTAGGCCACAGGCCTCATTAATATTTTTTGGGTAACTGTCGGTGCCTATCATGCCTCCATAGGCCACGGACACATTTTAAATTGATGAATTTCGGGCCACTTGCCTTGTCGAAAGCTTTTGTAATTGTTTCACCTGAAAAACAAGCGCAATGCATACCAATTTTACCCCTTCATATACTCATGCTGAAGATTAATTTAGAACCAAAATTGTTCTAATTTGCAACTAGTGCAATTATATTATTTTTATAGATTAATGTGTATTTTAGGAATTACTTTTTAGTGATATGTTGGTCAAAAATCCTCCCGGGAAAAGACGCATTCTAGCATAAGCGCCGGGATGCACCCATCTAAACCTCTACTGCTGACCTGCTAAAATTTGTGGAGTCATGGGGAAGATCCCTTAATTAGAATATCACTGATGGATGCCTTTGTCACACAGTCCAAAAATTACGGTGGAAATGGTATTTAGATGTGTCTTATTGTAATTTAAAAACAAGCATTAGGGTCAGCCTTGATTTCATTGATAGCCCTTTCACCTTTAAAGCAGAAGATTGTGGGTTTGAGCCCCACTCAATTTTCCCAAGTATTTGTGCCATTTTTTTTTTAAGGGCAGGCTGCTTTTTCTGGCCTAACTTAAAAGTCCCCAGTTTCCCCAATCAATTTGCACCAGTTTTTTTTCAGCCAAAGGGGGCGTAACCAACCACCTATTCCACTTCTGGCCATTTAGGGAAGTTTGGCCAGCTGAGTTCTGATTAGACCAGCGTATGTGGCCTGTCCTGAAAAACCTTCCAGAGAGGTAAGGAAATCGGCGCAGCTAAGGAAAGCGACACAGCAGATGCCCAGACACACTGAAAGAATTGAAAAACACATAGTAGCAACTTATTTCCAACCCCGCCCGAAGGCTGTCCGGTTCCATTCTTGGTCCCCAGTTCACACACACAGGAAGGCTGTCCGGTTCCATTCTCAGTCCCCAGTTCACACACACACACAGTCCGGTCCCAAGAGAGAGAGAGTTGGTCCCCGGTTTGCACACACAGGAAGGCTGTCCGGTTCCATTCTTGGTCCCCGGTTCACACACACAGGAAGGCTGTCCGGTTCCATTCTCAGTCCCCAGTTCACACACACACACAGTCCGGTCCCAAGAGAGAGAGAGTCGGTCCCCGGTTTGCACACACAGGAAGGCTGTCCGGTTCCATTCTGAGTAGAGAGAGAGAGAGAGCGAGGTGGCTGTATGCTTCACTTTGCAGCCTCAGCTCGTTTTTCTTTGGCGTACTTGGTCCCCAAAAAATTGGGCGTAACTCTTCAAGTCAAAAAAATGCTTTGGGGAAAATTGAGCCCCAAGATTTGAACCTCTAATCTAAACTGACACTTCAGTGCAGTATTGAAAGAGTACTGGATTCTCTGAGGTGCCATCTTTCAGATGAGATGTCAAACTAACGCCATGTCTACCTGCAAAGATGGGCACAAAAGTTCCCAAAGTACTATTCAAAAAAAAGCAAGTGAGTTCTTTTGGTTTCCTGGACAACATTTATCCCTCAACTAGCATTATCAAAAACAGTTTAGCTGGTCATTCCTCTCATTTCTGCTTGTAGGACATTGCTGTAAACAAATTGGCAGATAATCTGGAGGGCCCTTGCAGAAATCCATCCCCATAGAATTTACAATCACAGAAGTATGCCATTCAATACAAAGCCTCCCTGATAAAGTGCGACATTCCCACTGACACCTGGGAGTCCCTGGCCAAAGACTGCCCTAAGTGGAGGAAGTGCATCCGGGAGGGCGCTGAGCACCTCGAGTCTCGTCACCGAGAGCATGCAGAAATCAAACGCAGGCAGCGGAAGAAGCGTGAAGCAAATCAGACTCCCCACCCACCCTTTCCTTCAACCACTGTCTGTCCCACCTGTGACAGAGACTGTGGTTCTCATATTGGACTGTACAGCCACCTAAGAACTCGTGCTAAAAGTGGGAGCAAGTCTTCCTCGATTCCAAGGGACTGCCTATGATGATGATGATAATATTTATCTATATAATTATGATTATGGTAAGTAGCTGCAGTTAACATAACAAATACAAGAATGGGCTCCAAAGTCATTCCTTCAGGGGAGATGACAAGAGGACAAGGTGCTACATAGTAGGTTATTTTATAAGATCCTGTGGGATAGGAGGGCAAATTGGATAGGGATTTTGTTACATCCTTGCAGGCAGAGGGTTATTATTATTGGATGTGGTTACAATGGTGTTCCATAGGTACCACTGTTCCTAATCTATATTAATGATCAAGGTGAAGATGTTGTGGCTACTGTCTGCAATTTCATGGACAACTTGAAGATCTGTGCTAGTGTTGGGAAGCTTGAGAAAAGAAGACTACAATCTGATTTAGATATGTTGGGGGAAATGAGCCCACATCTGGTGGATGTATTAATGTAGATAAATTCAGTGTCATGCTATTATATACCATGCTTGGTACAGAATTAAAGTCTGTTGAGTCAAAAAATAACAGAGGCATTAAAATCCGCAAGTCACTGAAGGTGCGCGACCAGTACTGAGAGGCTGTCGCAAAGACAAATTGTGTAGTAAGATGCACAGCAAGGACAATTTAGTATTAAAATAAAAGAACTATAGTGCCCTTGTTAAAAATAAATTCTGTGACTTCCTGAGAAGTGAATGTGACTGAACATGAATTGTGTTCGGTTGCGTTCATCGGGAATACTGTGTCCAGTTTTGGTCTGCTCACATGGTGGGAGATGGTGAGGCCTGTAAGGGGTGGTTTTCAGAGGGTCAGCTTTCCCTTCTGACCTTATATGAGCGGTTCCGAATTGCTCCCACACCCTTGGCTCTAGACACTGGAATTATGAAGGGACTGTGACAGACTTGGACAGACAATCGGTTTCAAGGTGGGAAGCAGGTATGGCTTTATTGTGTCTAAAAAGAAGTAAAAAGGCACACCTTTAATAACACACACACAATATTAATACCCACTGAGGGGTACAACACATTGAATAAAATGTCAAATTACAGCCTGTGGGGAAAAGAATAAGCTTAAACTCTAAATGGGGTAAAGAGGAGAATGCAGATACATTTGCACAAGTTATCCCAGCCTCCCCCCTCCCAATTCCCCTAACTAATGAAGTTATAGCTCTGGGGGGTTCAGGGGCTATGCTCACCAATCCCCTTTAGACAGTTGCCGGTGAATCGCGGTTTCAGGGTTTGCTGCACTTGGCCTTCTAGGCGGGCCGTACCCCGGACGGAGGCGAGGACTTCGGACTGCATAGTCTTCGGTTGGGGTGCGTCCATTGATGCGGTATGTTGCGTTTTGGATGTATGGGGTAAGTACCCACTTTCTTTGGTTAGGAAGAGTTATAGTTAGTCCCTTTTGGTAATTTCTCCCCCGTTGGGTCGTTCAGAAGTAAATTGTAGAGTGGTTGTTAATTTGGTTGCTGCCAACCTTCCGTTTCATGGGCCTCATGCTCGGTCAGTTCTTGATGAGTTCTGGTACTTCCTTCACTGTTCCATTTCTTCACTGTATAGGAAGCAGATTGCTTGTCTCTGTGTCTGTGTTCCAGTCTGTGTCCTTGTTCAAGTCTGTGTGAGTTCGAGTCTGTGTTGTGTTAGTTTTTCCTTGTAAAACTGGGGGATATATATATCCCAAAAAGGCTTTCTTATCTCCCCCACCGAATCTTGCCCAGCTCTTTGTTTCGATTGTCCAGCTCAGCTAACTGAAACTTGATTAAGTGGTTTTAATCTGGCATTAATAGGCTTTTCGAAGTTGATCAGCTCTCGTCCATTGTGCTAGTCTGACCTGAGCCAGATATTTCTATGCCTGTTGAAAAGGTGTTGGAATATGTATGTGACATTTGGATCCTCTGGGTGGGGTGATACTGTTTCTTCCATTGTTTGAATGCTAATGTTTTCTAGGGGCAAATTTTCGAGAGTAAACAGTTCCCAGACAATTTGATAAGCTCCAATGTCCAAACTGGTCCTTTAGAGATGGACCCCACTCCTTTTCTTGCCGACCCAACATCTATCTTTTAAAAATCCCAAATTTGATTAAAGTTCGTAGTTTCTTCCATGTGCACTTTAGGATTTCAAACTTTCTGGTAGATAGTTCCAAATTAAATTCCCTTTTCTATGAGTCCAAACACTGTGGGGGGGAGGGGGGGGGTGCGGTCTCCATGAATGCGTTTTAAAAGTCCAGAAAGGGGTTCTTCTCCTCTGCAGGGGAAAGGTACCAGGAATCTTTGTGAAATATTGGTAAATTCTACATTCCCCCCCTGTGATACCATATCTCTTATGGTATCATCTTCCAGGTGAGCAAAGTTCCTGACTCCCAAGAGATAACCTTCCCCGTAAATTAACTAAACTAATACCCAAAATATGGGTATGGCGATAAAGCAGGAATGGGGTACTGAAGTTGCATGTTCAGTCATGAACTCATTGAATGGCGGTGCAGGCTCGAAGGACTGAATGGCCTACTCCTGCACCTATTTTCTATGTTTCTATTCATTACACTAATGCAACATCACCACAGATACGCACTATTCCCTTTACAGGTACAAACTTTTTACATTTACATCCTCCCAGCTTGGAGGGGGTTCCATCACTACAATTGCATTTCAGCACAGTTACATTTCATTTCAATTGCATTATATTCGCCAGCATGTAGGCAATGTACAACCACATTACAGAAGGAAGAACATAGATTAAAATTAAACAACATCAATTGGTCTCCTGAGGTTTGTCCATCACCCGGTAATGTCTGGATCCTGCCCTTGAGAATTGCTCTCAGGCTGGCTGACACACAAGACAAACTCAAAACAATCACCTAAACATTACTGCAACATTACCCTCAATTGTAAACTAAACTTAAAATGTACAACGCTGCAGTCAGCTGCCTTAAACTAAAAATTAGAGCTATGTCCAACCGCCACCCGTCTCTGGGTGGCCTGGTTAATCCCTGTCAGGCCCATGCCTTGTGCGGCCTGATAGCCGCCTGGATGCTACGGTTTCCCCACAGCCGGTGAGCTGGAGACCCTTGTCTCTGGGACAGCTCGTTGCTACTGCTCCTGTGAGAACCTCACCACTGGAGGCGGCTGGCTGGGGGTCCCTACTCTGAGCGGCCTCTGTACTTCTGACCTTTGGCCTTCCCTGTCGGGCTGCCCTTCTCCTAGGGTAGAATCGCTGAGGTTCAGATGCCGGTGACCATGGTATCTTTGCCCATGGTGTACAGAGGGTCCTTCTCAGGGCTTGGGTTACTGGGGGTGCGTCCGAATCCCAAACGATGGGTGGGATAGCCCCGTCAGTAGTGCAATTCACCGCCCCTATAGGCACGGTTTCTGAGCCTGCCACATTCCCTGTGGGCCCTCCACCGTCGGGGGTGGCCAATGGAGGGTCCCCGTCCTGAGGATGGTTCACCCCTCCCGGCTGCCCTCTGTGCTTTGCTGACCCTGGGTTGTACAGCTTGCACTGGTTGATGTGGAACCACTTAGTACGGTGGGGCAGCTTTATGGCATAGACCATCGGGCTTGCCTTGTCGACAATGCTGTATGGCCCCATATATAATGCTTCAAAAACCCCTACCCGAGCATAGTTCCTCGCCATGACCTGGTCCCCTATCTCCCATTCGTGGTATTTGCTGGGTTCTAGTAGCAATTGGTTACTCCGATGCTGCCTGCCCATGTTACTAGCAGCCTGCCAGTGAATCTGTTTGAGGTGTTCACCAGGTTCCTGACAAACCGGTCCCGGTTCACCTCTCTGAGCTGACCTCTGTGAGCACCGTGGCTAGGACATGGGTAGGGGTCCGCATGATCCGGCCAGTCATGAGCTCTATGGGGAATACCCTGTGCTCTTTGATTGGCTGGCTCGGATCCCCATTAGGACCTACGGTAAGACCTCCACCCACTTTTGGGGTGAGTCTCCCGTCTCCTTCCACAGCCTTTCTTTAATGGTGTGGTTTAAACGCTCCACAATGCCAGATGACTGTGGGTTGTGGGCAACATGCCATTTCCCCTCAATGCCGAGCACCTTAAGGGTTGCCTGCATTACCTGCCCGGTGAAATGGCTTCCCTGGTCCGACTCCACATACTGTGGGAGTCCCCACCGGGAGAACACATCCCTCACTAGACTCTTATCTGTCTCTAGTGCGGTGGCTATTCGGCAGGGGAAGGCTTCAACCCATTTTGAGAACACGTCCACCAGGACTAGGCAATATTTGTAGCCTCCCTGGGCAGTGGGTAGGGGCCCGATATAGTCAATTTGGATTGACTGCCATGGTCCCTTTACCCACCTTCCTTTTCTGTGGGTCAGGGTTGTTCGCAGCACACACCAGGCAGTTCGCACAGAACTCGCGGACATCCTCCCTGAGTCCCGGCCACCATCCTGCCTGTTCCACCCATTGCCAGGTGGTCTCAGGCCCGGGGTGTCCCGCTCCTGGACCCTCATGGGGCAGTTTTAGGAATTCCCTCTGGTGCTGCTGTGGCACGACCCATTGTCCCTCTTTAACCAGCATGCCTTCCTTAATGGTAATAGCTGCTGTGCCGTACAGGCCTTCTACTCTCTCTCCTCTAGCTAGTGCGTTCAGGACAGCTTTCAGGACTGGGTCCTGTGCCTGAACTGTTTTTAGGTCCAGGACCAAAGCTATCCCTGTACTCTCTGCTGCCCTGTTCTTATTCTTGGCCGCTGCTATGCGGCCGGTGTCATAGGGGTCCCAGAACTTTCCCGTGCGGGCACCTTCTTTGGCCAGTTTGTCAGCCTGTTGGTTTCCCTCTGCACGGGGGTCGGTTTTTGAATGGGCCTTCACCTTTTGTATGTAGACTTTTCCCTCTTTCCCCCACCGCTGTCATGATTTTCTCCAACAGGGGCTTGATTACCAGGGGTCTCCCGTCAGCGGACGTGTATCCGCGACGGGACCAGATAGCCAGGTACTCCGTACATGAATTGCAGGTGAACATACTGTCCGAGCAAATCGTGTACGGGGTAGGGAATTCCTCGGGGTGGGTCACCACGTACATTACGGTGGACAGTTCAGCATGCTGGGCGCTCATGGTGCTGGGGAGCTTGATTGCCAGAGCAATACCTGCCCTTGGGTCATAGACTCCACACTCGGTGAGTCGCTCGCCAGCAGATACCGTGCTGGACCCGTCCCGGCCTGTAGAGTGTAACCCAGCCCGAAGGCCAATGTTCACCTCCATAACCCTTCTATGGAGCATCTGTGGGCTTTCCCTGGGTAGATTAGGTTGGCAGCGAGCCTTGGCTCGCGGGGGCCTTCTACTCTGAGGTCCATCTGGGAGAGGAGCAGGATCCAGCGAGCAATGCAGGCACTGCTCACTGTCCTGTCCTTAATCCTCGCATCTAGGAGCATCTGAGTCGATGTGTGGTGGGTAAGGAGTGTTAGAGAAGACCCTCCCATGAAGATCAAGGATCTTTTCACTGCCCAATGTGTGGCTAGGAGGTGTCTCTCACAGTTGGAGTACCCTTTCTCCACATCTGTGAGGATCCTGGAGGGGTAAACCACCGGTCTCAGCTGGCCGTGCCGCTCTTGAAGCAGCACTGAGCTCAAACTGTCCCCGCTGGCTGCCACCTCCAGGAAAAATTCATTTCCTACATCTATCGCTCCAAAGACTGGCGTGGTCTGCAAGTCCTTCTTCAGCTGATTAAATGCTGCCTCGCAACCCTCAGCCCAGTCCCACTCTACACCCTTGTGTAGGAGCCTGAGCAGAGGGGCTGCGGTGGCTGCATAATCCTCAATTAAGTCTCTGCAGTACCCGGTGAGCCCTAGAAAGGACCTTACCCCTGTCACTGGTAATTCCTGTACTGCCTCCCTTCTAGCCTTGTCTATGGCCCTTTCCCCAGCATGCACAGTCAGCCCCAGGAATTTGACTTCCTTCTGGCCAATCTATGCCTTCTTGGGGTTTACTTTAAACCCTTATTCTTTTAGCAGCTCCAGCAGCTCGGCCAGCAGTGGGCCATGTTCCTCTCCCTGATCTGTAAACAGGAGCAGGTTATCCACATACTGCACCAACTGCTGGGGTCTGCTAAAGCCCTTTAAACAGTTCGCCATGCATTGGTGAAAAATGCTGGGACTGTTATGAAAGCCTTGGGGAAGACAGTTCCACGTGTATTGTTGGCCATTAAAGGTAAAGGCGAACTTGTACTGGTCCTCCCGTTTTAAAGGAATGGACCAGAACCCATTTGAAATGTCCAGCACCGTGAAATTGGTCACGGATGCTGGAATACTCCCTATGAGGTCCGCAACGGCTGCTACAGTGGGTGCACAGGCAGGGATATTCTTATTTAGTACTCGATAGCCCACGATGGCCCTCCATGAGTTGTCCGGTTTCTTAACCAGCCACAGTGGAGAGTTCACATGGGTAGCCATCGGTCTTAACACCCCTTGCTCTACCAGTGATCCCAGCGCCGTTGTCAGGTCTCCCTCTGCCTCCCTGGGGAAGTTATATTGCTTTTGTGGTCGGGTCATGGGGTCCCCTTTCATACTAACTTCCACCCCCCCATTACCCTACCACAGTCATGTTTGTGGGTGGCGAATGCTGCAAGGTGTGCCCGTACATATGCCTGGTATTCCACTGGGGTGTTACTGACCAGTAATTCCAAGTCGTAACCCTCCTTTGGCTTCACGGTACACAACGTTCCCTTGACCCCTTTTTCTGAGATCACCGCCACTTCACCTTCCCTGTCAGTCACTGGCTCCCCATAGACAGTGATTCCTGAGATCCACTAGGATCTGGTGGCTAATGATAAAATCAGCTTCCAGGATCCCTTTTCCCTTCTGCTCCCATTTCATCAGGACACACTTCCATTTGGTTTTGAGTGTCCCTAACTGAATGGTGAGCGGGATGGAAAACGAACCAGTTTGCTCATTGCCTGTGAGCCCCACTAGACTGTACGGGACCCCGTTCGATAGAGGTGAGGTAGCTGGGTTATCTGCATATACAAGGGTGCTGGAAGCACCGGTATCTAGCTGGTAGGTCCCTTTCACTTTCTCCACTTCCATCGTAACGCACGGTCTCTTCCAAATATCGTACTCTAGGGAACACAGGTACACAGGCTGCGCTGGCTTTAGTCATAAATCTGGATGGGTTGGAGCAGAGGGTTTTACCGTGCCGGCTACTGCACCGGTTGCGATAGCTACTGCTCCCTGTCCGTTTATGAGTGTCTGTAAGGCAGCTACGAGTGTCTCAAATGAGTCGGGTGTTCCTGCCCCGGCCTTACGGGCTGGGGCTGGAGTGACCTTTCCCTTAGTCTCTTTCCAGGGGTTCCTACAGTCCTTCCTCCAGTGCCCACTTTTCCCACACCCAAAACACTCGCCCCCTTTGTGGGGAGGGTTCCCACCTTCCTGATGCCACTCTCTCTTGCCTTGGCTGGGTTTAATCTCATGGACCCTTTAGAGGAGGGCTCCTCTGTCCCTCGACTGTTCCGGTAAGCCAGGGTCAACTGTCTGACCACTGTCTCCTCGGTGGTTCTGGGATCTCTTGCATCGAACCAGACCTCAGCTTTTGCCTTTACTCCAGGTAAGCTGTTTGCTACCAGGCTGCGGAGCCAGTGAGCCAGCTCGTTAGGGTTCAGGTGGCCCCGGTCAAGAACCCCACTACAGGCCCTTTCGTAGACCGGCGAAAGCCTGTGGAGTCTCCGCATAGAGTTGCAATGTTTTCTCCACTCGGGAGAAACGACTCCCGTCGTTCATACCCATGGCCTCTAGAACCTCCTCCTTAACCGTAGCGTGCGTGTTTCGCCCCTTTCTGCTGTCTGCAGAGAGGGAATGGCACAGCTTGGTGTCTAGTGAGAAGAGCAACAGCTTAGCCTGCTCTGAATCATCGCACCCGTTAATATCCCCCTGTGTGTTCCACTTCCAGGAAGTGTACCGAGGTATCTCCCTGTTGGGTGAGCTTACTTAAGTGGCCTATCATAGCCCTCGGTTTTTGGGTGTCATGGGGGACTACGAAGTTGCTTTCTAGGGGTCCTGCTGCCCCATTGGCATCAGGTGGGCCAAACTTCTGCTGCCGGACCGGGTGCATTGGCCCTGGTTCCGGCCCTTCTTGTATTGGCTCATCCGCTTCCCCCTGCTGCCAAGCCGAGTTAAAATTCGGGGCTGCCGGTGTTGGTAGTTTGCAATCCTTGCCTGCCCCGCACTCTGGCTGACAGCCCTGCTGCTCCAGGCCATTCCCGGGAGCTGCAGACGGTGACTGAGGGGTTTCTCCTTGCTCTACCAGGTGTTCCTGGGCTAAACCCGGGTTTATCAGGCACACCATGCCTTTAGCCCGGGATAGAGCAAGGTTCAAGCGTTGGATCTGCTGCTGGCAGGGGCCGTGGTCTCCTGCCTCAAATTTCCAGGTACAGGCTACCTTATAGGCTACCTGAATGTGTCTCACCCTCTCACCGTACTCTTTAACTTGCTTGGCGAGGCAGGAATTCTCTACCCGCAACGCCCGTTCGCTATTCTTGGCTTCAATAATCTGACACTGTAAAAGGTCCAGTTGGGTTTTGTGCCTTTCTTTAGTGAGCTCTCTACTTTCCTTTAACTGCCCCACCTCTGTCCACAGCTTTTCCCTGACTGTGACCCTTTCGCTGGACCTCTCTTCTGCTTGCCTCAATACTTCCTTTAATTTCTCATTCTCCTCATCTAGAAGTCGGATCTGTCACTGAAGGCAAATTAGCCAAATGGCCCTCTCTAACGACTTTTTATGGTCCTTGCTCTCGGTCCATTGAACTGCAGCATCTTCTGGATGCTCAACATACAATAGATCGAGTACCCACTCCTTAGCCACATTTAGCCTCTTAAACGCATACGAGGAAATCCCCTCTTCCATTTTGCTTCTTTTCCTGAAACCAGTCTCTCTCTTATCACGTCCCTTGTACCAGTGTCCCATCTGGGTCGCCATTATGTAAGGGGTGGTTTTCAGGGGGTCAGCTTTCCCTTCTGACCTTATATGAGCGGTTCCGAATTACTCCCACACCCTTGGTTCTAGACACTGGAATTATGAAGGGACTGTGACAGACTTGGACAGACAATCGGTTTCAAGGTGGGAAGCAGGTATGGTTTTATTGTGTCTAAAAAGTAAAAAGGCACACCTTTAATAACACACACACAATATTAATACAAATACACACTGAGGGGTACAACACATTGAATAAAATATCAAATTACAGCCTGTGGGGAAAAGAATACAGCTTAAACTCTAAATGGGGTCAAGAGGAGAATGCAAATATATTTACACAAGTTATCCCAGCCTCCCCCCTCCCAATTCCCCTAACTAAGTTATTGCTCTGGGGGGTTCAGGGTCTATGCTCACCAATCCCTTTAGACAGTTGCAGGTGAATCGCGGTTTCAGGGTTCGCTGCACTTGGCCTTCGAGGCGGGCCGTACCCCGGATGGGGGAGAGGACTTCGGACTGCGTAGTCTTTGGTTGGGGTGCGTCCTTTGTTGCGTTAAGTTGCGTTTTGGATGTATGGGGTAAGTACCCACTTTCTTTGGTTAGGAATAGTTATAGTTAGTCCCTTTTGGTAATTTCTCACCCGTTGGGCCGTTCAGAAGTAGATTGTAGAGTGGTTGTTAATTTGGTTGCTGCCAACCTTCCATTTCATGGGCCTCGTGCTCGGTCAGTTCTTGATAAGTTCTGGTAGTTTCCTTCACTATTCCATTTCTTCACTGTATAGGAAGCAGGTTGCTTGTGTCTATGTCTGTGTTCCAGTCTGTGTCCTTGTTCGAATCTGTGTGAGTTCGAGTCTGTGTTCTGTTAGTTTTTCCTTGTAAAACTGGGGGACAGATATATCCCAAAAAGGCTTTCTTATCTCCGCCCCCTCCCACCGAATCTTGCCCAGCTCGTTGTTTCGATTGTCCAGCCCAGCTAACTGAAACTTGATTAAGTGGTTTTAATCTGACGTTAATAGGCTTATCGAAGTTGATCAGCTCTCGCCCACTGTGCTAGTCTGCCCTGAGCCAGATATTTCTATACCTGTTGAAAAGGTGTTGGAATATGTATGTGACATTTGAATCCTCTGGGTGGGGTGATACTGTTTCTTCCATTGTTTGAATGCTAATATTTTCTAGGGGCAAGTTTTCGAGAGCAAACAGTTCCCAGACAATTTTATTAGCTCCAATGTCCAAACTGGTCCTTTAGAGATGGACCCCACTCCTTTTCTTGCCGACCCAACATCTATCTTTTAAAAATCCCAAATTTGATTAAAGTTCGTAGTTTCTTCCATGTGCACTTTAGGATTTCAAACTTTCTGGTAGATAGTTCCAAATTAAATTCCCTTTCCTATGAGTCCAAACACTGTGGGGGGGGGGGGGGGGTGTGGTGGTGGGGGTGGTGGGGGGGGGGGGGGTGGGGTGGTGGTGGGGAGGGGTGGTGGGGGTGGTGGTGGTGGGGGGGGTGGTGGGGGTGGTTGTGGTGGTGGGGGGGGGTGGTTGGGGGGGGTGGGTGGTGGGGGGTGGTGGTGGGGGGGGTAGTTGGGGGGGGGGGGTGGTGGGGGCGGTCTCCATGAATGCATTGTAAAAGTCCAGAATGGGGTTCTTCTCCTCTGCAGGGGAAAGGTACCAGGAATCATTGCGAAATATTGGTAAATTCTATCGGCCCAGGAAAAGGTATAAAGGAGGGCTACTAGAATATGTCCGATATGTCTTTTTCCTCAACCAACGATTTCCTTCCACCGTGGTTGGGGCCCTTCTACCTATGGGCCCCTCGACCGTGTCTGTTTCATTTCCTGTACTTCTGCTCACACCCCTTCCCCTCTCTTCCAGAGGCATAATAGGGTTTCCTTTGTTCTCACCTTTCACCCCACCAACTTCAACATTCAACAGGTCATCATCTTTCATCATCTCCAGCGTAATCCTACCACTAAACACATCTTCCCTTCTCCTCCCCTTTCAGCATTCTGAAGGGACCGTTCCCTCCATGACACCCTGTTCCATTCCCTAAGGAAGACACGAATAACCTTCCGAAAATACTAGGGGACCGAGGGTCTAGCGAGAAGGGGGAACTGAGGGAAATCCTTATTAGTCAGGAAATGGTGTTAGGGAAATTGAAGGGACTGAAGGCCAATAAATCCCCAGGGCCTGATAGTCTGCATCCCAGAGTACTTAGGGAAGTGGCCCTGGAAATAGTGGATGCATTGGAGTTCATTTTCCAACATTCTATAGACTCTGGATCAAGTACCTATGGATTGGAGGGTAGCTAATGTAACCCCACTTTTTAAAAAAGGAGGGAGAGAGAAAACAGGGAATTATAGACTGGTTAGCCTGACATCGGTGGTGGGGAAAATGCTGGAATCAATTATTAAAGATGTAATAGCAGCGCATTTGGAAAGCAGTGACAGGATCGGTCCAAGTCAGCATGGATTTATAAAAGGGAAATCATGCTTGACAAATCTTCTCGAGTTTTTTGAGGATGTGACTAGTAGAGTGGACAAGGGAGAACCACTGGATGTGGTGTGTTTGGACTTTCAAAAGGCTTTTGACAAGGCCCCACACAAGAGATCAATATGCAAAATTAAGACACATGGTATTGGGGGTAATGTATTGACGTGGATAGAGAATTGGTTGGCAGACAGGAAGCAAAGAGTGGGAATAAACGGGTCCTTTTCAGAATGGCAGGCAATGACAAGTGGGCTGCCGCAGGGTTCAGTGCTGGGGCCCCGGCTATTTCTAATATATATGAATGATATAGACGAAGGAATTGAATGTAATATTTCCAAGTTTGCAGATAACACTAAGCTGGGTGGCAGTGCGAGCTGGTTAGGTGAATGGGCAAATGCATGGCAGATGCAGTATAATGTGGATAAGTGTGAGGTTATCCACTTTGGTGGCAAAAACAGGAAAGTAGATTATTATCTGAATGGTGACAGATTTGTAAAAGGGGAGGTGCAATGAGACCTGGGTTCCATGGTACATCAGTCATTGAAGGTAGGCATGCAGGTACAGCAGGCAGTAAAGAAAGCAAATGGCATGCTGGCCTTCATAGCTAGGGGATTTGAGTTTGGGGCAAGGAGGTTTTACGACAGTTGTACAGGGCCTTGGTGAGACCCCACCTGGAATATTATGTACAGTTTTGGTCTCCTAATCTGAGGAAGGACATTCTTGCTATTGAGGGAGTGCAGTGAAGGTTCACCAGACTGATTCCTGGGATGGCAGGACTGACATAGGAAGAAAGACTGGATCGACTCGGCTTATATTCACTGGAATTTAGAAGAATGAGAGGGGATCTCATAGAAACATAAAATTCTGACGGGATTGGACAGGTTAGATGCAGGAAGAATGTTCCCAATATTGGGGAAGTCCAGAACCAGGGGTCACAGTGTAAGGATAAGGGGTAAGCCATTTAGGACTAAGATGAGGAGAAACTTCTTCACTCAGAGAATTGTGAACCTGTGGAATTCTCTACCGCAGAAAGTTGTTGAGGCCAGTTCGTTAGATATATTCAAAAGTGAGTTAGATGTGGCCCTTACAGCTAACGGGATCAAGGGGTATGGAGAAAAGGCAGGAATGGGGTACTGAAGTTGCCTGATCAGCCATGATCATATTGAATAGTGGTGCAGGCTCGAAGGGCCGAAAGGCCTACTCCTGCACCTACTTTCTATGTTTCTATGTTTCCTCATTTACTCCCAACATCCCATCCCTTCCCAGGGCACCTTCCCCTGCTAGCGCAGGAGATGCAACACTTGCCCTTTTACCTACTCCCTTCCCACCGTCCAGGACCTTCCAGGTGAAACAATGTATACTGTATTCGCTGCTCATGATGGGGTCTGCTCTACATTGGGGAGACCAAACGCCGATTTCTGGAACACCTCCATTCAGTCCATAAGTGTGATCCTGAGCTTCTGGTCGCCTGTCACTTTAATTCTCCACTCCACTCACACTCTGACATGTCTGTCCTCGGCCTTCTACACTTTTCCAATGAAGCTCAATGCAAGCTCGAAGAATAGTACCTCATCTTTCGATTAGGCACTTGGGTAAAGAAGTAACTTCTGAATTCCCTATTGGATTTCTTGGTGACTATCTTATACTGATGGCCTCCAGTTATGCTCTTCCCCACAAGTGGAAACATTCTTTCTGTATCAACTCTATCAAAACCTTTCATAATTTTAAGACCTCTATTAGATCACCCCTCAGCCGCCTTTTTTCAAGAGAAAAGAGACCCAGCCTGTTCATCCTTTCCTGATATGTATACCATTGCATTTCTGGTGGTATCCTTGTAAATCTCCTCTGCACTCTCTCCAGTGCCTCGATATCCTTTTTATAACATGGCGACCAGAATTGTACGGAGAACTCTAACTGTGATCTAACCAAGGTTCGATGCAGGTTTAGCATAACTTCCCTACTTTTGAATTCTAGACCTCTAGAAATAAACCCTAGTGCTTGGTTTGCTTTTCTTGTGGCCCTACTGACTGCTAGTGATTTGCGTATTTGTTCTCCGAGATCCCTTTGTTCCTCTACCCCACCTAGACTTGCACCCTCCAAGTAATAAGTTACCTCCCTATTCTTCATACCAAAATGTAATACTTCACATTTATGTGCTGAACTTCATTTGCCAATTATGCCCATTCTATGTTTATTAATGTCCTCCTAAAATGTGTTGCAGTCCTCCTCAGAATTGACTATCGTTCCCAATTTGGTGTCATCTGCAAATTTTGAAATTGTGTTTTTGATTCCAAAGTCTAAATCGTCAATATAAATTGTGAACAACACTGCTCCTTGTGGAACACCACTACCCACCTTCTGCCACTGTGAATAGCTGCCTTTTACCCCTACTCTCTGCTTTCTGTATTGAAGTCAGCTAGCTATCCATTCTGCTATTTGTACCCAGACTCTGCATTCTCTGACCTTGTTCATCAGTCAATTATGGGGTACCTTATCGAAGGCCTTTTGAAAATCTAGATAAATTACATCTACTGCATTAACATTGTCTACTCTCTCTGTTACCTCTTCAAAAAAATCATTGAGGTAGGTCAAGCAAAACTTTCCCTTTTGAAATCCATGCTGTATATTCATTATTATATCTTTGGTTTCTATTTCCTCCTTTACATAAAAACATAGAAAATAGGTGCAGGAGTAGGTTATTTGGCCCATCGAGCCTGCATCGCCATTCAATAAGGTCATGGCTGATCATTCAGTATTCCTTTCCCACCTTCTCTCCATACCCCTTGATCCCTTTAGCCGTAAGGGCCATATCTAACTCCCTCCTGAATATATCCAATGAATTGGCATCAACAACTCTCTGCGGCAGGGAATTCCACAGGTTAACAACTCTCTGAGTGAAGAAGTTTCTCTTCATCTCAGTCCTAAATGGCCTATCCCTTATCCTAAGACTATGTCCCCTAGTTCTGGACTTCCCCAACATCAGGAGCATTCTTCCCGCATCTGACTTGTTCAGTCCCGTCAGAATCTTATATGTTTCTATGAGATCCCCTCTCATCCTTCTAAACTCCAGTGAATAAAGGCCCAGTTGATCCAGTCTCTCCTCATATGACAGCTCAGCCATCCCGGGAATCAGTCTGGTGAACCTTCGCTGCACTCCCTCAATAGCAAGAACGTCCTTCCTCAGACGAGGAGACCAAAACTGAACACAATATTCCAGGTGAGGCCTCACTAACACCCTGTACAACTGCATTAAGACCTCCCTGCTCCTATACTCAAATCCCCTAGCTATGAATGCCAACATACCATTTGCCTTCTTTACCGCCTGCTGTACCTGCATGCCCACTTTCAGTGACTGATGAGCCAGGACACCCAGGTCTCGTTGCACCTCCCCTTTTCCTAATCTGCCGCCATTCAGATAATATTCTGCCTTCATGTTTTTGCCCCCAAAATGGATAACCTCACATTTATCCACATTATACTGCATCTGCCATGCATTTGCCCACTCACCTAATCTGTCCAAGTCACCCTGCAGCCTCTTAGCATCCTCCTCACAGCTCACACCGCCACCCAGTTTAGTGTCATCTGCAAACTTGGAGATATTACACTCTATTCCTTCATCTAAATCATTAACGTATATTGTAAAGAGCTGGGGTCCCAGCATTGAGCCCTGCGGCACTCCATTAGTCGGTGTCTGCCATTCTGAAAAGGACCTGTTTATCCTGACTCTCTGCTTCCTGTCTGCCAACCAGTTCTCTATCCATGCCAGTATATTACCCCCAAAACTATGCGCTTTGATTTTGCACACCAATCTCTTGTGCGGGACCTTGTCAAAAGCCTTTTGAAAGTCCAAATACACACATCCACTGGTTCTCCCTTGTCCACTCCACTAGTTACATCCTCAAAAAATTCCAGAAGATTCATCAAGCATGATTTCCCTTTCATAAATCCATGCTGACTTGGTCCGATCCTGTCACTGCTTTCCAAATGCGCTGCTATTTCATCCTTAATGATTGATTCCAACATTTTTCCCACTACTGATGACAAGCTCACTGGTCTATAATTATCCGTTTTCTCTCTCCCTTCTTTTTTAAAAAGTGGGGTTGCATTAGCTACCCTCCAGTCCAGAGGAACTGATCCAGAGTCGATAGACTATTGGAAAATTATCACCAATGCATCCACTATCTCTAGGGCCACTTCCTTAAGTACTCTGGGATGCGGACTATCAGGCCCCCGGGACTTATCGGCCTTCAATCCCATCAATTTCCCCAACACAATTTCCCGCCTAATAAGGATATCCTTCAGTTCCTCCTTCTCTCTAGACCCACTGTCCCCGAGTACATTCGGAAGGTTATTTGTATCTTCCTTCGTGAAGACAGAACCAAAGTATTTGTTCAATTGGTCTGCCATTTCTTTGTCCCCCATTACAAATTCACCTGAATTCGACTGCAAGGGACCTACGTTTGTCTTCACTAATCTTTTTCTCTTCACATATTTGTAGAAGCTTTTGCAGTTAGTTTTTATGTTCCCTGCAAGCTTCCTCTCGTACTCTATTTTCCCCCTCTTAATTAAACCCTTAGTCTTCCTCTGATGAATTCTAAATTTCTCCCAGTCCTCAGGTTTGTTGCTTTTTCCAGCCAATTTATATGCCTCTTCCTTGGCTTTAACACTATCCTTAATTTCCCTTGTTAGCCATGGTTGAGCCATGAACTCATTGAATGGCGGTGCAGGCTAGAAGGGCTGAATGGCCTGCTCCTGCACCTATTTTCTATGTTTCTATGTTTCTATGTTTCCCAGTTTTATTTTTACTCCAGACAGGGATGCTGAAGTTCATCCATGTGATCTTTAAATGTTTGTCATTGCTTATCCACCATCAACCCTTTAAGTATCCTTTGCCAGTCTATTCTAGCCAATTCACGCCTCATACCATCGAAGTTACCTTTCTTTAAGTTCAGGACCCTAGTTTCCTAATTAACTTTGTCACTCTCCATCTTAATAAGGAATTCTACCATATTATAGTCACTCTTCCCCAAGGGGCCTCGCACAACAAGGTTGCTAGTTAGTCCCTTCTCATTACACATCACCCAGTCTAGGATGGCCAGCTTCCTGGTTGGTTCCTCGACATATTGGTATAGAAAACCATCCCTAATACACTCCAGGAAATCCTCCTTCACCGCATTGCTACCAGTTAGGTTAGCCCAATCAATATGAAGATTAAAGTTGCCCATGATTACTGCTGTACCTTTATTGCATACATCCCTTATTTCTTGTTTGATGCTGTCCCCAACCTCACTACTACTATTTGGTGGTCTGTACACAACTCCCACTAGTGTTTTCTGCCCTTTGGAATTCCGCAGCTCCACCCATATCGATTCCACATCATCCAAGCTAATGTCCTTCCTTACAATTGCATTGATTTCATCTTTAACCAGCAATGCCACCCCGCCTCATTTTCCTTTCTGTCTATCCTTCCTAAATGCTGAATACCCTTGGATGTTGAGTTCCCAGCCTTGGTCACCCTGGAGCCATGTCTCTGTGATGCCAATCACATCATATCCGTTAACTGCTATCTGTGCAGTTAATTCATCCACTTTATTCTGAATATTCCTCGCATTGAGGCACAGAGCCTTCAGGCTTGTCTTTTTAACACACTTTGCCCCTTTAGAATTTTGCTGTAATGTGGCACTTTTTGTTTTTTGCCTTGGCTTTTTCTGCCCTCCACTTTACTATTCTCCTTTCTATCTTTTGCTTCTGACTCCATTTTATTTCCCTCTGTCTCCCTGCATAGGTTTCCATCCCCCTGCCATATTAGATTAACTCCTCCCCAACAGCAACTTTAGTAGGGATTCCATTATTTTTCCTACCACCAATGTCAAGCTGACTGGTCTATAATTCCCTGGACATGTTCTATCCCCCTTCTTAAATATAGGTATTATGTTAACTTTCTGCCAGTCTACACCTTTTTCTAACAAATTATTAAATATGTGTAGTAATGCCTCTGCTATCTCTTCCCTGCATTCTTTTAAAATGATGTAGATGCAATCCATCCAGACTAGGGGTTTTATCCTCTGAGTTTGTATATCCCATAGCTTATTTAATATATCCCCTATAATATTAAATAAATATCATATTTATTTAATATTTATTCAATATATTCTATTTTACTCTAGGGAAGTGTCGACTTCGGGGTGATTTCATTGGTGTTTAAACTGGTGGACAGACTTGACTGCGACTGTATAGTTAGGCTATTTGTGCTCGATAGTTTCGGGAAAACAAGGGGTCGTGCCTATAAGCTGTGCCAGTTCGATGTCAGGAGGCTTTTCTTTGCACAAAGACTTGTCAATGCCTACAAGTTGCTGGCTTGAGTAGTAAGTTTGAATTTGTTTCAACAGTTCAAAAAGGAACTGGATGAGTTCGTGGGCTCCAAGTGGAATTTCTCAAATTTTTGTTTCCCTGATTTAACATAGGGATTTTTTTCAATCTTGTTTTTTGCCCCTCCCAGGAGATTACATGACGACTAGTGGAAGTGAACAATAGTAGTCACAATACTTTGCTGTGTCTTGACTGTTTGGGATAAGCTCAATGGGCCAGCTAATCTTTTCCTGTCCATCTGTTTAAATGGACCTCAGTGTTCTGTTACATAATGATAATTGCAGAGTCCTTGGCTTAAAGTAACCCCCCACCCCCCACACCCCTGATTTTTTTTTGGCAGAAATCCAAGACAAAAGAAAAATATATTAAAATTCACCTCTGCTCAATACAGTTAAGGAGAGCGACAGGTAATTGACCAAAAATTCCAGAAGCTGATTATTACACCGCCATCAGATAATCCAGCTCTGAATTTTGATCTCCCCCCAAAAAGTAATAAAATCCACTGCTGTCAGCTTTTCTCAGGAATGAAGAAAAAAACAGTTACCAATTTGGAAAAAAAAAGGTGTACAGAATAATTGATTATTGTCCTAAGTTCTGCTTGCACCTCACAGTTGCATCTACTGGTATCAGTGCTTCATATAGCATTTTAATAACTGAATTTAGTGTTGACAGCTCATAGCATCTCTTTTGCATTTCATTCAGCATAAAATGATCCTGGTAAACAAATGTGACTCAAAGAACGGAAGTGTTCAAACTATTGAATTTATTTGTCAGTAATTTCATTGCTACTTATTTAAATCAGTGCACAGTGACATAGCAGTGCAACGACCAACTGCTACAGTGAATACACCATCTGGTACCAAAGATTTACGTAGATTTACATGGAATTAACAGCACAGAAAGAGGCCATTTGGCCCAATAGGTCTATTCCAGTGTTTATGCTCCACATGAGCTTCCTCCCACCTTACTTCATCTCACCCTATCAACATAACCTTCTATTCCTTTCTCCCTCATGTACTTATATAGCTTCCCCTTAAATGAATTACTGCTAATCGCCTTGAGCACTCCATGTAGCAGCAAGTTCTACATTCTAACCACTATCTGGGTAAAGAAGTTTCTCCTGAATTCCTTACAGGATTTATTATTGACTATCTTATAATTATGGCTACTAGGTTCGAACTCCTCCATTTATTTTCTGTATTCAAACTTTTGAGCAATAAAGTATTTTTCCCCAAATTAGCTGCTCATAAAAACAATCTACATTCTTTACCTTCTGATATTTTAATATTCTTACAAACAGATGGAAAGGAGCACATTGAATGCTTCTTTAGAGCAAAACATTTCTAATGACTGCACTTCTCGGCTCTGGTATCGTCCAAGACCGTTACCTTCCATTATTGCCAATAAATCCAGAAGCTGATAGGTCGGGAGGGATGAGACGAGATGCTGCTTCGGAATAACAGTTTTTATTGTGCAATACCATATACTTGTGCAGTATCTCAAAAAGTGGCAACAATATATGTTACTAAAAGCATTAATGCCAAGAGCCAAAGTCAAAGGAGCGGTTTACTTAAACTATAAGACATTGCAATGCGCTTGGCACCAAGTTATTGTATTGGTGGTCTGAGTAGTTTGTTTATTCATTTCTGGCAGCCAGCAAATTGACCGCCCCCATGCACTCCACTCCTGTTCAGTGAAATTTCATTCATTTATCAGGAAGTCATAGTGAAATGTTTTTGTTAGACAATTAATTGAATTTTCTTTTCCTAATTTTCTCCCTTTTTCTACAATCATCTCCTGAAGGAATCTTTACTTCATTTGGGCTACAATTCCATGGGTGTTGGTTAACCTTCAGTAACTCACCTAAATGGCCACATTCTCATGTGTGAACTAGAAACTCTGTCCTCTGCAAAACCATCAAAAATCAGGCCGCATAGTAGAGGAAGATCCAGAAAAATCGAGCAGGGGGACCTACTGCTACATCCCTGCCCGACCTACATTTCCTCCTCTACCCCAATAGGAAGGTCTACTGGCCACCTTGCACATGTAAATGACAAAAGGGTAACAGGGTCCCATCTGATTTCCCTGCCTTCCACTACTACTGTCACCAACCTCAGGGACTGCCAGGAGAGAGGTGATGGTAATCTGTGGGGCAGAAGTGGCCCACTTTTAACACTTTGTCAAGACAAGGGCACTGCTCACAATTTTTGCATTCAAGACCTAGAATCAGTAAACCCTTACCTCTTCAGGGCCCTTTTGCCTTCTTTAGATTGTCTCCCTCCTCTTCTGGTGCTGCAGCAGATGTACAGCTGCAGCCCTACCACATCTTACTCCCTCGCAGTGACAGGCTCCTTCTTAGGAGTGGAGATACTACTGGGAGCCCCCCCTCTCCAGAAATAGATGATGACCAGCAACCCAGAAAACTGGGTTATAGTGGGGTGGGATAACAGACAGAAGTCCTACCCACCCCTCCTCCTGCTAGAGGAGGGAAATCCAGCCCTGGATGTAAATGGTGGAATTGTTTATGAGCCCAAACCTGTTCTCACTCAATGTTCACACACCCAAACTTACAGTAGGATCGCTGCATGGCAATGAGCAGCAAAGGCCCTGGCTTTGTGTCTTTTCTGCTCCCTAACTTGGGCTAACTGATGGCAAATTCAGGAATTCAATGACCCGTAATTTGCAGTCATCGGCGAAGCAAAGGTGTTTACTGTTGGTCCCGAAGAAAGCTTCCCACAAAGTTTTTGTGTTCTCTGTGGTGAGAAGTTTGGATTTTTCGACGTGCAATTGAGATCTGCAGTGCAGTGGGAATTCTTAGTGTAAGTTGCTGTGACAGCAACAAGCTGGCTAAGCAGCCAATCACAAAGCAGAATTCTCACCCACAGGGAACCAGGAAGTGAACAAGTTGCTTTTATTCTGACTTTTAAAAAAATGTTAGAGAGCAAAACAAAGATTGGAGTTCTCACATGGGGAAAAGGTAAACCTGAAGTAAAGATGAACAAACTTCTCAAAAATATTATTTTTTAAGTTCTTTAAAAAATTTTAATTTTTATTATAATGGAAAAATCTGACCCCACCACTGTAATGTCTGTAAGCTTGTAATGTTTGTAGCTCCACACTGTGGATGTGGATGTATTGTGTACTGCAACTGCAGAGTTAATAATAAACAGAACCAGGCAGTTTCCGGAGGCTTCCAAAAGCTGCCTGTCATGTAGGAAGCTGTGTGTGCTTGTGATCTGTGAATATATCACATTTGACGAGGAGATGGGATTTTTCGGATGATTTAAAGCTTAAATTTTGTTGGTGAAGGATTCAGCCAGCCGACAGAGAGACTTTGGAAGTTTCTGTCTTTGGAACAAAGCTACACAATCCGAGGTAAAATACAGCATATGGTGTGAACAGGTAGAGATTAAAATGGCAGGTGTAATTGGATATTTGGATGAATATAGACACGACCGGGAACGTTTTAAAGCGTATATGAATCGGCTAGAAATGTATTTCACTGCAAATAACATAATCAAAGTTCCAGACAATACAGTCCAGAACCGGGCTGTGTTGGAACATAAGAAAGCGATCTTCTTATCGGAGGTGGGTCCGGCATTGTACGAAACCCTGGTAAATCTGCTTGTGCCTGACGAGCCAAAGGACACAACGCTTAAAGAGATTTTAACGAAGCTGGAGCAGCACTATAACCCCAAACTGTTAGAAATTGCTGAAAGCTATCGTTTTGGGATTCGGAATCAAAAGGCTGATTGAAAGCATCAGTGATCACATCATAGCATTAAAAAAGCTATCGATACACTGTAATGTTGGAAACTTTCAAAACTGAGCATTACGGGATTGTTTTGTTTATGTGGAGAAAAATAATGCGATCAGAAGGAAGTTATTGACAACGGATGACTTGACTTTTGAGATTGCTTGTCAGACAGCGAGATCGATGGCCATGGCCGAACAATATTCCCGAGAATTAAATAATAATTACGGTCGTCAGTCAACCGAGGTAAATCACCTGCAGGTTCAAGGCAAAAGAGAGTGGGGGGCCCAAAGTCTCAGAAACTGGAAATTCTAACAGAGCGTCGAAGTCGTGCTATAGGTGCCTGGGATAACACATTGCTCAAAGTTGTCCATACGTGAAGGCAGAGTGTTTCTTCTGCAGAAAGACTGGGCATCTTGTGAAGGCATGCCAACTGAAGGGTAAACCAGCTTTTAAAGCTATGAGTCCAGCGTTCAAAGCTATGAGTAGAAATCCCAAAAGACTACATAGCATGGAAGAACAACAACAGGACGAGGAGATGTTAGAGTTACACGTCATTAGGAACGCGAGGTTAACGGACAGCGATTCGGAAAGCATCAAAAGCCACATAGATGTTGCGGAATTCAATATACCAATGGAAATCGACACGGGTGCATCCGTGAGTGGAGTACCGGAGTCACTATATCGTGACAAATTGCATGATTTCCAACTGGAGAAATCTAAGATAGAGCTGCGAGGCTACTCGGGAGAGAAAATTCCTGTGGTAGGTCGTATCACCGTACCGGTGAAATATAAAAATCAATTTCAGAACTTGCCTCTAATCGGAGTGAAAGGAGACAAGTCTGCCTTACTAGGAAGAAATTGGTTGAGCTCACTGAAGCTGGATTGGAATAAGATTTTCTGTGTGGAAGCGAGATTTACATCAATGTATGAGGTTATCAAGAATTATCCGAAGGTGTTCTGTGAAACGGGCAGTCCGATCCAAGGCTTCAAGGCGAGTGTCAGGGTACAGAAGGACACTAGACTGGTTTACTACAAGCCATGTTCTGTACCATATGCACTCAAGGGGAAAGTTGAGCAAGAACTCAAAAGATTAGAGACTGAGAACATTATTTGTAAGATAGATCGATGTAATTGGGCTACACCCATTGTTGTTGTACCTAAGTCTGATGGTAAGGTAAGATTGTGTGGTGATTATAAAGTAAAAGTAAACCAAATTCTAGAGGGTAATGTCCCCAATACATTGCTGAATATAGAAGATTTGTTCACAACACTGACAGGTGGTCAGATCTTCTCAAAACTGGATCTTACGAATGCCTACTTATAGCTTGAACTAGATGAGGAGTCCAAGTCATGTTTGACTATAAATATTCATCTAGGCCTATATCAGTTTAATAGGCTACCGTTTGGAATGTCTTCCGCCCTTGCCATATTCCAAGGGGTGATGAACCAGATTTTGCAAGTTATTAAAGGGGTAGTATGTTATTTGGATGACATACTAATTTCAGCACCAAATAGGCAAATTCATAATAACATATTGAATGAAGTCCTCAAACGGTTAGAGAAGCACAGAGTACGTGTGTCTGCTCGTAAGTGTGAGTTATTTAAAAACTTAGGGTACAGAGTAGACACTCCTAACCTGGACCTTCAGATATAAAAGGGGAAGCTCCACCCACTTCCTGCACTTGA
Source organism: Pristiophorus japonicus (assembly GCF_044704955.1). Classification (NCBI taxonomy): domain Eukaryota; kingdom Metazoa; phylum Chordata; class Chondrichthyes; family Pristiophoridae; genus Pristiophorus; species Pristiophorus japonicus. The sequence goes on along the minus strand of NC_091981.1, from coordinate 169,761,181 downwards.
GTGCTCAGGAATAAAGGACAGGTCACAGACTGATCTTCTCTCAAGCATGGGCCTCGTGTGTATTTATACTGTATAGTAAGGACGTATCAAAAACATTTCTGTTATTTCATGGGGGCTGTGCTGGCACTCAAGCTTCTGCTCCAGTCACCATCAGAGGATGCTTAGACGAAGATAAAGGCGGCACCAATTACAGAGAGAATGGCATAGAGAGATGGAGAGATAAAGTTAAAGACAAAGAGAGGGAGTATCGCAGGGAGAGGCCCAGGGAGAAGTCCATGGAGCAGGCCACAGGAAGAGGATCAGGGAGAGGCAAAGGGAGAGGCACAGGGAGAACCAGAGGCAGCAGCACAAGGGTCTGTCTCCACACGGTCTCTCTGGGAGTCCACCATTGTCTGCAGACTGGCAATAATGGGCTCCATAGTATGCGCCGAGCTCTGTACAATGCTGGAGGCGGACTCCTCCATGCTCCGTACCACTGCCGAGAGGCTCTCGGGCACCCTTGCCATTGCAGCTATGATATCAGAGTGCATGGCCATCACCCTTTGTGTGAATTCTCCTCATCTGAGTCCTGTGCAGCAGAACTCCGAGGTTCCCTTTTCCCTTGACCATGCTGCAGCCCACTAGGCCCGGTTCATCACCCAGTGAAGACCCCGAAACTAAGCTAACCTCTAAGGACCGAGTAGTGCCAGTAACTGAGCTGGTGCCTGCAGGTGAGAGAAGCAGTGATACAGTACTTGGCTCCTCCTCCTCCTCTCCCTCCTCATCCTTGTCCCCCTTTTCTTCTCCCTTATGACTCAGTTGGGGGGGCTCAGGGACAGGCTGCCCAGGTGCTACATGGTTATCTGAAAACATAAATGGCACAAGATGAATTGAGGGCGGGGGCAGGAATGGAGCAAGGAAGGCTGACAGTATGAGGAGCTGGAAAGTGATAAGACCTTCTGGCTTAATGGGGAAGTGGGATGAGAAAAGGAGAGGGGATAAAGATACCATTGTTGCCCCCAGCGAACTCAACGTCTCCGCCAGCCACAGCGTCCACCACCTGCAGGCCAATGAATTCCAGCACTCACTCCAAGTCAATCAGGTGGCACAGTTCAGCTTCCCCCTGTCCAGACCGCTGCTGCTCCATTCTGTTGTGTCCCATCTTGGCCTGCAAAATAAAGGAATCTGTGTGAGTAAGAGGCCAGTTATGTAAGTGGAAGATATGCCTGCTGTGGTTAAATAGCTGTGAATGTAGGCAAGGTGTGAAATGAGTATGTGACTGTGAGTAGGCACAGATGGTTGGTGGTTGCCTGCTGGGTTAAGTGCTGGTTTGCAGAGTGTGCACAGACAGAGGCTCGGAGGCTGGTATGTAAGAGTTGGGAAAACATGTACTCACCTTGACCACCCGACTGAGGTTGTTGAATTTCTTTCGGCCCTGTGTTGAGCTTCTGTTGACCACAGTGCTGGCCAACTCCGCCGCGGCCACCTCTGCCCACATGGTCCTAAAAACCTGTGGATTTGGCCATCTCCCAGATGGAGGGAACAGTGCATCCCTCATTCTCCCCACCAATGTCTCCAATGCCAGATCATTGAAACGAGGTATTGGAGCAGCCATCGCAGACTTTACTTGCAGCTCTCAGTCAACTCTAGCAATGATGAAAATGACTAGGTGCTGCCTGAAACGACATCCCCTTTAAGAACTGGAATGAGCAGCAGGCTGATTATCGCTGAATGAAAGTCATCTGAAATTGGGTTCAGCCCTGGTAATAGTGTCCCTGCATGCACCCCACTGAGGCCATTAGCACCTCCGATACTGCCTCCCTTCATTTCTGAGGTGAAAGCGCCCAATTTACCACAATTATGCAGCCCATCTCGCCGGGCGCTAAATATTCAAACAGATAAAACTTAGCGCCACAAACACTGCGCTACTTCATTTCGCCCCCTTATTCTTTCACCGCTGAGAGTTAGGTTTGAATCCTAGACTGATAACATGAAAGCTTCTCTTCAAGAAACTTACTTGAATTGAACTCGGCTTGTCTCAAAACAGTTTCACAGGTCAATACCACAATCCTGCCCCAAATTCAGTGAAGATTGCATTAAATAAGTAGACTCATTCAGCACATATTAGGTTCTGGACACAGAGATAGGACAGGATAGTGGGTGTATGAAGCCCTGGGACACAGTCAGAGACAGGACAGGACTGTAGGCATACAAGGCCTTCGGGACACAGTTAACGACAGAACAGAACGTGAGCATCCCAGTGGCCTTGGGTTCACAGTTAGAGACAGGACAAAACAGTGAATGTACCAGGCCCTGGGATACAGACAGCATCGGGCAGTCTTTAACTGTGCCCCAAGGCCAGGTTTACTCAATCCTTCCCCAAGGTCTCCAGTAACTTAACCTCCAGTAGCCCTCAGCTGCCCATTCTCTCCCCTACCTCACTCTCCATTGACTGGTAGCACATATGTACAATCCAGGCCAAACAGCCAGCCCTACTTCATATAATTGAAGGATTCCAATTGTTGGTCAATGTTTGTGATTTTGAAATGAAAAACAATGGCAGCTCATGCTACCGACAAATCGCTGCATGCCAAAAACTGCTCTGTTTGCGAATGAGTCAAGAGCAGAAATGCCATCTTATGGCGGGAGTCACAGCACACAGGGAGATTCTTTTCCCTTCATTCTCTATCTACATTATCACATCCCCATCTCACTAGGCACCCCTCAAACTCTCCCTCATCCTAGTGCAATCATACCAACTAACAACACACAAGGGTAGTTTTAGCCAATGTTCATGTAAAGTTTCTGTTAATGTGCTGTCAAACATTGAAATCTCTATTTTCAACACTTGAGAATAGAGATTTCAATGTTTGACAGCAGATTTGTGTGCTCCTTTGAAAGTGGCTTAGTGAGTTGCAGTGAATGGTGAGACATATCCCCTGCAATGCTGATGAGTGTGAAAGGAATGGCTTGGGCATTGCAGGGATGCTTTATGGTGCTGGTGTGGGGTGGTGCCAACCTGACGCATCATATGGCAGCCAGGGTGTACAGCATCAAGTGAAGTAAATGTGGCCATGGTGAAGCCATCCCTGGTCTCCTGGCAGCAATGTGGTCGGGTGCTGATACCCTCTGTCTTGTGCAGCATCAAGTGATTGCCGGGGAAATTGGTGTTGTTGTTGGTGCTGCTGGTGTGCCTGGGGATGCTGGTGTTGGGGTTGATCATGGAGGGATTCTGAGGACCAATGTAAGATATTTTCAAGGGCATCCATGCTGATGGACTAGATGGCAGGTGAAGTAGAAATGACCAAAGCGATCTGTCAATGGTGGGAGAGGTAATGAGGTCAGTCTGGATGGTGATTTATGTAAAGACTTGCAGCAAACTGAATCTGTAGTGGAAATACAGTTTAGAGAAGTGTTTAAGGGAACATTTCTCAATCAGCTGGGAGCTTTGATAACATTTGAAGCTGTCAACTCATCAGCTGATTCAATGGCCATTGACCTCCCACCTCAGCTTCACACACAAGGTCTAGGCACAACGAGAAACCGGTGGGCGACCTGCCAAATCCAAAAATCTGGGGAAAAAAAACATTGGCCTGGAAATCCCGGCCTCCCCGGGTCCATACTGAGTGTTTACGGACCCGGGAAGGCATTACAAAAGCCGGTTTTCAGCGCACAATGCGCATATGCTGAAAACCGGCTTTTCCGACTGTCAAGTTGAAACTTGACAGATTCAACGCATATCAGTAGTGAGGATATTTGCAAGGGCAAGATTGCAGGATTTACGCATATCTTGCCCAGCAAATGTCCTCAAAACTCTTGCGCCTGATAAAAGCAGGTGCACAGCCTACTTTTATCAGGCATAAGAGTTTTAAAACATACAAAAATATAATTAAATTAAATTTAAAAAACACATTTTATTGTTTAAAAAAAAAATCGGGAAAATATTTTTTTTTCCTAAGGCATTTCTTAACTTTAATTTCAATTAATTTTAATTATGTGAGGTGTGTCTTTTATTTTTTATTATGCTGTTTAGTGTGATTGGGTTTTTTAAAATCTCATTAATAGCAATGAGAACCCATTTGGGGCTCAATTTTCCCCAAAACTTTTTTTTGGCGTACTTGAAGAGTTACGCCTATTTTTTGGGGCCCCAAGTACGCCAAAAAAAAAGTTCTAAATTTCTCTTCTCTCTTCTCTCTTCTCTCTTCTCTCTTCTCTCTTCTCTCTCTCTCTCTGTCTGGGCATCTGTTCCCCGCTCCTCGCCCTGGCCGAAGGGCTAGCCGGTCCCGGTCCCAGTCACCCCACCCCCAGCCCCGAGTGCCTTACCGGTCCTGCTCCCCGCTCCTCGCCCTGGCCGACGGGCTAGCCGGTCCCGGTCCCAGTCACCCCACCCCCAGCCCCGAGTGCCTTACCGGTCCTGCTCCCCGGTCCTCGCCCTGGCCGAAGGGCTTGCCGGTTCCGGTTCTCCCCCCCCCCCCCCCACAGCCCCGAGTGCCTTGCTGGTCCCGCTCCCCACTCCTAGCCCAGGCCTAAGGGTTTGCCAGTCCACTACCCCACCGCTATCCCAAGCCGAATGGCCTCCTCCCTTCTAGTCCCAAAAGGCTTCCCCACACGCCCTTCCAACCCCACCTCTCTCTCTCTCCCCCTCTCTCTTACCTTTCCTGTTGCTGCTGTCCAGGCATCTGCTGCACTAACCTGCGCCGATTTCCTTACCTGCACCGATTTCTTTAACTCTCCGTAAGATTTTTTCTGCAGAGGCCACATACGTTTGCCTAAGCAGAACTGGAGTAACTCTCAGCTGGCCAAACTTGCCTAAATGGCCAGAATTGGCGCGGGTAGCAGGTTACGCCCCCGTTTGGCTGAAAAAAACATGTACCTCAAAATATCGTAACTGAGTTACGCTGGTTCAGATTGATTGGGGAAACTGTGAACTTTTAACTTAGGCCAAACAAAGCAGCCTGCTCCAAAAAAAACGGCGCAAATCACTGGGGAAAATTGAGCCCATGGAGTTCTCATTGTTATTAATGAGAAAGCTGTGGAATACCATACCTGATTGGTTGTGCAGTCACATGCGACTGCATCGTCTGCGTGGGAATCTGGAGGACGGGAGCGCACTTCACAGCATGGAAAGAGAAGGCCTCCCCAACGGAATCCCGCGCTGCTCCGGGACCACCAGGTACTTTCATAGAAATTTTTCAGGTCGGAGGCATCTGCCTGCGGAAAGCCTCCGATCGCAATTTCTGGGCCATTGTTAAGTGGCTGTAAACAAGCCACTAATGATTTTAATAGCCTCCCCCGCCACTGTCTGTCGGGTCTGCTCAGTTTCCTTAAAAAAGACAATAGTTCCATCTTAAGCATGTGGATAAATGGACTTTTGGTTTAAAAATAGCTGCTTTATATATTGGTGAAGGAAAATAGCTCAGTTAAAAATGAAGACTGTTCCCACTGAGTTTATCAACGTCAGAGTTTTGAGTTCTTTGGCTGCCTGTAATTCAAACGGAAAAGGATTTATTTTAAGTTCCGTGTGGGAATAAGTCCTAGCAATCGGTTGCCCCCTCTGGGAATGGTAATGGAGGCGTGCCGACAATTTTAACAAAACAGCCTGGAGTCAGCAAGAAGTGGCTTCCCGTCACAATAATATCGAGAGGCAGGAGGCGGCTGCTGGGGATCAGAGGGAAGGATCTATGGTAAGCCTTCAGGAGAAAGGTCCAAGAGATATCATTGCCAGAGGAGGGGGAGGGAAGCTCACTGCTCCTTTTGGCTCACAAAGAAACAAATGTTTCTAAAAAAAACTTAGGGGGCACAATTGTTCCGCGTCCCATTTGGAGGCAGTAACCTTCCGGAGCTGGGACATTTATCACCCAGCCTGGAAGTTCCACCCCCCCGGCGCAGAACTCGGCCCTTCTGACTCTCAATGGAGGCGGAGTGCTATCGGAGGCGCTCCACGTCCATGGAGGGGCGCTCCCAGGACAGTAGTGTGGTGCTGAGTCCTGTGCCGAGCTCCGGAGCCCAGCACCCCGACGGGTGCTCCGGGTAGCGTGACGCAGCAGGACACCCCTGCCCTTCAATTAAAGGGGAGGGCCGCTGCTCACTCTGCAGTCCCTTTGGCAGCTGCCACTGGGCCACCAAGGATGCTCTCAACTGGATCAACAGCCCGGCACCCAAAATGGAAAGCCAAGCTGCAGGATGGTGGCCATGCCACAACCGGCCTCCCCTTTAAAGGGCGCCCCAGCGGTGGATGTTTGCCAACTTTGCGACCCGCGAAGTTGGCGGTGACATCGGCTGGCGCCATACTCGCCACCCACGGGGCAATTTCCCCCGCGGGGCTGATGCAGGTGTCGAGGGGTCGGTGCACATGGCGATGTCGTCATCGCCGTGCCTGTGCCAGCCCAGCTAATCGCGGAGTACGACGTTAACGATACAATGCCCCCCCTAAACCCCCGGGACAATTTCCCCAGAGGTGCTATCGACCCCTTCCCCGGACGATAATCTTGTTCCGCCCAATTAGCGCCCCCTGGAGGCACTAATGGGGCTACAAAAAAGTGCAATTCCATCCCCTTACTTTCCTGGGCCTCCTCTGGGCTCTGCTCATCTTCCAGACAACTTTGCGAAGCCACCAATGCTCACTGCTCAGGCCTCCTAATGTCTTCATCGGAGCCCGGTCTGCTTATTTAAAGAAGGACTCCACCGGCTCCACTGTAAGACCAAGAGCATTAAATCAGTCAATTGATCTTCCCAGCTCTGCTGTAAATCAATTTGTTTAAAAATATTGAAGAATGGTTCATTTCCTGGCAATTCCACTCCTCTTTGTTCCAGTCACAAATCAATTACGCCGATTGATTGCACTGATTCATTGGAGATTTTACATTCAGACTTATGGTATTGAGTTTGTGTGAAAACTTCTACGTAATTTCACCTCAGCAATCATAGGCAGTCCCTCGGAATCGAGGAAGACTTGCTTCCACTCCTGAAGTGAGTTCTTTGGTGGCTGAACAGTCCAATACGAGAGCCACAGACCCTGTCACACGTGGGCAATACTGCCGCTGTGTCCAGCACATTCCGGGTGCATTTTGCTGATTGCACCCCTAGCGGAAATTTCTGCTCTGTTGTGGTCTGGTCTTTTGGTTCTGTTCGGATTTGTTTTACTCCGTTCGGGTCTGTTTTGTCCGACTGATCCACTAAATGTTGTTAGTTCAGTTCATTTTGGTTCTGTTTTGTTTTTGTTTATTTCAGTTCTGTTGAGTTTTCTGTTTTCTTCAGTTTTTTTTGCTCTGTTCTGTTCTGGCTTTGCAGATGACATTGAGGACAATGACAAAGGTATTGCATTTCCTTTACTTGCTTTAAAACATGTTTCTGGTTTTGCACTGACTCCTGTCTTATCTTCATGGGTGAAACATGTCCTTAAGTATTTCGCCTGCAAATCCTTATCTAAGTGAGATGGAAAATTGTGGTTAACCGAACTGCCCTGCTGCTGTGCTTTCATTATTTTCCTTCGCATATTCGAACTTGTGTGAAGTGACAAAAGCTATAACTGGTTTGTCTGCTAGCAGAATGTTGTCCAGCAGACACCGTGTTGGTAAGAAACAAATGTCTGTTCAATAAATTTGTACTGGAGTGGGATGCTCTGGTCTGTTCTGTAGTTTTTTTTATTTTAGTTCCTACCGCTATAAATGTAACGCCAATAATGAGGGTTATAAACCATGAGGGTTCTATTGGAGGCCTTCCTTTACGTAAAAGGCAATATTTATTTATTTAGCCATCAAACCTACACTATCAAAGGCTGCAGTTAAATTACAGGTATCAGTCTGAGGCCAGTCTCTGGAGAGCATGAGACTCAGACAGCAGGCCCATGGTGTTTCAACTGTGACTTGCTCTGAACTTAGTGGCAAAGGAGTTCTGTGCATAAATATCTGGGTGCAGACACAGAGCTCTGCTCTTCAGGCAGCTAATATTTAATAACAACAGAAAATGCTGGAAATACTCAGCAGGTCAGGCAGCATCTGTGGAGAGAGAAACAGAGTTAACGTTTCAAGTCGGCGACCTTTCGTCATGTCCCTGAAATGCTCTCTCCACAGATGCTGCCTGACCTGCTGAGTATTTCCAGCATTTTCTGTTTTTTATTTCAGATTCCAGAATCCGCAGTATTTTGCTTTTGAGCTAATATTTAATTCTATGAGAACGTGGGTGGAGTGGTTGCTTTCTCTTAATATTAAAACATAAAAATAAAAGTTCATAAAATTCTCAAGGTGCATCACCTAGGCACTCTTAAAATTAATCTTTATATTGAGCTACAGCTGTACTGCACTTAAATCCCAAGCAGTGTGAGACTAGTGGATCAATGTGGTTTCATTATACATACTTGGCAGTTAGATCACTGACCTGAGGTAGGATTTAAACTGCTGCATTTCAGTGCATGCCCAAAACCATTTGGAATCAATGTGAAAGTGGCAGATTAACATCTGCAAAAATGGAAGAATGGAACACACCAGCTCTCCTAAAGTTAAATTTAAAGATTCTCTTTATTTCCTTAAAAGGTAGCATGAATGATTTACTAAGAAATTATTTCTACTGAGTGGCTCTTTGTAACGTAGTCATAGGGGTCGAAATTGCCCCTTTTTGCGACCCCGTTAGCACCTCCGGGGGGCGCTAACGGAGCGCGAAACACTTTTCACCGGGGTGGGGGCGCTACCGGCTCCCGCGAAATTGCCCGGGAGCTTGCGGAGGCGCTGCCACGGCAATACCTCACCCTGCTGCAGATAGCGAGCTGGGCAGCCTCATCATTGGCATGTGCCATGAACCCGAAGCAGCATACGCCTACCCCTTTTCACCCCGTGTCGAATGTTGCCCGCGCCTCGCGATTCTAACGTGAGCGAGTGTCAGCGCCAGCCACGCGGGTCATGATCATGAACCGGGCCGACATCTGCTCGTGGGGCGAGCACCCCGCACCGCCATCTTGCCGGTTTTGCTGACTCACCGGTTGGCACAAATTCTTGCCCACTTGCATGATCCGGGCTGCCACCATGCAGCCTGGCTTCTCCACAAGAGAAGTTAAAGATAGTATTAGATCAAATGAAGAGGCTTATAATGTTGCCAAAAAGAGCAGTAAGCCTGAGAATTGGGAGGATTTTAGAATTCAACAAAGGAAGACCAAGAAATTGATAAAGAAAGGGACAATGGAATGTGAGAGTAAACTAGCGAGACACATAAATACAGACTGTAAAAGGTAGCTAATGTAACCCTGCTATTTAAGGAGGGAGAGAAAACGGGGAACTACAGACCAGTTAGCCTGACATCAGTAGTAAGGAAAATGTTCGATTCTATCATTAAGGATGTAGTAACGAGCCACTTAGAAAATAATAATAGGATTGGGCAGAGTCAACATTGATTTATGAAAGAGAAATCCTGTTTGACAAATCTGTTGGAGTGTTTAGAGGTTGTAACTAGCAGAATAGATAAGGGGGGACCAGTGGATGTGGTGTATTTGGATTTTCAAAGAGGTTATTGAACAAAATTAGGGCTCATGGGATTGAGGGTAATATACTAGCATGGATTGAGGATTGGTTAACGGACAGAAGACAAAGAGTAGGAATAAACGGGTCATTTTCGGTTTGACAGGCTGTAACTAGTGGGGTGCCGCAAGGATCGTTGCTTGGGCCCCAGCTATTCACAAACTATATCAATGATTTGGATGAGGGGACCAAATGTAATATATCCAAGTTTGCTGATGATACAAAGCTAGGTGGGAATGTAAGTTGTGAGGAGGATGCAAAGAGACTTCAAGGGGATATAGACAGGTTAAGTGAGTGGGCAAGAACATGGCAAATGGAATATAATGTGGAGAAATCCACTTCGGTAGGAAAAATAGAAAAGCAGAATATTTTTTAAATGGTGAGTGATTGGAAAGTGTTGGTGTTCAGAGGGACCTGGGTGTCCTTGTACATGAATCACAAAGTTAATATGCAGATACAGCAAGCAATTAAGAAAGCAAATGGTATGTTGGCCTTTATTACAAGAGGATTTGAGTATAAGAGTAAAAGGGGGCTGAAATTGCCCCTTCCCTTAAGGCCTGTTACCATCAGAAATCGATGGCTACGCTGTGGAATGACTGCCGATAGCCCAATTGCCCTGCCGTGGTTTCCCGGTGGTGTGCATCACCGAACCGCTTCCCCCCGCCACTTCCGCGGCGGTGTTGGCTAGCACTCCTAAGTGAGGCATCATGGACCGCTGAGATCCCGGGCTGGAAGCCACAATAAAAGTCGTCCGACCGCTAGGCGGCGCCAAGAGTTGTTTTTTTGAGTGGTGCATAGTTCCTGATGCACACCGCCCAAGTGCCTTAAAGGTGTGTTGCTTTGTGTTAATTTTGTGTTGGTGACTTGTTTCACTAGCAGTGCAAGGATAGAGTGCGCGCTGCTTTGCGAACGCTGGAGGCACCTTCACCTGCAGAACAAGGCCACTTCGAGGTGGCTGGGCTTGGGAAGGGCTTTGAAATGGGGGCAGTATTGGCAGGCCAACGCCTCCTGCACATTGTGCGTGCTGCCAACGCACGGAGAAGATGACGGCGCTTGGGTCAATGGCTGCAGAGGCTGCGGGCAAGGGCTGTAGCAATCATGGCGGGTCACCATGGAGAGGGCCAGGAAGATGGTGACAGAGGGGAGGCAAGAGAGGTGTCACAGGAAGGCCCTCAGCAAGGTCGTTCCCTGAGGAGGAGAGTGAGATATGCAGACCCCCACTCCAGATACTGGGCCAGAGGTGGAGGAGCCAGCAGAGCAGCAGGGAGAAGCTAATCAACCACATCACACAGCACGACATCAACACAGACGTGGGGGCACCAGACCATATCAAGAAAGGGTCTTCCGCCAGAAATTCTCATGCAGGGATATGAGTGATGATCAGTGCCTGTGCAAACTAAGATTCTGGAAGGACATCGTGAGGGAGCTCTGCAATCTCCTGCAGGCAGAATTAGAGCCACAGACACGGGTGAGAACAGCACTGAGTGTGGCATCCAAGGTAACTATCGTCCTGAACTTTTATGCGACTGGGTCCTTCCAAGCTGCCACTGCGGACATGTGCAACATCTCGCAGTTTGCAGCCTAAACATCGATACGGGAAGTGACAGATGCTCTGTATAGGAGGGGGGCCGATTATATCTCCTTCCCTATGACCAGGGAGAAGCAATTGGAGCAGCAGACTGCATTCCTGCACATTACGGGCATCCCCAGAGTCCAGGGGGTCATTAACTGCACCCATGTCGCTCTCAGGGCACCCCAACAAACTCCCGAGCAATTCAGAGAACACAAGGGCTTCCTCTCCCTCAATGTTCAACTCTTTTGCGACCACAACCGCAAGATATGCAAGTGGATGCCCCGTTTCCTGGCAGCAGCCATGACTCTTTCATACTGTGGCAGAACGGTGTGCCACGCCTCTTCACTGGTCTCAATGAAGATTGCGGCTGGCTCCCTGGGTGACAAGGGCTACGCACTGAGCACTTGGCTCATGACTCCTCTGCGCAATCCTAGAACTGCTGCGCAGCTCGCGTACAATGTGAGTCTGACGGCCACCAGGACCATCATCGAACACACTATTGGCATTCTCAAACAGAGGTTCCATTGCCTGGACCACTCAGGGGGTGTGCTGCAGTACTCGCCTGAGCGTGTCTCCATATTCATGGTGGTGTGCTGCATGCTCCACAACCTGGCCATCACGGGGGCGCAACCATTGGAGGACGAGGCAGCAGTGGCACCTGTGGAGGAGGAGGAGGAGGAGGATGTGGGTGGGCAGCCACGCAGGAGGCGGCATCAGCATCGTCTCATAGCTGCCCGGTTCACAGAACTCAATGCCCAGTTGAGCCTGTATCGGGCCATGTCCATGGGCCAACCTGTGAGCCCTCTCACACGTCATTCCCGCAGAGTAAAATGAGAGTCCTCATTACAAATTCCAAACACAAAATAAAGATTTATTATAACCCAAACAATGGGTTTCCAAAACATTTACATAATTAATTATCACCCTTGTGCAACTCCTTATTACCCCTTTTACGCAGACCTATCCTTACACTACACCGCAGTGTCTCCCCTGTGGCTGCCTCGTGGCTTTGGGAAGGCTGCTGTGTGTCTGTACAGGAAGCTACAGTTGCCCTTCTCAAACGCCCTCCTCCGTGCCTTCAGTCGGAAGTGGCTGGGGCGATGCCATGGATGACAGGACCCGGCTCAGGGCAGCTGTGAATCGGAGAGCCCACATCAGTATCCTGGTCCACAGTCAGATCTTGCGTGACCTCCAGCTGAGTCTGCATGAGAGCAGCCACACTCCGGAAGCCATCAGAGACGACAGCAGTCAGATGCTCCGTGCCCTGTTGCCCAGAGTGCATAAGAGCATTCTGAGCTTCCAGGGCAGCGGCTATCCTGTCCAAAGATGCACAGTCACGCTCGCTCCCTTCGCTCTGAGATGCATCTTCGCAGCTGGATCCACACAGTCATTGTGGGAGTCCACCATCGTCTGCACACTGGCATTGATGGTCCCCATGGTGTGCGCAGAGCTGTCCACAATGCGGGAGACAGACTCCTCCACGCTCCTCACCACTTGCGACAGCCTCTCAGGCACCCGTTGCATTGCTGCCAAGAGCCTCCACCGTTTGTTCATAAGCCCCAACGTCGATGGGCTTGTCTGAGTCCTCCTCAGCAGGACTCGACTGCCAGTTCACCCGCTGGAGAGATGGCACCCAAGGTTCCTTTTGCCCTTCACCATGCTGCAGCCCACTAGGCCCCGGTGCTTCAACCAATGCAGACCCCTCGCCTAAATCTATGTTACCTGACCGCGGACTCCCAATATCTGAGCTGGTGCGTGGGACTGTAGGAAGCAGTGATGCGGTGTTTCTGGCAAAGCTCTTCCCCTCTCCATCTCCCTCATTCAAAATTCTGCCAAGATCATCGAGGGTGTCAACTGTCTCCTCCTGACTGTGGCTGCCAGTCATGTCGAGGGTCTCTGTGTCGCTCATGATGACACTGGGGGTATCATCTGGAATCATAAAAGGGAGAAGGGGTGCTGTGAGGGTGAGGTGGGTGAGGTGCTGCATTGCACCATGCAGCAAACAGCTTGCACAGAAGCATAAGCAATAGCCAGGTAGCCCATTGCACTGTGAGGGAGAGATGGCATTGCACAGTCACTTACTCATTCTGCCCCAGCAACATCGGAGTGACCAGCAGCAACAGGGATTCCAACATGCGTGCCTACTAGCTGCTGCACCCTTTCCTCCAGATCAGTGAGCTGGACATTTTGCGAGTCGCCCCCACCAGTGGCTTGTTGGGTGGCACGGTTGTGCGCCACTTTGAAAATCAGCCATGATCTTATTAAATGGCGGAGCAGGCTCGAGGGCTTACTCCTGCTGCTAATTCTAATGTTCTCATGTTTTGGGTGCCGGGCTGCAGTCCTGGTACCACGCTGCCCTGGTGGCCTCGCAGAGGCAATCCAAGGCCATGCAGAGTGCGTAGTGGTCCTCCCTTGTAAGTGAAGGGGAGGGGCATTGAAATGCGTCAGTGCTACGTGGAGCATCCACGTAGTGCTGCGGATCGCATCCCATTAGCACAGCTAGACCCGCCCCAAGAGGAAGTGGAGCGTGCGAGATTGCGTCCATTTCCTCTGAGGGGCGGTAAGGCCAATTCCACAGACAGGGCGGGATGTCCGCGATAGTTGCAGGAAGTACTGCCCCGAGCGGATTATCACCCCCAGTCAGGGCGCAGGGTACTTTCTCCCCTATACAGTCCTATAATAGTCTGGGAATCTTCAAAACAGCAATGTATAAATAGTGATAGCAAGCTCAGGTTTTGCCAGTAAAGTTATACAATGTTATAAAACTGGGGAATAGTTTGAAGCTCCAAATCTTTGCCTTTCTCTCTTAGGTTGTGTGTGCATTAGATGTCACTATAACTAGCTTTTTGAATCTATGTATTACGGTTGTGGTGTTCATCCTTGTCTCTGTTTGGAATATATTGAAGAGTCCTAATTACATAATTAGGAAATTTCTTGGATGCTTTAGTTCCTGGAACAGTGAAAACAACTTTGCTGCCATGCTACAGTGGCAAGTTGAAGCTGCAGCAGACATAATTTTAATACAGTTTTTTAAAAAAGTGTTAAGACTAAAAGTAAGATTTAAAATTGCAAATTAGTAGTGACAGACGTGATTGGCAATGTTATAATGCCATGGTGTTGCTAATCGTGTCATGGTACTCTCTTCTACTTATAAGTGAGGCAGTCTCTTGCACATTTTTCTTTCAGGGTCTACTCTTTAAGATCTGACAGACATTGCCTACTTTAGCCAAGAAAGGCTCATTTATATAGTGCTGGTAAAGATCTAATAGCCTACGCACAACACCTCACCATTTATTCTTCTAGTAGTTGTATATGTGAGGATTATGCCTGGTACATTGAAGGGTAACTGCTGTCATTTTAAATCCTACACTAACCTGCCCATTATTGCCAAATAATTGGAAATGTTTAAACTTTATGTGATTTGGTATTAACTTTGTTCTTACAGCCGGATCCCGCTGGGAGAGATTTTGCAATCCGTCCAATGCTGGAGCACTGTGAAAATACCAACATGAGCATTTGGCTGGGCATTGTATATGCATATAAAGGGCTTCTTATGGTATGAATTACACTGTTGATTTCGGAACAGTTTTTGGATGAATCACATCCATTGTCTTAACCTACCAAAAGTACAACTTTGCATTTTCTTTGATATTCTTCACTATGTTCGATCAAAGCAATCTGTTCAATTTGTACCTTAGCCTTGATCCTATTCCCCTTCCTATAGGTTTACTCAGGTTTAAACCAGCAGTCAGTACTGAGGTTTAACCTCAATATTCTGTTCAATCCAGTACACTCTCACCTTTGACCCCGTCAGTTTGTGGGGTCAACAGGAAAGCACCTCATTTTCATTAGGCCAGTGAAAGCCAAGATTATATCTCTGGTGTCTGCCTGGCCCATGCAATCAGAAGGTCCAGTGATTGCTCATCATTGGGGTGGAGGGGGATACCCAGAAACCACCTTCCCCAGAGCTTTTTTCCAGTTGGCCCTCGCTCTCCTGTGTAAGGATTCTGATCCAATTTTTGTTTTAATTGACCAATGTCTTTACGAGTCCAAGCTAGATCTTCTAGTTGCGCGGGGCAGGTGGACATCAAAGATGTACCCACACTGAGGCAGGCACTTTCTGGCCCCATGCAAATGAGGTGGTCTTCCACTGACCCTGAAGCTCCATTGGGGTCAGCAGTGAGCATGATCCCGGGGTAACCACTGGGATCGCAGCCAGCAGATTTTTGTGGCCTACATCATTGCAACAATTACCATATTGTTCCACAAAACTATCTGTAAATATAAAGTATTTCCTCCATTGACTACACTTGTTTTATGTTAAATTATTAAAAAATGTAACAATTGTTGTTAGTTTGCCATTATAAAAATAGAAGAATATTTTAAAGTTAGAAAGTGTAACAAATGAGGAGACCTGAATGGTCAAAGCAACCATCTAACTTCATCGCTCTTTCTGTTTAACACTCTCTCATTAAGCATCCTTTCTTTGTATGTTTTGTTATTAATGGATAAGCATTTAATGAATTCACATAATATTCCTCTGTTATTTTAACTCGACTGTTAGCCCATTTATTTTAAATGGATTCACACTTTCTTAAATTAATGAATTAAGCATTCAGCTGCTATTATTTCAAACAGTAATTTCTGAACTCTGCTTTATTCTAATACTGAATTGATTTTTTTTTCTTTTTCAGTTGTTTGGATGCTTTCTTGCTTGGGAGACTCGGAATGTGAGCATCCCTGCTCTGAATGACAGCAAGTACATTGGGATGAGTGTCTATAATGTGGGAATCATGTGCATTATAGGAGCTGCAGTTTCTTTCCTAACTCGAGACCAGCCAAATGTCCAGTTCTGTATTGTGGCTCTGGTGATCATTTTCTGCAGCACCATCACTCTCTGCCTGGTGTTTGTGCCAAAGGTAGGTGGAATGAGAAGTTAGTAATAAAGTAAGTTAACATAATACTTCATGATTAACAGGATATAATATTGAAGCAAATCTCAAATACATTTCAGGACTGATCTTTTGGTGGCGGGGACGCTTGCTTGCTAGGCCGCCTATATCAGGAAATCGCTGGTGTGCTGCCCATAATTTCCCCACTAAGTAAGGCCAGTGGATGAGATTCAATATCAGCAGAAGATAACAGATACTTGAATGGGCAGTTAGACAGATAGAACAATAGAGGGGTGGATGAATGAACAGATATTTTTAAAGCTGCACTGGCCAGCATATATCCTTTCTAGCCGAGAGGAATGATGCAGGCCTCATTTATCCAAAATTGAGAAACCAGGCTGAAGAGCCAAAACCCACAGTGTAGGGGATTATCAGGGTGGAATAGATTAAAAGAAAAGACCATTGCAACAATTTTCCAAGTATGCACCCTTCTTTCCTATTTCAAGGAAGGCGCAAATCCATTTAAGATAGTTTTTATATCTTCATTAAAATAGTGGACAAAGGAGTGTTGTACAAGCACATAAAGTGTTTGTACATTAATATCACAAACACTCATTTCTAGGGTTATTAATTTCCAATGTGAAGCACAATTTAAACATGTGAGAAATTCTGAATGCAGCATTTGGCCTTTGTCTTTCTGTCACAATTGCCATGGAATATCCTATTTGTGCTTCTGCAAGGTCATTTTCCCCTATTACAATAATGATATCTTACTATTCTATTGTATACCACATGCAAAAAAAAGTCACAGACCACTTTGCAAAATGGAAAAAGGTAGACACCTGTTATGTCTTTAATACTCTTATGCATGATTCCACAAGGTCTAGTATTGTACTTGAGCTGTTGTGACCTTCGTCCCATTTATTGTAACTCCAGAGTGAGGCACAAGCATGGTGGGCAGCCTTTTATACTGTGCCCTGCACACCTATGCAGGTGACCCTCAGGTTCCCACCGCAGTGCCCTCTGGTGGCACAACTTATGTGACTGTACAGTTAGTATACATGGTCTACATACATGACATCACTTCCCCCCAAGTCTTTAATGCACATTGACTCGTACATTGACGGTGACCTGGGCTTTGCTCTTCCTGGTTGACCATTGGAGGGTCGCTTCTAGCTTGGATGGGTTGGTAGTGAGATTTGTTGCCAGTGGAGGTCCCAGTGGTTTCTGGTTGTGAGTCCATGACTACTCCATTCCCCCTCCCCCACCACCCCTCCCCACACACACACAGAGATCATGCTAATGGCCCGATACATGCAAGTTGCATTCAAGTTCATCACATAGGTTTTACATTTACATCTTGGTACATTTGTTGGGTGGGGTGGATTACAGTTGCATTTCTTTTTGTGTGGTACATATACATGATCAGTACAGGTATCTCAGTATAGGTACACAAGGACAGTCTAGTTCCAGCATGGCCGGATGAGATCCGGGTCATCTGGTGGCAGCGCAGCGCCCCATGCTGGTGGGTCTGTGGGCAAGGTGAGCTCTTTTATCTCAAGTTGCCGGAGCTCAGGGCTTTTGCCGTTACTCCTAGTGTTAGGCAGGCCCAAAGACAGCTGATTTCCTGGAGTGTATAAGGGATGCTTTCAATACCAATATGTCGAGCAACCAACTAGAGGGCTGGCCATTCTAGACGGGGTGTTGTGTAATGAGAGAGGATTAATTAGCAATTTTGTTGTGCAAGGCCCCTTGGGGAAGAGTGACCATAATATGGTAGAATTCTTCATTAAGATGGAGAGTGACACAGTTAATTCAGAAACTCGGGTTCTGAACTTAAGGAAAGGTAACTTCAATTGTATGAGACATGAATTGGCAAGGATAGACTGGCGAATGATACTTAAAGGGTTGACCGTGGATAGGCAATGGCAGACATTCATAGATTACATGGATGAACTTCAACAATTATACATCACTGTCTGGTGTAAAAATAAAACGGGGAGGGTGGCTCAACCGTGGCTAACAAGGGAAATTAGGGATAGTGTTAAATCCAAGGAAGAGGCATATAAATTGGCCAGAAAAAGCAGCAAACCTGAGGATTGGGAGAAATTTAGAATTCAGCAGAGGAGGACAAAGGGTTTAATTAGGAGGGAGAAAATAGAGTTTGAGAGTAAGCTTGCAGGGAACATAAAAACTGACTGCAAAAGCTTCTATAGATATGTGAAGAGAAAAAGATTAGTGAAGACAAATGTAGGTCCCTTGCAGTCAGAATCAGGTGAATTTATAATGGGGAACAAAGAAATGGCAGACCAATTGAACAAATACTTTGGTTCTGTCTTCACTAAGGAAGATACAAATAACCTTCCGGAAATACTAGGGGGCCGAGGGTCTAGTGAGAAGGAGGAACTGAAGGAAATCCTTATTAGTCAGGAAATTGTGTTAGGGATATTGATGGGATTGAAGGCCGATAAATCCTCAGGGCCTGATAGTCTGCACCCAGAGTACT
Source organism: Pristiophorus japonicus (assembly GCF_044704955.1). Classification (NCBI taxonomy): domain Eukaryota; kingdom Metazoa; phylum Chordata; class Chondrichthyes; family Pristiophoridae; genus Pristiophorus; species Pristiophorus japonicus. The sequence goes on along the minus strand of NC_091981.1, from coordinate 169,742,725 downwards.
TAAGAAAGTGGCCCTAGAAATAGTGGATGCATTGGTGGTCATTTTCCAACATTCTATAGACTCTGGATCAGTTCATATGGACTGGAGAATAGCTAATGTAACACCAATTTTTAAAAAAGGAAGGAGAGAGAAAACAGGGAATTGTAGACCGGTTAGCCTGACATCGGTAGTGGGGAAAATGTTGGAATCAATTACTAAGGATGTAATAGTAGCGCATTTGTAAAGCAGTGACAGGATCTGTCCATGTCAGCATGGATTTATGAAAGGGAAATCATGCTTGACAAAACTTCTAGAATTTTTTGAGGATGTAACTAGTAGAATGGACAAGGGAGAACCAGTGGATGTAGTGCATTTGTACTTTGAAAAGGCTTTTGACAAGGTCCCACACAAAAGATTAGTGTGCAAAATTAAAGCACATGTTATTGGGGGTAATGTATTGACGTGGATAGAGAACTGATTGGCAGACAGGAAGCAAAAAGTAGGAATAAACTGGTCCTTTTCAGAATGGCAGGCAATGACTAGTGGGGTACCGCAAGGTTCAGTGCTGGGAACCCAGCTCTTTACAATATACACTACTGATTTAGACAAAGGAATTGAATGTAATATCACCAAGTTTGCAGATGACACGAAGCTGGGTGGCAGTGTGAACTGTGAGGAGGATGCTAAGAGGCTGCAGGGTGACTTGGACAGGTTAGGTGAGTGGGCAAATGCATGGCAGATGCAGTATAATGTAGGTAAATGTGAGGTTATTCACTTTGGTGGCAAAAACAGGAAGGCAGACACATAGAAACATAGAAAATAAGTGCAAGAGTAGGCCATTCGGCCCTTCGCGCCTGCACCACCATTCAATAAGATCATGGCTGATCATTCCCTCAGTAACCCTTTCCTGCTTTCTCTCCATACCCTTTGATCCCTTTAGCCGTAAGGGCCATATCTAACTCCCTCTTGAATATATCCAATGAACTGGCCTCAACAACTCTCTGTGGTAGGGAATTCTTGAGTGAAGAAGTTTCTCCTCATCTCAGTCTTAAATGGCTTACCCCTTATCCTGAGACCATGTCCCATGGTCCTGGACTTCCCCAACATCGGGAACATTCTTCCTGCATCTAACCTGTCCAGTCCCGTCAGAATTTTATATGTTTCTATGAGATCCCCTCTCATCCTTCTAAACTCCAGTGAATACAGGCCCAGTCGATCCAGTCTCTCCTCATATGTCAGCCCTGCCATCCCGGGAATCAGTCTGGTGAATCTTCGCTGCACTCTCTCAATAGCAAGAACCTCCTTCCTCAGATTAGGAGACCAAAACTGAACACAATATTCCAGGTGAGGCCTCACTTAAGCCCTGTACAACTGCAGTAAGACCTCCCTGCTTCTATACTCAAATCCCCTAGCTATTAAGGCCAACATGTCATTTGCCATCCTTACCGCCTGCTGTACCTGCATGTCAACTTTCAATGACTGATGTACCATGACACCCAGGTCTCCTTGCACCTCCCCTTTTCCTAAACTGCCGCCATTCAGATAATATTCTGCCTTCGTGTTTTTGCCACCAAAGTGGATAACCTCACATTTATCCACATTATACTGCATCTGCCATGCGTTTGCCCATTCACCTAACCTGTCCAAGTCATCCTGCAGCCTTTTAGCATCCTCCTCACAGCTCACACCGCCACCCAGCTTAGTATCATCTGCAAATTTGGAGATATTACACTCAATTCCCTCATCCAAATGATTAATGTATGTTGTAAATAGCTGGGGTCCCAGCACTGAGCCCTGCGGCATCCCATTAGTCACTGTCTGCCATTCTGAAAAGGACCCGTTTATCCCGACTCTCTGCTTCCTGTCTGCCAACCAATTCTCTATCCACATCAGTACATTACCCCCAATAACATGTGCTTTAATTTTGCACACCAATCTCTTGTGTGGGACCTTATGAAAAGCCTTTTGAAAGTCCAAATACACCACATCCACTGGTTCTTCCTTGTCCACTCAACCAGTTACATCCTCAAAAAATTCCAGAAGATTTGGCAAACAGGATTTCTCTTTCATAAATCCATGATCCAGTCACTGCTTTCCAAATGTGCTGCTATTTCATCTTTAATAATTGATTCCAACATTTTCCCCACTATTGATGTCAGGCTAACCAGTCTATAATTACTTGTTTTCTCGCCTCCTCCTTTCTTAAAAAGTGGCGTTACATTAGCTACCCTCCAGTCCATAGGAACCGATCCAGAGTTGATAGATTGTTGGAAAATGATCACCAATGCATCCACTATTTCTAGGGCTACTTCCTTAAGTACTCTGGGATGCAGACTATCAGGCCCCGGGGATTTATTGGCCTTCAATCCCATCAATTTCCCTTACACAATTTCCCGCCTAATAAGGATTTCTTTCAGTTCCTCCTTCCCACTAGACCCTTGGTCCCCTAGTATTTCCGGAAAGTTATTCGTGTTTTCCTTCGTGAAATCAAAACCAAAGTATTTGTTTAACTGGTTCACCATTTCTTTGTTCCCCATTATAAATTCACCTGAATCTGACTGCAAGGGACCTATGTTTGTTTTCACTAATCTTTTTCTTTTCACATATCCATAGAAGCTTTTATGTTGCCAGCAAGCTTCCTCTAATACTCTATTTTCCCCCTCCTATTTAAGCCCTTTGTCCTCCTCTGCTGTATTACAAAATTCTCCCAGTCTTCAGACTTATCCTGTGACCCTCAGTTCCATCCATCTTAGTTCATTGTTATTAGCTGCTTTTACTGTCTCTCAATATCTCCTTGCCCATCTTCTCCAGCATAACCTTCTGGTCTTCATGTGTTTACCTAGCTTCCCCTTGAATGCATTTCTGCTCTACAACTCAGCTACTCCATAAAGGGAACGGTATCATTGTGGTTATGTTACTGGACTAGTAATCCCGAGATCTGAACTAGATCTGGGGACATGAGTTCAAATCCCACCCATGGCAGCTGGGGAATTTAAATTCAGTTAATTAAATTTTTTTAAATCTCAAATAAAAAGCTCGTATCAGTAATGGTGACCATGAAACTGCCAGATTGTCGTGAAAACCCATCTGGTTCACTAACGTCCTTTAGGGAAGGAAATCTAATCTGCCATTTTTACCCAGTCTGGCCTATATGTGACTCCAGACCCACAGCAATGTGATTGTTCGCAGGGGACTGCTGACTCACTTTCCTTGAGGATACTGTTGTGAGCACTCTCTAGTTTGGGATCCTGGCTGGTCCAGGTCCCGTTCGGAGGAACCGTTACGGGTGACCCTTTGCTCTTGGGCATTGCCGTGGTGGCGAGTGGGTTTGTGGGCTGCGCCTTTTCCACCCGGGTGGTGGGTGACAGTAGCCGACTGCAAGCAGAGACGCAGTTTACTGTTTCTGGCCCGTGGCGGTTCATGCCATCGGGTGCCTGCAACGTTAAACCGATCTGAGGCAGGGTATCGCTACCGGTGCCTCTGCTCTCCGGGGATCATTTGCTCCGTGGCTTGTCTACTTCTGTCAGCTGTGGGGACACTTTGTGATCCATCATTCTTGTCCCGGGGACGCAGGCTACAGAATTGGGTAGCCCACTGGATGTGTATACGACCATTAGGTGTTCGCCCGCTACATTGACTGATTGCAATTTGCACCCGACATCGCTCAACAAGATTTTGCTCGTTACAGCTGGACTTTTACATTGGTTACCAATTTCAAGCAGTTCACTCAAAAATGGCGGATTGCTGCCCACCTTTAAAATGGCCTTACTACTTTTACCCCAATCATCTTCCTTGCGTGGAACCACGTGTCGTTGCTCCATTAGCGCTGCATCTCGTGGTTTGGACGCCATCTTTTCCTTGTCCATGATGTCGACTGCCGCGATCTTCTTTCCCAGGGATTCTGCCACTGAAACATAGAAACAGAAAATAGGTGCAGGAGTCGGCCATTCGGTCCTTCGAGCCTGCACCACCATTCAATAAGATCATGCTTGATCATTCACCTCAGTACCCCTTTCCTGCTTTCTCTCCATACCCCTTGATCCCTATAGCCATAAGGGCCGTATCTAACTCCCTCTTGAATATATCCAATGAACTGGCATCAACAACTCTTTGGGGTAGGGAATTCCACAGGTTAACTGCTCTCTGAGTGAAGAAGTTTCTCCTCATCTCAGTCCTAAATGGCTTACCCCTTATCCTTAGACTATGTCCCCTGGTTCTGGATTTCCCCATCATCGGGAACATTCTTTCTGCCAGAATTTTATATGTTTCTATGAGATCCCCCCTCATCCTTCTAAACTCCAGTGAATACAGGCCCAGTCGATCCAGTCTCTCCTCATATGTTAGTTCTGACATCCCAGGAATCAATCTGGTGAACTTTCGCTGCACTCCCTGAAGTTAGGAAGGTGCCCTCGGATCCAGTCTTCCTCCCCAGGAGTCCTGCCACTGAAACCGGGAAGGTGCATTCTGGACGTCTCGGCCGGATCATTGTTATGCAGTCGTGATGAGCGGTCTGTGCCTCGGGGGCTGCGCAGATCTGTTCTCCGGTGCCTGGTCCCACTGAAGGTGGGAGCTTGCTCTGCCTCTGAGCACGGAGGACGTCAATCGCTGGAGGGATGAATCTTCCCCATCCATCCAAGTAGTGTTGGTCCATCACCTGAAACTATCCACAATGGTAAATTATGCACCGCGCCATCATGGGATACACTTACATCCGCACTATTAACAACTGATTTCAGTTCCTTGGTGTAGGTGCGCAGCTTTGCCTGAACTGGGACCAGCTTGGGTCATTCAGCTTGATCGTTCCATAGCCTCTCAAAGGCTTCCTGCCTCATTACTGATTGACTCACCCTCGTGTCCACTTCCATGAAGACTGGAACGCCATTTATCTCGACTTCCATCATCACTGGAGGACAATCTGTGGTGCAGGTATATACTCCATACACTTCATCCTGGGACTGAGCTGCCTCTCTAGCCATCTCCTCATATTCCGCGCTGGATTCTCTGCCACGTGATGAGTCACAGCTCTTTTGCACATTCGCTGGAGGTGGCCCTTTGTGCTGCAGCCTTTGCATATATAGTCTCTGAACCGACATCGATGAGCCCTGTGATTACCTCTGCAACGCCAGCATGGTGCTACTCGACTTACGTTTGCACCCCTCGGCGGAGTCTGAGTTAAAGGACTCAGGGGCCTGTACACTCTGCCCTGGGCAGATTCACGTTCAACAGTTCTGCCTGTCAAAGGCGCCATTCTATTTACAGTACTTGAGTCTGAGAGTGAGTCATCATCTGCTTGGAGCTGCAGCTTGAGACCATGAATGCCTGGCTGATGCTGATGGCCTTCTGCAGAGTGACGGTGATTTCGGCAGACAGTAGCCTGTAAAAAAGGACCTCATGACTGATGCCAATTACGAAGATGTCCTGCAACGCATCGGTGAGGGATGTTCTGAATTCACACGGTCCTGTCAGCCTCCTGAGGTCGGCAGCATACTTCGTGATTTCCTGGCCCTCGGGGCGGCGGTGTGTATAAAATCGATGCCTGCCTATGAAGATGCTTTCCTTCGGTTTGAGTTGGTCCCGAATTAGCACTTTCCGCTCCTCGTATGACTTGGTCGTTGTTTTCTTTGGTGCAAGCAAGTCCCTGACGAGGCCGTAGACCGCGGGCCCGCAACTGATCAACAGGATAGCCCTGCGCTTATCTGCCAGCGTGGCCGGATCATCGCCTACCAGGTCGTTTGCTACGAAGTATTGGTCGAGCCACTCCGTAAAGGCTTCCCAATCTTCACCCTCTGAGAACTTTTCTAATGCACCAACATTAGTCATTTTTGCGTGAAAGTTCGTAATCTCGTCGCCAGTTGTTATGTCTTTAATACTCTTATGAATGACTCCACGAGATCTAGTATTATACTTGAGCTGTTGTGACCTTAGTCCCATTTATTGTAACTCCAGAGTGAGGCACAAGCATGTGGGCAGCCTTTTATACTGGGCCCTGCACACCTATGCAGATAACCTTCAGCTCTCCCACCGCAATGCCCTCTGGTGGCACATTATGTGACTATACAGTTAGTATACATGGTCTACATACATGACAACACCAAACAAGGATATAAGAAACGATAGGATATACAGTGAGCAAGCTGACACCAAAGATCAATCAGAAACACTTTTAGGAGGCTTTTGAAAATGGAATGGAGGTGACAAGGTGAAAAGATATTGGGAGTGAATTGAAAAGAGCAGGTGGATAATGACTGAAAGAGCATCCACCAGTAGTGGAGCTGGAGGGGGGAGAGGGAGTGTAGCAGGAACTCAGCTGTAATCTGGTGTCAGAAGAATAGAAGGAAGGAACAAGTGAGAACATTTGGCTGGAGCACATTGCTGAGGAAGAATATTGTGAGGCCATGGAGGATTTGAAAATAAGGACAAGCATTTTGAATTCAAAGGTGCTTGGGGAGCCAGCGGAGATTCGGAACAATGGGATGCAGCAATGAGGAACTCTGTTCAAAAGAGGACCCAAATGGTGCAACCCTGAATAACTAGGAATTTCTGGAGGGTGCAAGCAGATAAAATGCTGGAAAACTCAATTCACAAAGTGATGGAAGCATAGATAAATGTATTAATAGCAGTGGGAGAGAGGTAGGAAGATTAGGGAACGTTGCAGTGTGTGAAAGCAGTTTTGGCAATGGAACAGATCTAGGCAGGAAGGCCAGCTCAGGGTTAAACAGAATTACAATTAATGTTTATACAAAGTCCCAATGGAGGTGAAAATGGACACAGAGCAATGGTCAGGCAATCAATAAACAGTTAAAAGATAAGTGAAAGTAAGGTCAAGGTTGTAAAAAGAAAGACTTGCATTTATATAGCGCCTTTCTCAACCTCAGTATGTCCCAAACTGTTTTACAGCCAATTAAGTACTTTTGAAATGTAGGAACTACAGGTTGCCAATTTGCGTACAGCAAGGCCCCACAAACAGCAAGGTGCTATTAAAATAGATTATCTAGTCATTAATGTTAATTGAGGGATAAATATCAGCCAGGATGCCAGGGAGAACGTCCCTCCTCTTCTTAAAAATAATGCCACGGGATCTTTTATGTCCATCAGATAGGGCAGACAGGGCTTCGGTTTAATGTCTGATCTAAAAGACAGCACCTCCGGCAGTGCAGCACTCCCTCAGTACCGCACTGAAGTGCCAGCCTAAATTTTGTGGTCAAGTCTCTGGAGTAGGACTTGAACCTATAATCTTTTGACTCAGAGGCTACCAACTGAGCCACAGTTGAATAGGTTTTTGAAGGCCGCAAGAGATATACAAGTGGAGGGCCCTGATGATATACAGGGTCAGTAATGTTGTCCTGTTTTAACTTTGGTGAGAGACCGGAAGATAACCTACAAAAATGACTGCAAACGACCCTTTCAACCATTTCCCCGGAGTTTCTATGGGTATCCAACCAAAGTTACAACAGAAGATTGGTGCTGCCCAGGAACTTCAAGGCTGAGGAGTTTAGGGTGAGTGTTGGGCTAGATCAGCTGAATGCTCTGCTTAAATGTTCCACTTCCAGATTTAGCTGAGGAGGTTATTTGAGTTGGAGCCAGAGTTATGATGGAAACTGAAATCATGCAGGATCGTGGAAAAAAATGGGACAAGATCAGGGAGTAAGGCCAATTGCTGTATTCTCGACTCAAGCTCAGAATCTATGGCCCACTCCTTGATGGCATTTACCTGCAATAAGGCTTGTTGACCTTCCGTAGCCCACCGTTTGTAAACAGCAGCAGGCCGTTTGGCACGATTCCAGTTTTTATTTCTTGCCTGTTGTGTATGCAATAACTGAGTACTGTTTAACTCCAAGAGGTATGACCTTGGCCCTGCTTTGTTAAGGCCCAAAAGTGACTAATATACAAAATGGCTGGCCTTTTTTATTTGGGCTGCACACACATGCGTGCAGCCCAATGGCCTCCAACAGTGATTCCAAAAGTACATACATGACAATACCCCACTCTGAGATATTAACACAGTCTTTTACAAATTGAGACGGTCCGGTGTTTTACGCTCCCGGGTTGACCGTCTGTTGTGACTGGTGGCTAGGTGGCTGACCTGGTGGGAGTAACAATGGCCATGTCAGGGATTGAAAGTCCAATTTAATTGAACATGTCAGTGATTGAAAGTCCAGATTCACTGATGACCACTGAGTCCTCTGATGACTGGGGATAGGTTGGTTGGTCGTCGATTGTCTCTTCCTCCGACTTTTCCGGTTCGTCTGTGTGCCGCAGCTTTGTCTGATCCATATGTTTCCTGCATGTTTGCCCATTTTTGAGCTTGACATTAAATACTCTGTTGCACTCCTTGGCCATGACAGTATCAGCGATCCACTTGGGATCCTGACCATAAATGAGAACATATACAGGATAATTTACAGAAATATAGCATGACACAGCTGCATGATCGTGATACCCTTGCTGACTTTGTCTTCTATATTCAACATGATTATTCAAGTCAGGGTGTACAAGAGATAGCCTGGTCTTAAGACCTCTCCATCACTAGTTCAGCAGGCGAGACCCCGGTAAGCATGTGTGGTCTTGTCCTGTAACTAAGCAGTATGCATGACAGGCAGGTCTGCAGTGACCCTTGGGTTACTCGCTTCCTTCTCTGCTTTATGATTTGGACAGCACGTTCTGCTTGCCCATTGGATGCAGGTTTGAACGGTGCTGACCTTATATGTTTGATACCATTGAGTTTCATGAACTCTTGAAACTCCTGACTGGTGAAGCACGATCCGTTGTCGCTAACAACGATGTCAGGCAGACCATGTGTCGCGAACATGACACAGATTCTCAATGGTAGCTGTGGATGTACTGGATGCCATGATTATACACTCTATACTTTGAATATGCATCCACCACAACTAAAAACATCTTCCCCAGGAAGGGACCTGCAAAGTCTATGTGGATCCTGGACCATGGTTTGGACGACCACGACCACAGACTCAGCGGCAATTCCACTGGTGCTTTGCTGAGCTGTATGCAAGTGTTGCACTGATGCTGACATGATTCCAGCTCAGAGTCAATTCCCGGTCACCATACATGAGACCTGGCGATGGCTTTCATCATTACAATGCTAGGATGTGTGCTATGTAGCTCACGCACAAATTTCTCTTTCCCTTTCTTGGGCATAACAACACGATTGCCCCACAGTATACAATCCAACTGAATAGACAGTTCATCTTTGCGACGAATGTAAGGTTTGGTCTCCTCGCACATTTGCTTGGGTATGGCAGACCAATCACTTTTGAGGATGCAACGCTTCACCACCGATAAAATTGGGTCCTGGCTGGTCCATGGTCCAGGTCTTATTTTGAGCCGTGACAGGGGTACCTTCGCTCTCAAAAGCATCAATAACTAACAATAGGTCCGCCGGTTGTGGTGTTTCCACCTCCGGTGTGGGCAACGGTAGACTGCTCAAAGCATCGACACAATTCTCGGTGCCAAATCTGTGGCGAATGACATAATCATAAGCGGATAATGTCAGCGCCCAACTCTGGATGCGGGATGAAGCATTGGTATTGATACCTTTGTTTTCAGATAACAGTGAAATGAGCGGCTTGTGATCTGTCTCCAGTTCAAACCGAAGACCAAACAGGTGCTGATGCATCTTTTTAGCCCTATACACACAGGCTAGTGCTTCTTTTTCTACCATGCTGTAGGCTCTTTCCGCTTTAGACAAACTTATTGAAGCATATGCGACTAGTTGAAGTTTACCCGACTCATTAGCTTGTTGGAGTACGCAACCAATTCCATATGACAAAGCATCACAGGCTAATACTAAACGTTTACATGGGTCATAATGTACCAGCAACTTGTTAGAGCAAAGCAGATTAGTGGCTTTCTCAAAAGCTCTGTCTTAAGATGCACCCCACACCCAGTTGTTGCCTTTTCTTAGCAGCATTCTAATAAGGTGTTCAATTTAGGTAGGAAGTTACCAAAGTAGTTGAGTAGACCCAGGAACGAACGCAGCTCCGTCACATTCTGCAGCTTGGGTGCATTCTTGATGGCCTTGGTTTTCGCGTCCGTGGGCCTGATGCCGTCAGCAGTAATTTTCCTCCCAAGGAATTCGACCTCTGGTGCCATGAAGACGCACTTCGAGCATTTTAGTCTGAGTCCCACTTTGTCCAGATGATGTAGAATCTCTTCCAGGTTGTTCAGCTGTTCCTCAGAGTCACGACCTGTGATCAGGATGTCATCTTGGAACACGACGGTTCTGGGAACGGACTTCAATTGATTCTCCATGTTCCTCTGAAATATTGCTGCAGCCAAGCGAATTCCAAAAGGACACCTGTGATAAATAAATAGTCCTTTATTCGTGTTATGGCACGTAAGTCTCTTCGACGTCTCGACCAGCTCCTGTTTCATGTAGTCCGACGTCAATTCCAGTTTGGTGAACAACTTCCCCCTGGCTAGCGTTGCAAACAAGTCATCAACCTTCGGTAATGGGTACTGATCCTGTTTTGAAACCCTGTTGATTGTAGTCTTGTAGTCTGCAGATATTCTGACTGTGCCATCACGTTTGAGCAAGGGAACAATGGGGCTGCCCCAGTCATTAAATTCAACCTGTGATATGATCCCTTCACACTGGAGTCTGTCGAGTTCGATTTCGACCTTCTCCTTCATCATATATGGAACTGCCCAAGGTTTATGATGGATGGGTCTTGCATCTGAGTCGACGTGGATCTGCACCTTGGCTCCTGTGAAGTTGCCAATGCCTGGTTCGAACAGCGAGGTGAACATGTTCAGTACTTGGGCACATGTATCTTTCTCTGATGACAACGCCTTGATGTCATTCCAATCGCATCTGATCTTTTCAAGCCAGTTGCTGCCGAACAGCGTTGGGCCATTGCCTGGGACAATCCAGCAGTAACTCGTGAACCGTACCGTCATACGACACTTTAATTGTGGCACTGCCATTCACCGTTATGAGTTCTTTGGTGTACGTGGGCAACTTGGCATTGACTGGACTCAGCCTGGGCCGCAAAGCCTTAGTATCCCACAACTTATCGAATGCACACTGGCTCATTATCGATTGACTCGCCCCCATGTCCAGTTCCATCGATACCGGCACGCCATTAAATTTCATGCTGATAATTATCAGTTTGCTCTTAGTTAGGAACGAGTACAGTCCATACACTTTCTCCTCTGGTATCTCGGATTGTGTATCCGCATCCGCGATAGTCTGCCCATCATTCTCCACATGGTGTGTTGCAGCTCGCTTGCTCATCTGCGGACACTTGCGCTGGAGATGCCCCACTCTCAGACAGCTTTTGCAACTATATTGCTTAAATCGGCACTGCTGGTGTCGGTGATTTCCCCCACAACGGCAACACGGAGAAATCGGATGCATTCCCGCTGACGGACTTTGGGTGGCCACAGGTTTCGCGTATGCAGTCGGGTAGGCCCTGCCATGTGCCGCTCAGCTGAACGCCAAATCAATCATATTTACAATATTTACCGAGTTTCGATTTTTCACTGATATCTGCTTTAGACTTCTATCCGTCGTCATGCATGACTGACCGATCGTGGTGGCTCTGTTCAAGCCCAACGTCTCCACCGCCAGTAGTTTACGCAGGATCACCTCTTGGTTGATGCCGATTACAAAGAAGTCCCACAGCATGTCTGCCAACACAGCCCCGAACTTACATGGTCCTGCGAGATGATGATGTCTTCATCTGGCTTAAGGTGGTCCTGTACTAGTGTACACAATTCTTCATACATCTTCTCTGTTGGACTCACAGGCAGGAGTAGATTCTTTATTAGACCATATATTTTTGGACCGCAAACCGTGAGGAACACCAATCTGCATCGCCGACCTCCTCCATTTTGTTGGCCAGGAAGAACTGGTTCAAATGGCTCACAAAGTCGGCCCAATCTTCTCTTTCCACAAATTGCTTCAATAATCCAATTGTGCTCATTTTTACATGCAAAGGTTCTTCGTCGCCTTGTCGCCAAATGTTGTGCATGCAATAACTGTTAGACTGAGTACTGTTTAACTCCAAGAGGTATGACCTTGGCTCTGCTTTATTAAGGCCCAAAAGTGACTAATTTACAAAATGGCTGGCCTTTTATATTTGGGCTGCACATACGTGCGTGCAGCTCAATGGCCTCCAACAGTGATGCCATCTAGTGGCTAGTGATCCCAAAAGTACATACATGACACTGTCTTGCATCCTTCTTGCTGCCATTCCCTGGGATTGCCTAGAGAAAGGTTGGTGCCCAGAGTAGCATCAGTAACAGCCCCAATTTCAGAAAATGGAGGTAGAGAGCCTAGTAGGAGCCTCCTATTCTGACCCTACAATCTGCCTTTGTAATCCTCCTTCTTGGATGAACCTCTTTAAGGTCTTTTGCCACCTCTTCTGGTACAGTAGTGGTAATCCCACTGCAAAACATCCTATCCCCAGCATTGGCGATCACCCTCTTTTGGCAGGGATCCTACTCAAAGCCTACCTTCCCTGACCCAGAAAAATGGGTGTGGGTTGTAGTAGTTTTTGAGAGGAGGGTGGAAGTCCATCTGCCCCACCCGCACCCCTATCCCCACCCCCCAGGGTATAGCTGCAGAGGTTATCCAGCCTTGTGACTCATCTGGAACTTGATAGATACTCTTCATCTAACTGTGCCACAGCTGACTTAGGAGTGCTTGAGGAAGATACTAAATACCTGAGTACTAATATTCCTCATATTGATGAACACAGAATTCATCAATAAAAATATACTTTTCATCATGGAAATTATGATATATGAGGTTTCAAAAATCTCATATTGTTTTCAGAAGCTTAACTGTGCAAAAATAAATTTGGGTGAATTCACCATTCCCGTTCTCCCAACTGAGAGCTATGCTCAAAAGGAGGGCAGATCAAAAATAGAGGACTAGAAAATCCACAGTCTTTATAATGTGCCATAACTTTAGTACTGGAACAGCTGGAAACTATACTGGAACCTCTTGTGCCAGGTCCTTGCCTTTCCCTGATGTTTCCTCTTTGGCCATTTGGGTGCAGCGCTCCTGTCTATCTTAAGCTTGGTGAACGCCAGAATTCCCAAACTGCGGGTCTTCAGTGGGACCCAGCATAAGGTTGACGGAGATATGATCAGAAGTAACTTGCCAAGATATGGGACCCACTTGGGGGTCCAGGCTGGGTCCAGGCTCGTTGTGTGACATGCCCACCCGAGGCCTGCATTGCTGCCCCAGCCAAAGTTCATGTGACCAGAGGGAGTTCCCTTCGATTGAGGACCATTAGTGGACATCCAAGTCATTAGAGACACATTTGAAGTGTCTGCCATGCCACAATGCCAGGAAATCTGGTGTGGACACCCCCTGAAACAGGCTAATTAAATGACCTACCCTGGCCCTGGAAAGTCCACCAGTGTCGATCGCAAAGATTCCTGGCAGAATCCCGGCATAATTGCCAGGATCACTGAGCTGCAGACTTTCAGGGCCAAGGTTGCAACAGTATAGTGCTGACTCTCTATCCCATGCTCCCTGTGGGCATAGCTCCCTACTGTGAATTTACCTTATTTTTTTATCTTGATCTTTGCAATCCACAAAAAAAGTATCTCCTCTGAGACAACTCTATCTTTCTATGTAGTGTATGAAAACAGCATGTATGAAAAATTGAGATCACTGTGTGCATGCATGCAGGAACTGTGAGCATTTACAGAGCAACTGTTGTCATTAAAAACGACGGCATGCCTGAGCTGATTGTAAGCTGGATCCCAGTGAAGAGCCAATGCCCTCAGCTCCACCCCTTTACTCAATGGCCACCTAAAGGGCAAGCAGAGGCTCTACGGTGGGAAGACACCTGAACAGCCTCAGTTTTTTTTTTTAAGTGTCTTTTATTTTAGTATATTGCATTAAATTGCCCTTTCCTGGATCTCTTCCTACAGCTGATTACATTAAGAACAAATCCAGATGCAGCCACTCAGAACAAGAGATTACAATTCACCCAGAATCAGAGGAAAGACGACTCAAAGACATCAACCTCTGTAACAAGTGTGAACCAGGCAAATACATCTCGACTTGAAGGATTTCAGACTGATAACCATCGCCTGCGAATGAAAATCACAGAGGTGCTCACTTTGCTTTCAACCATATCTGCTCATTTTCTCTTTTCTTTCCAATGAATCATGCAAACAGTTTCAAACAGAGACAGCAGTGAAGTTCGAATGAATACCCTCGAGAAGATCAATTGTTTTGAAAACTCAAAGGAAAATGATAATCATGAATATTTATGTAGGGAAATATGAGGATAACCAGCTACATCAAGGCAGAGAGTCGGTATCCAGATGCCAACCAATAATACATTTCTTAGGCTTTTTATTAGAACTTGGAAAATTGATAGTCTCTAGTGAATGTACAAACTAGGGATTCCCATATTTTGAAAATGATTAAGTCTCTTGGCAGATGGAAGGAATTCTTTCAGTTTCTGAGATTACTAGTTTTTCTTTATTTTTCTTTCAAAATCTGTTGTGCAGTTTACAGCTCATCAAAGGTCAGGACTCATGATCATTTCACATTCACAAATAAATATATATATGAGAGTCGAAGCATGTTATTTCCCATTTCTAAACTTTTCACACTACAAATACTTTGTTTACATTTGATACATGTTAATGGGAACAGAGACATTCTTTCAAGGGGAAATTATTTTCAGGCACCAATTGTTTGCCAATGTATTTATGCAGCTCTGATAAATTTGTGCTTACTGGAGATGGTCCATGAATGTGACAATTTAATTTCCACTGGGCCATCCGAATTAATTGACTTCAGCTATATAATGGGACAGGCTAAGAGCTGAGTGCAGAATTCATGAATCTATGATGCACTCTGAAGAATGGAAAATTCCAATTCTTGTCTGCAACTTGGATACAGTACAAATTGCAATTAAATTCTTTGAAGCATCTGATGCTTAGAAGCCTCTCTTCGCTCATAGCTTAGGAAAGGTCATTGCAATTCACATAGGCATAATTGAATTTAAACTGTATTCATTGAGGGTACGCTGCTTCCCTTTACAGCTTGACAAAGAGCTTGAGGAGGTTACCATGCAGCTACAGGACACGCCTGAAAAGACGCAGTACATTAAGCAAAACCACATTCAAGAGCTGAATAACATCCTGAGCATACGGAACTTCACAGATGGAAAAGGTAAGAGCATCTGTCTGTAATACCCTTAGAAAATTCAGCAACACTTCAAAGGAGACAGAGCTTTTGACATTGTTTAATCATTTTTGATATATAGCAGCACACTGCTGGTGTTAATTTCAATTTTATTTGCTGCAAATTACAATATTTTAATCTATTTGTCCTGAAAGGTTCTTAAATCCAATCCAGCTTGTGTAACTTTGGATATCTGTAAGATTACAGTCCAATATAGATTGTGGGTTTATTTTTCCCTTGGCTGCACTCTGAGTCTGGTAATTCTCTGATATTACGAGACAGCAAATGGAATATGAAAACCCCAAAAAATGACTGAAGAAATATCAGAGCCCAATATATTACATTTTTCTGGCTGCCTGCCTTCTTTAATATCCCATTACTGAGGGGATTACATTGAGATACCTCTTTGGGGCAAGTGGAGGTCAGAGAGGTATTCATAAATCTGAATTACATGAAACAGCTGCTAAAATAGTCAGTATAATAAAAGAGCTAACCCAAGGTACCCAAAACGGAGTGCCGGGCTGCACGATGGCAGCCCGGACCATGCTAAAGAACAGGTATGGTGGCCGACCCAAGAGTCGGCAAAAAATCTAAGACGGCGACGAGGAGCGCTTGCGACCACCCCTCTAACTTCCGCCTCGCGAGCGGATGTTGGCCAGCTTTGCAACCCATGACCAAATCCAATGACATCGTCGCCAGTTGAGCGGTGGCCCGGGACACTAATCACGGGCGTGGTGCTGCCATTACAGCGCCTCCGCAAACTCCTGGGCAATTTCCCATAGCGCCGCACACCCCCCACCCCCCATCCCCCGCCCCCCTGGATGAAAAGTGTTTTGTGCCTGGGTAAAGGGTCTCTGAAAAAGGGGCAATTTCACCCCCATTGTCTTTGGTCCCCGCCTCAATCTATGTAAACTTGCCACAAATTCCTTCACTTTCTCCAACTACAGTCTCAGGCTCGAACAAACAGTTTGCAATCGCAGCATTCTATTCAACCCCAAGTTAAGCTTCTGATCCCATATCATCTTCATTACGAGAACTGTACCGCTGTCCACATGCAATCTTCTTTCATGGAAATGTCATGGAAATCCCTAATACAACTATAGCTGTAAAGGAGCCCTATTTTACTTTTCTAACTGCAATATTATGCATTTTAATTCTTTGCGAGAGTACTTTTTATACTCGTGGACCTCTGTGATGTGCTCATGGTAAGTCAAAGGATAGGCTGTTTTAATATGGAGAGGAATATTATAACATGTAAACTACAATACATTATTTGGTTCTTAACGTGTATCTATGTCCCTTTAAGGACATAAGTATTAATTGTAGTAAATAAGAAATCCAGGAGGCGAAATTCCCCATCGCCCTGTTTGGGGGCAGTAAACATAGAAACATAGAAAATAGGGGGTGCAGGAGTAGGCCATTCGGCCCTTCGAGCCTGCAACGCCATTCCATGAGTTCATGGCTGAACATGCAACTTCAGTACCCCATTCCTGCTTTCTCGCCATACCCCTTGATCCCCCGAGTAGTAAGGACCTCATCTAACTCCTTTTTGAATATATTTAGTGAATTGCCCTCATCAACTTTCTGTGGTAGAGAATTCCACAGGTTCACCACTCTCTGGGTGAAGAAGTTTCTCCTCATCTCGGTCCTAAATGGCTTACCCCCTATCCTTAGACTGTGACCCCTGGTTCTGGACTTCCCCAACATTGGGAGCATTCTTCCTGCATTTAAACTTTTTAAACCTGTCAGAATTTTAAACGTTTCGATGAGATCCCCCCTCATTCTTCTGAACTCCAGTGAATACAAGCCCAGTTGATCCAGTCTTTCTTGATATGTCAGTCCCGCCATCCCGGGAATCAGTCTGGTGAACCTTCGCTGCACTCTCTCAATAGCAAGAATGTCCTTCCTCAAGTTAGGAGACCAAAACTGTACACAATACTCCAGGTGTGGCCTCACCAAGGCCCTATACAACTGTAGTAACACCTCCCTGCCCCTGTACTCAAATCCCCTCGCTATGAAGGCTAACATGCCATTTGCTTTCTTAACCGCCTGCTGTACCTGCATGCCAACCTTCAATGACTGATGTACCATGACACCCAGGTCTCGTTGCACCACCCTTTTCCTAATCTGTCACCATTCAGATTATAGTCTGTCTCTCTGTTTTTACCACCAAAGTGGATAACCTCACATTTATCCACATTATACTTCATCTGCCATGCATTTGCCCACTCACCTAGCCTATCCAAGTCACTCTGCAGCCTCATAACATCCTCCTCGCAGCTCACACTGCCACCCAACTTAGTGTCATCTGCAAATTTGGAGATACTACATTTAATCCTCTTGTCCAAATCATTAATGTACAATGTAAACAGCTGGGGCCCCAGCACAGAACCTTGCGGTACCCCACTAGTCACTGTCTGCCATTCTGAAACGTACCCATTTATTCCTACTCTTTGCTTCCTGTCTGCCAACCAGTTCTCAATCCACATCAGCACACTACCCCCAATACCATGTGCTTTAACTTTGCACATTAATCTCTTGTGTGGGACCTTGTCGAAAGCCTTCTGAAAGTCCAAATACACCACATCAACTGGTTCTCCCTTGTCCACTCTACTGGAAACATCTTCAAAAAATTCCAGAAGATTTGTCAAGCATGATTTCCCTTTCACAAATCCATGCTGACTTGGACCTATCATGTCACCTCTTTCCAAATGCGCTGCTATGGCATCCTTAATAATTGATTCCATCATTGTACCCACTACCGATGTCAGGCTGACCGGTCTATAATTCCCTGTTTTCTCTCTCCCTCCTTTTTTAAAAAGTGGGGTTACATTGGCTACCCTCCACTCCATAGGAACTGATCCAGAGTCCATGGAATGTTGGAAAATGACTGTCAATGCATCCGCTATTTCCAAGGCCGAGCAGGACTTCAACACCCCTCCCCATCCATTAAAGGGGAGGGCTACTGCACACTCCGTGAGGCCGCTGATGGATACACTGGGCCAGGGCAGTGTGTTGCTGAGGCCAAAGCCCGGTGCCCAAATTGAGTGGTGGGTGGCATGATGGCGGCCTAGACCACACCACGGGGGACCAAGATGGTCCGACGGGTGACTCGGCTGGAAATAAATATGGCGGTGCACGGTGCTCCCAGCCTCCACTTTAACTTTCACCCTGCGAGCAGAGGTCGGCCCAGTTTGCAACCTGCGAGGTTGGCACTGACGGCGCTCGTGGCAGCCTCATGGGGCGCTGGGCAATTTCTGCTGCGGAGCACTAAGGGGTCCCACGCACGATGATGACATCATCAGCAGTTGCGTGGCGGCCTGGGACGCTGCTAGCGGGACGTGGCACTATCGTGTCAGCACCTCCACTAACTCCCGCGGGAACAGTAGCGCCCCCCCCCCACCCACATCGGCGAAAACAATTTTGCGCCCCGTTAGCGACCCCCGGAGGCACTAACTGGAGGCACAGATCAGGGTCGTTTCAGCCCCCAGAGCCCAGTTAACATTTACATATGTAAGCGGCCTAATGCCAGTTTTAAAGATGACCAGCCTAATGTCAGGTTGGATGTCTTTCAGGCGTCCTTTTGACGCGCAACATTAGTCCCTAAAATTGGCCGTCGATGCGCCTGTTTTACACCATAAAACGGACATGACATTGTAGAATTTCTACCCTATATAAATGCAAGTATTATTATTTAATTATGGATGGCATCACTACAAAACAATCAGGGGTGGTAACCTTAGCTAGTAGCACCGCCCCCCCCATCAAATAACCAAATTTCCCTTTATTAGAACTCCAGCTGAGATCAGCTACCTTAGCACAGACTGAAGATAGAACCTGGAATCTTTGTAGTCTGTATAGCTCAGCTACTGTTTTAACCAAAAAAGCCGTCAATGATATTTAATTGAAATAAAAGATTCAAGAGAGCAGCATGCAATAAATAACCAATGAAAACTGCTGTAAATATGCTGCTCGGTGTTCCTAGGGCTTAGATATTACCTAGTGTAATCACAAGAAATGTTGGGAGCCATTTTGGGGTTAATTCTGATGCACCCTTCTTTGGTGCACTTCGGGAGCACATATCACAAAATTGCACTTGTAGCTATGATCTCCATTAAAGTTAATACGTGTACATAGGAAATTGTGTGCTGGGAGCACACATTCCCAGTGCCTACCAAGGAGCAGTGCATCGGACTTTTTAACACATTCATATAAGATATTGGAGTGGTGCCAGAAGACTAGGGAATTTCAAATGTTATAACCCTATTCAAAAAGGGGCGAGGCATAAACCCGGCAGCCACAGGCCAGTTGATGGTGGAGAAACTTTTAGAGACATTAATCCTGGACAAAATTAATTGGCACTTAGAAAAATATGGATTAATAAATGTAAGCCAGCATGGATTTGTTCAAGGCAAATCATGTTTGACTTCATTGAATTCTTTGATGAAGTAACGGAGAGGATTGGTGAGGGTAGTGCGGTTGATGTTGTGTATATGGACTTTCAAAAGGTGTTTGATAAAGTACTACATAATAGACTTGTTAACAAAATTGAAGCCTATGGGATTAAAGGGGCAGTGGCTGTGTGGATACAAAAAGGGATAAAAAGTAGATAATAGTGGTGAATGGTTGTTTTTCAGACTGGAGGGAAGTGTGCAGTGGTGTCTCCAGCAGTTGGTGTTGTTAGTATTGCTCTTTATGATATATATTAAGAACATAAGAAATAGGAGCAGGAGTAGGCCATATGGCCCCTCGCGCCTGCTCCGCCATTCAATAAGATCATGGCTGATCTTCAACCTCAACTCCACTTTCCTGCCCGATCCCCCTATCGCTTGATTCCCCTAGAGTCCAAAAATCTATCTATCTCAGCCTTGAATATAATCAGCGATTCAGCATCCATATCCCTTTGTGATAGAGAATTCAAAAGATTCACAACCCTCTGAGTGAAGAAATTCCTCAGTCTTAAATGGCCGACCCCTAATCCTGAAACTGTGTCCCCTAGTTCTAAACTCTCCAGCCAGGAGAAACAGCCTCTCAGCATCTACCGTGTCAATCCTCCTCAGAATCTTATACATATATTAATGACCTGGTCTTGGGTATACAGGGTATAATTTCATAGTTTGCAGATGATATGAAACTCGGAAATGTAGTTAACAGTGAGGAGGATAGTAACAGACTTCAGGAGAACAGAAACAGATTTGTGAAATGGGGGTGGTGGGGGCACATGGCAGATGAAATTTAATGCCGAGAAGTGTGAAGTGATTCATTTTGGTAGGAAAGACAATATAAATTAATTGGTACAATTTTAAAGGGAGCAGAGAGGCGGTGTATGTACACAAATCTTTGGAGATGACAGGACAAGTTGAGAAGGCTGTTAAAAAGACACATGGGACCCTTGGCTTTATAAATAGAGGCATAGAGTAGAAAAGGAAGGAAATTATGCTGAACCTTTATATAATACTGGTTAGGCCCCAGCTGGAGTAATATGCCCAATTCTGGGCACCACACTTTAAGAAGGATGTCAAGGCCTCAGAGAGTGTCCAGAGGATTGGTACCAGGGATGAAAGACTTCAACTACGTGGAGAGACTGGAGAAACTAGGGGTTGTTCTTCTCAGAGCAGAGATGGTTAAGGTGAGATTTGATTAAGGTGTCCAAAATCATGAAGTGTCTTGATAGAAAAAACAAGGAGAAACTGTTTCCGGTAACAGAAAGGTAGGTAACTGAAGGACACAGATTTAAAGTAATTGCCAACAGAACCAGACATGAGGAAAATGATGTTTACGCAACAAAATGCACTGCCTGAAATGGTGGTGGAAGCGAATTCAATAGTAACTTTCAAAAGGGAAATGGATAGATGCTTGAAATGTAAAACATTGTAGGGCTATGGGGAAAGAACAGGGGAGTGGGACTAATACGATAACTCTTTCAAAGATCTGGTACAGGCATGATGGGCTGAATGGCCTACTTCTGTGCTGTATCATCTATGATTCTATGATTTCATTACATTAGTGTAGAATTATTTGTATTTTTTCTTATTTGTATTCAATAATCATGTGGGAATGGAGCCCTGCAGTGAACAAAATTAACATCATCAAATTTCTTTATAGATAGTGACAAGCCTCTAATGAAAAACCACCATGATTCGCGGTCACAGGTGCCTTGGGGCACCGCACTGGAGCCTTCCAGAACAAACAAAGATGTCATAGAAGATATCAACTCTCCCGAACAGTACGTAATATAACAAGTATATTACCAAAATGCAGAAGCAATCGTTACCATTATTACTAGTTTATTTCATGCTAAAATCAAAATGTTGTCTCCCTAAATGTTTTAATTAACCAGTAATTTGACCTATTATTTTAGTCATGTTATATGTTTTTCAATGTTTCCTCAGCTGCAAATATATCTTAATGTTGTAACATTTCACTTAGAACAGTGATCAGCAGTGCAACTATTTAATTACTGGGTAAATCATTGGCAAAGCCATCTTCTACATCGTTGCACCTCGACTGGAGCTTGAGTAGCTAGACAAAGGTGGCCTTGTTATTCAGCATTGTTATCCAACTCTCCTGACTAGGAATCAGATCAAAGTCTCACATTCATTAGCAGTGATGTCGGCTTGGATATGGGGCATCAATAGTTTCAACAT
This sequence comes from Pristiophorus japonicus, assembly GCF_044704955.1. Lineage (NCBI taxonomy): Eukaryota > Metazoa > Chordata > Chondrichthyes > Pristiophoridae > Pristiophorus > Pristiophorus japonicus. Next base: position 169,720,915 of record NC_091981.1, on the reverse strand, counting down.
TGAGGAATTGTTCCATTTCAACACCATCCACATATCAATATTTCCTGCATACCAATGACCTTGAGTTCCTCTATCAGGCCAGCTTCTTCTTCATTTGCCACTGTGGTAAGGGATGACAGCAATGTGCATGGTCTCATCTTGAGATTCTCCAGTGTACCCTGGTTCATATGCTGCACTTGTGTCACAGAGGAGGAAGTAGATACGTTTGATAACCCTGCTGTGGAGGTTTCCATCTGATGGATGCTGTAGTGTTTCCCTTGTTGAGGGTGGCCTTGGTGGGAAGTTTCTCTTGCAGCAATTGACTCATCATGTGTGGTGTAAAATGAGAGTGAAACTATTGTATAATCAATTTGATGTTCATTGTAGCATTAGAGCTGGCATTGTAGTGAATGGGAAGAGAGTTCAGGCAAAGATTAAGAATGTAAGAAATAGGAGCGGGAATAGGCCATACGGCCCCTCGAGCCTGCTCCGCCATTCAATAAGATCATGGCTGATCTGATCTTGGCCTCAATTCCACTTTTCTGCCCGCTCCCCATAACCCTCGACTCCCCTATAATTAAAAAATCTGTCTATCTCCACCTTAAATATATTCAATGACTCAGCCTCCACAGCTCTCTGGGGCAGAGAATTCCAAAGATTCCCGACCGTCTGAGAAGAAATTCCTCCTCATCTCCATTTTGAATGGGTGACCCCTTATTCTGAAACTATGCCCTCTAGTTCTAGATTCCCCCACGAGGAGAAACATCCTCTTGCATCTACCCTGTCAAGCCCCATCAGAATCTTATACATTTCAATAAGATCACCTCTCAGTCTTCTAAACTCCAATGAGTATAGACCCAACCTGCTCGACCTTTCTTCATAAGACAATCCCTTCCTTAGGAATAAACCTAGTAAGTCTTCTCTGAATTGCCTCCAATGCAAGTATATCCCTCCTTAAATAAAGAGTCCAAAACTGTACTCCAGGTGTGGTATCATCAATATCCTGTACAGTTGTAGCAAGACTTCCCTAGTTTTATACTCTATCCCCCTTGCAATAAAGGCCAACATTCCATTTGCCTTCCTAATTTCTGAAAGCTTGGTGCTTGAAACATTTCCTGATTATCATTACAGCTAGCTTATTTGTCCCACGAACATTGCTACAAGCTAGAACGATGAGGTGCTCCTTGTTAGGCTTATAACCATTTTGTGGAAAAGTCCCATTTCATTCCCATTGTTCACAGGTTTGGTTCTTCAATTAGCTTCTTGGATTTTTTTTCTGAAAGAATCCGATATTTCCATAGAAACCAGCAATTGCCTTCTAACATCCTCTAGCTGCCTCTTTACAGCATACAACGGGCATGAGGGCCAATCTTGAAGACCAACATCCTGCTTCCCAAGGATGCCCGAAAGACGCCCGACCTGATTTTGTTTGGGGAGAATTTTTGTGTGACCAGGAGAAGCAAGAGTATTCCCCCTGGTTACACAAAATGGTTGTGCCCTGCTGCCAGTCCGTGCTGGATCTCCTCCAGATCGGCTCCCCCCACAGGTCCAACCTGCCAGCCAGTTCAGCACAGGAGCTCTCCAATTTCCCACCATTTCACAACCAGCGGTGTTCAAATGAGGCCTGAACCCAAAAGTGGTTGGGTGTGGTCAACAAGGTAAAGGGCTCAGCCGCTCCGACACCCATTTTGGGCGGAAGTTGAAATCCCCTCGAGAAATTTAAGCTACTGAGAAAGCACTGGCAGATGAAAAAAAAATCAGAATGCATTTTAAGTGATTTGTGGAAATCACAAGACGACACGCTTTCACCAGAAAGTAGCTGCTATTCTGTGTAGTACAGGCTGTGACAGGGAAGCAGGACACCATTACAGTGCCATCTCCAGGAATACCAAGTACTTATGTGTCTTCAGTGAAACATACGGCCTCCATACCAAATGTAATATGTAACTAGTTGATCATTCGTGCTGATACACACAGTAAGTTAGAGACTTATCTCTCTCTGCTGACTTTGTGTTTCGGATTCCCTATCTATCTTTTTTCTGGTTTTGTATCACTCTTTTCTCTTGCGGTGTGGGAGCATTTTACCTGAGTGATCAAGAATCTAATTAACAAAGTTGACCACACTCCACACTCCACTGGTAGAATGGTTAGCGATTTAAAGAAGCAATAAAGGGGAAGCAATATAATTAGAGCACATGGGAAATGGAAATAAATTCAATGAAGATGAAACAAGGATACCTTTCCTATAAGAGTGGAAATACAAACATAAGTGGTTCACAAATAGAAGTTTAAGTATTGTTAATCTATATCTGCAGGCACTAATTATAGAATGATGAGTGGATCAAATCAACAAGTTTCACCACCAATATGTCAATGGAAGCAATTATTTAAACAAATTTTACCCTTATAGCCACTGCAGATTTCACTCTAATTAAATTTGAGCAATAAGTGATGATAATTTTTTATTCTCTTTTGCAGTATACAACGCAGACTGTCTTTGCAGCTACCCATTCTTCATCATGCCTACTTGCCATCAATAGGTGGAGTTGATGCTAGTAGTGCCAGTCCGTGTGTTAGTCCCAGTGCCAGCCCTCGGCACAGACATGTGCAGCCACCATTTCGAGTCATGGTTTCCGGCCTGTAAAGAAAAGGCTTTGTAGCCTGTACTAATGAGTACTCAGCGTTTGGACTGCGTACTCCACCTAGTTCTCTGCTACGTACACAACGCACGCTCTCCTTACCACAGAGGAATAGGCATTTGAAACAGACACTACTGGATTCCTGAGCCAGTTTGTGTGGTTTTGGGGAGATGTCCTGAATCAGACCTGTAGCCTTATCTGTGAAGTTTTTGTTTCTGCATAAACTGGATGTACATTTCCTTCCCAGAAAGAGTGACAGGTTTTCTTAAGGAAGCAGGGACTGAAGTTTTATCAAAACAGCGCAATTGTTTTTAGTGCCACAATCATGAAGGGAGAAAAAAATGAGTTGCTATGCAAAATTTGATACATAATAATGGTTCACACTTCAAACAAAATCCAGCATATAAATTTTAATTGTAGCATAAAAGCAAATATTATCACTATTTCTGCACGTGATGACACAGAAGAAACTTCCTGTACTAGATCCCTAAACAAATTTTGATATGGAGAATGAAGCTTTGTAATAAATATGTCCATTGTAGGAATGTGTTTCTAGTGTAGAAACATAATTGATTTAGGAAGACACATTCTGATAAGTCACAGGGGTCTTTTGAACAGAGTAAGTGAAAAGTATATAGATTGGTGTAGAAGTGATCTTGTTACCAGTTTGATAAAGAGTGAGGTTTGCCAGCTAAAAATATTATGGCTTGCTTGTGTCCTAAACCTTTGTTCAGATAAAACCTGTTATCTCTTGCTCGCAAATTGATGATTTCTGGTTTCGGTGCACATTTGTAGTACTACTGACTGAAACTGGTGTGTGCTTACCAAATAAGAACCAGAGTGGTACTAGTAGACATGGGGATGCAGTCACTTCCTGCTTGAATAAAATACAACAGACACTTACTTCATGTACTGAAAGCAAGAGATAAACAGGTTCGATGTGCAAATCCATCGCTCTCTCCATCTCTGTCTTCCCATATGCCTGTCTGTATCTTTGCTTAGCTATCTCACTCCGTGTACATATTTATTGTATCCTTGTTCACAATACTACATGTGAATAAATTGTTTTCATTATTCTCCACACACACCCCCACCCCCCTCCTAACTTACTTCAGCAGCCAATCTGCTTCAGCGAATGATGTCAGCAGACAAGGAACAGTTTATTGTCATTTTGGCAGTACAAAAAAATGAATGAAACAAAATCTGTCTTGAAACTAAACTTACGTCCAAGGGTATAATAAAACAAACATACTGAGTGCAAGTTGAGCTACAGTGTAACTCGTGATTGTTTATATTCTCATCATGCTTAAAAATCTCCAACTCAAATCACACAAGTCCACATAACTAGCTTCTGTTTGCCTGATATGCAGTGCACATTCTGTCTCCACAGGGGCACATTACATTTACCTACACCACAGAATTTAATAGCAGGTGAGCAATAGCAATGGTTTTGGGACCTCCAAGTATGTAGGAGTACTGCTAGTTTTTAACTGGCTAAGACTGCATCGATTACCAAAACGGAGCACTAGTAAGCTTCCTGTTGCTTGTCCAGCTTGGACTATCCTATCTGTTAGGGCATTACTTTGCAGGATTATCCAGAGCCAAGTGTGAAGAATCCCAATGCCTGTGACAGGTCTACCCCTCCGGGTTCCATTAGTGAGCCGTGTTCACTGATCAATCATTTGCAGCATTTTACAGTAGTGTGAACTACCTGGCTCAGGTATTGTGTTTCTGAGTCTGTCTCAGAGGATTGACTCTGTGCCATCTTCCATTCCTATGCATCATCTTGGAGTCAAATTGGATCCCAACAAGATGCTGCTCATGTCCCTTCCAGGAGGATAGTTCTTAGTTGGTCATTAAGTTAGTTGACAAGTGTGAGTTGGAGCCCTCGCTCGCAGACAACATGCACCAGGAACTCATCTTGACTGACATGGCGAAGCGTCTAAATGGGAGATTGGTATTTTACTGTTACCACTGCAGTCAATAGGTTATGTCATAACTTAGATTCTGATCGTGTCCAAAAGGCCCCATTGAAGCTTAGGTATGCACTCTCCCGAGCCAGATTTGTATTTCTGTCAAGGTTGCACAATCCCATGTTCATCTATGTCAAAAGAGCATGCTCAGTGCACTGATAAACCAGTCCTAATAAGCTTTTAATAAATGTTGTGAGGAAATGCTGTTTTCTGGTATCCTGAATGGTAACACTGGCTGTTAATGTATTTCCCTGCCTCCTTAATTCAACTTCTAACCAGGTTTATTTTTGAAGACAGTTCATCATATGGAAGGAGGACTGAATATTGTATATAATGTATACACAAGTTCTCTGTAGAAATATTATTCTAACATAGCAGGAAAAAACAAAAAAAGTATTGGACTGTTGGAGGTGAGCGTGTGTATCTGTGACTGTCTGTGAATACTGACTGTGTGCAGTTTATTAGGTTTAAACCATACAGTACATTTCTGTCTTAATGATACAGTAGTTCTTTCCCTTAAGGAAACATTTTTATTTCCTGCTAATATCAAAGACCCACAAAGTAATATAGTTATTTAATGTTTCTGTTCTTTTATACAGCAGCAAAAAAAGGGTAAATTAACGGAGAAGGCTGTGCCCCGAATGGCATTATCCAAATCATATTAGTGCACAAATGCTTTATCTAGACTGGAACTGCCAGGATAAACTGTAAATGAACAGAAGGTTTCTTGTACCCTTATACTGCATGAATCAATTTTTAATAAATTGTTGCGAATCTGTTTTTATGAATAAAATACAAAAACTCAAGGTTCTTGTATTCTTCTGTTCTGTGGAATAACCTGACTCTTGCAGATCTGACAGAGGTGCATGCTGGGTTCCTGTTGCTTTCCATCTTGCAACACTGCCCAAAGACTGCTGTGTGTAGATTACTTTGACACCATGCGCTCCATGATTCAAACTGCCATATCTAACACAGATTAAGAATAATATTCCCACTGACAAAAACAGCTCTATTTATTTTCTTGGCTAAACTATCTCTGCTACATTTAATTCTTTTCATTGACAATATACTTGTTTAATATGTTAATACATTCAAGAATCCTCAACATGCACAATGTTTTACTTTATGAATTGACCAAATTTGAAATTGTTAGATACTTTTTCGAACAAAATTGTTTTGGGTGCACGGGAGTGCAGGGTACAATCCCTGCCCCTGAAATGTGCGCGTACTTCCTGCCCACTGGTTAGCGCCCAAAAAACAGGCACTATGTGGTCTAATTTATAGGCCATAGGTTTTTGTCTCCACACTTTGGTGGCAAACTGGCAGAGCAGATCACTAGATATAAGGCCTTTGCCAATGTTGCTCGATTCATCGCAGTTCAAATCCAAATAGGAGCAATCTTCATGAAGACAGCAAATTTTATGGTTAGCGTCCACCACCTTGATCATTGATGAGCTGTGATAGACAATATGGGCTGGAAAAATCTCAGCACATCCAACTTTATGGTGACAATGGATCATCTGCCCTATACAGTGTCAGGGCCCCCCACAAAGCTGGCAACGAGGAAAAGGCCTTACCAACACCAGCGGATGGCAGGATGAAGATCCAATATCTTTGGTATATTTGGTACCAATCCCTTATCAGCTATTGTCAAAGCAGAATTTCTATTTCCAGATGATGCCTTAGTATTAGCTGTGGCTGAAGCATCATGCTTACGAACATCAAGAAGCGTGCAGAGCCATGGAAAACACCTTTAGCTTGCTCAACTCAAACCAAACCACGTAAGACTGATAATGGTCAGTATTTTTCTTATTGGCTGAGAAGTGAATGAAACAATTGGCACCATGCAGTACTACTTAGATGGACCCGGTTGAAACATTTTGGGATAATGCTGTGTGACCAGAGGGTACTGATGGATTGACAGTGCTAATGTAGCAGCTGGGACCACTAAAGAAGGGTGAGATTGACCAGTGTCATTTTCACTGGGCAGGACAGTTTTTCAACTTTTTCCAGATTGATATCTTGGAATCTATGCTACAGGCTGAAAAAATCAGACAAATATGGCAAGTGCTGGTGTCATGCTAAGTAATCAGACAACATGCAAGACTTGAGTATTTTTCACTATTTACCACTGATGGGCAGTAATCATTGTGCATGGAATTCCAAACTTTTAAAGAAAGAACGCGATATACTTCCAAATCAAGATGGTGTGTGACTTGGAGGGGAACGTGGAGGTTGTGGTATCCCCATGCATCTGCTACCCTTGTCCTTCTAGGTGGTAGAGGTCACGGGTTTGGGAGGTGCCATTGAAGAAGCCTTAGTAAGTTGCTGCAGTGCATTCTTGTAGATGGTACACACCTTAACCAATGTATGCCAATGATGGAGGGAGTGAATGCTTAAGGTGGTAGATGGGGTGCCAATCAAGCAGGCTGCTTTGTCCTGGATGGTGTCGAGTTTCTTGAGTGTTGTTGGAGCTGCACTCATTGAAGCAAGTGGAGAGTATTCCAACTCACTCCAGACTTGTGCCTTGTAGATGGTGGAAAGGCTTTGGGGAGTCAGCAGGTGAGGCGCTCGCTGCAGAATACCCAGCTTCTGACCTGCTCTTGTCAGCACAGTATTTATGTGGCTGATCCAGTTATGTTTCTGGTCAATGGTGACGCCCCCAGGATGTTGATGGTGGGGGGTTCCATGCTGATAATGCCGTTGAATATCAAGGGATGGTGGTTAGTCTCTCGTTTGTTGAAGATAGTCATTGCCTGGCATTTATGTCGCATGAATGTTAGTTGTCGCTTATCAGCCGAAATGTTGTCCGGGTCTTACTGCATAAAGGCATGGACTGCACCATTATCTGAGGAGTTGAGAATGGCACTGAACACTGCAGTTATCAGTGAACATCCCCACTTCTGACCTTATGATGGAGGGAAGGTCATTGATGAAACAGCTAAAGTTGGTTGGGCCTAAGATACTGCCCTGAGGAACTCCTGTAACAATGTCCGGGGGCAGTAATGATTGACCTCCAACTACCACAACCATCTTCCTTTGTGCTAGGTATGACTACAGCCAGTGGAGAGTTTTCCCCGATTCCCATTGGCACCAGTTTTACTAGGTCTCCTTGATGCCACACTCGGTCAAGTAGTGCCTTGATGTCAAGGGCAGTCACTCACAACTCACCTCTGGAATTCAGCTCTTTTGTCCATGTTTGGACCAAGGTTGTAATGAAGTCTAGAGCTGAATGGTCCTGGCGGAACCCAAACTGGACATCGATGAGCAGGTTATTGGTGAGTAAGTGCCGCTTAATATCTCTGTCGACGACACCTTCCATTACTTTGTTGATTTTAGAACATAATAAGAGCAGGAGTAGGCCATACAGCCCCTCGAGCCTACTCCGCCATTTAATATGATCATGGCTTATCCAATCATGGACTCAGCTCCACTTCCCCGCCCGCTCCCCATAACCCCTTATCGTTTAAGAAACTGTCTCTTTCTGTCTTAAATTTATTCAATGTCCCAGCTTCCACAGCTCTCTGAGGCAGCAAATTCCACAGATTTACAACCCTCAGAGAAGAAATTCCTCATCTCAGTTTTAAATGGGCAGCCCCTTATTCTAAGATTATGCCTCCTAGTTCTAGTCTCCCCCATCAGTGGAAACATCCTCTCTGCATCCATCTTGTCAAGCCCCCTCATAATCTTAAAAGTTTCGAGAAAATCACCTCTCATTCTTCTGAATTCCAATGAGAAGAGGTCCAACCTACTCAACCTTTCCTCCTAAGTCAACCCCCTCATCCCCGGAATCAATCTAGTGAACCTTCTCTGAACTGCCTCCAAAGCAAGTATATCCTTTCGGAAATATGGAAACCAAAACTGCATGCAGTATTCCAGGTGTGGCCTCATCAATATCTTACATAGCTGTAGCAAGACTTCCCTGCTTTTATACTCCATCCCCTTTGCAATTAAGGCCAAGATACCATTGGCCTTCCTGATCACTTGCTGTACCTGCATACTATCCTTGTTTCATGCACAAGTACACCCAGATCCAGCTGTACTGCGGCACTTTGCAACATTATACTCCATCTGCCAAATTTTTGCCCACTCACATAGCCTGTCTATGTCCTTTTGCAGATTTTGTGCATCTTCCTCACACATTGTTTTTCCTCCCATCTTTGTATCATCAGCAAGCTTGGCTACGTTACACTCGGTCCTTTCTTCCAAATCGTTAATATAGATTGTAAATAGTTGGGGTCCCAGCACTGATCCCTGCGGCACCACACTAGTTACTGGTTGCCAACCAGAGAATGAACCATTTATCCCTACTCTCTGTTTTCTGTTCGTTAACCAATCCTCTATCCATGCTAATATATTACCCCCAACCCCGTGAACTTTTATTTTGTGCAGTAACCTTTTATGTGGCACCTTGTCAAATGCCTTCTTGAAGTCCAAATACACCACATCCACTGGTTCCTGTTTGTTCCACCCTGTTTGTTACATCCTCAAAGAACTCCAGCAAATTTGTCAAACATGACTTTCCCTTCATAAAGCCACGCTGACTCTGCCTGACCGAATTTTGATTTTCCAAATGTCCTGCTCGGTCTCGTCCTCTAAGGGACCAACGTTTACTTTAGCCACTCTTTTCCTTTTTATATACCTATAGAAACTCTTGCTATCTGTTTTTATATTTTGTGCTGGTTTACTTTCATAGTTTATCTTCCCTTTCTTAATCATTTTTTTAATCGTTCTTTTCTGGCTTTAAAAGCTTCCCAGTCTTCTGTCCTCCCACTAGTTTTAGCCACTTTGTATGCCCTTGTTTTTAATTGGATACCATCCTTTATTTCTTTAGTTAGCCACGGATGGCTATCTTTTCTCTTACACCATTTCCTCTTCACTGGAATATATTTTTCTTGAGAGTTGTGACATATCTCCTTAAATGTACACCACTGTTCATCAACTGTTCTACACTTTAATCTATTTTCCAGTCCACTTTACCCAACTCTGCCCTCATACCTTCATAATCTCCTTTATTTAACCTTAATATGCTGGTTAGAGATCCAACTTTCTCACCTTCCATCTGAATTTGAAATTCAATCATGCTATGATCATTCATTCCGAGGGGATCCTTTACTAGGAGATTGTTTATTAATCCTGTCTCATTACACGGACCAGATTTAAAATAGCCTGCCCCCTGGTTGGTTCCGTTACATACTGCTCAAGGAACCCGTCCCTTACGCATTCTGTGAACACCTCCTCAAGGCTACCCTGACCAATTTGATTTGTCCAATCAATATGGAGGTTAAAAATCATCCATGATTATTGCTGTTCCCTTTTTACAAGTCCCCACTAGTTCCTGGTTTATGCTCCGACCAACAGAATTGCAACTGTTAGGGGGCCAGCTTCTTGTGGACAGGGCATACCTCGGCTATTTTCCATATTGTTGGATAGATGCCAGTGTTGCAGCTGTACTGGAACAGCTTGACTAGAGGCACAGCTAATTCTGGAGCACAAGTCTTCAGCATGACAGCCGGGATATTGTCGGGGCCTATAGACTTTGCTGTGATGCTGCTCCTGGCATGCTCATCTACACTCCTCATTGAACCAGGGTTGGTCCCTTGGCTTGATGGTAATGGCAGAGTGAGGGATATGCCGGGCCACAAAGTTACAGATTGTAGTGGAATACAATTCTGCTGCTGCTGGCCCACAGCGCCTCATGGATGCCTAATTTTGAGCTGCTCGATCTGTTCTGAATCTATACCATTTAACATGGTGGTAGTGCCACATAACACAATGGAGGGTGTCCTCAGTATGAAGATGGGACTTCGTGTCCACAATGACTGTGCGGCGGTCACTGCTACCAATGCTGTCAAGGACAGATGCATCTACTAGAGGTAGATTGGTGAGGATGAGGTCAAGTAGGTTTTTCCCTTGTGTTGGTTCTCTCACTACTTGCTGCATGCCCAGTCTGGCAGCTATATCCTTCAGGACTCGGCCAGCTCGATCAGTAGTAATGCTATCGAGCCACTCTTGGTGATGGACATTGAAGTCTCTCACCCCAAGTACACTCTGTGCCCTTGCCACTCTCGGTGCTTCTTCCAAGTGGTGTTCAACACAGAGGATTATTGATTCATTAGCTGAAGGAGGGTGGTGGGTGGTAATCAGCAGGTTTCCTTGCCCATGCTTGACCTGAAGCCATGAGATTTCATGGGTCCAGAGTCCATGTTGAGGACTGCCATGGCCACTACCTCCTGTATACCACTGTGCCGCCACCCTTGGTGGGTCTGTCATCCCAGTGGGAGAAGACATACTCAGGGATGGTATTGGAGGAGTCTGGGACATTGGCGGAAAGGTATGATTCTGTGCGTCTGTTGTTTGGCTAGTCTGTGGGACCGCTTGCCCAATTTTGGCACGTCCCTAGATGTTGGTGAGGACTTTGCAGGGTCAACTGGGCTGGGTGTGCCATTGTCGTGTCTGTAGCTGGTGCTGAAGTTGATGCCAGGTGGTCCATTCAGTTTTATATTTAATGGCCCAGAAATCCCGGCCTCCCCGGGTCTATCAGAAAAGCCGGTTTTCAGCGCACAATGTGCAAACGCTGAAAACCGGCTTTTCCACTCTGTCAAGTTGGAGCTTGACAGATCATCCGCATCTCGGGAGCGAGGACATTTGCAAGGGCAAGATTACGGTATTTACCCATATCTTGCCCAGCAAATGTCCTTAAAACTCTAGCGTCTTATAAAAGCAGGTGCATAGCATACTTTTATAAGCGTAAGAGTCTTAAAACACACATAAAACATAAAAAATAAAATTATAAATACACATTTTATTTTTAAAAACCCTGCTCGCTACATGAAATTTATTTTAAACCATAATTAAAAAAACTTTTTAAAAACTCAGAATTTTTTTTTTTAAAAAGGTATTTATTAACTTTAATTTCAATTAATTTTAATTATGTGAGGTGTGTTTTTTATTTTTTATTATGGTGCTTTTGTGTTTGCTACTAATTGAGAAAAAAAAAAGACAACTCGTAAGTTCTCATTGCTATTAATTGAGAACATTTTACCTGATTGGTTGAGCAGTCACACGTGACTGCGCCTTCTGCCTGGGAACCTGGAGGACGGGAGCGCGCACCGCAGCGCAGGAAGAGAAGGCCTCCCCAACGGAATCTCATGCTCCTCCGGGATCACCAGGTACTTTCGGAAAAATTCTCCGGTCAGACGCAATTGCCCATGGGAAGCCTCTGACCAGAATTTCAGGGCCATTGTTTCTCGCAGCGGTTTTGTTACAACTGAGTGGCTTGCAAGGCCTATTCAAAGGGCAGTTAAGAGAACCACATTGTTGTGGGCCTGGAGTCACATATTGGCCCAACCAGGTAAGGAAGGCAGATTTCCTTCCCGAAAGGACATTAGTGAACCAGGTGGGTTTTTACGACAATTTGATAGTTTCTTGGTGACCATTACTGTTACTAGCTTTTTATTCCATTATAAAATGCTAGTATCGTCAAAATTCTTTTTAAAGCTGAATTCCCTCTACAGTGCATATTAGCTTTTTTCAAAAATCTAAAATTAAGGGACTTCAAAAATAATTGAGCAAAATCAAATCCTTTGCATAGCTAAGAGTTAAGATTCAGCATTTGTTTATGCATCATCTGTTTACATACAGCTGATCAGCCAGGCTGCCCATCAGAGATATATTCTGAAGCCCTGTGGTGGCATCATCCCTCTGCAGGCTGTGTGTGTCCTGAGGTACGAAACTGTCAGTTTGTAAGCATCGATATGTTACTCAGAAATTCAATACAAAATTATGAGCACCGTTTACCAGAATTGATATATTTAAAATAGTTACAGAATTGATGTCTTAAAATACAATTACAAAATTGATGTTTTTTTCCGCCAAACCCTAATTTTGTAAATAGCATAGATCATTGAAATTAAAATGAACAGACCTTATAAATAGCAAATACACTTTAGCAAAGGATGCAGTTTATAACAAAAATATTATTTAAAACTGATTTAATGCCAGTCTGAAAAAGAAAAATAGAAATAAAATATAAAACAATCAATCACTCCCAGGGGTGTGCTCATCAAACAATACACACCCATAACATTCAAAGACTCAAGTAGGGGATAGAAACATAGAAACATAGAAAATAGGTGCAGGAGTAGGCCATTCGGCCCTTCGAGCCTGCACTGCCATTCCATGAGTGCATGGCTGAACATGCAACTTCAGTACCCCATTCCTACTTTCTCGCCATACCCCTTGTTCCCCTAGTAGTAAGGACTACATCTAACTCCTTTTTGAATATATTTAGTGAATTGGCCTCAACAACTTTCTATGGTAGAGAATTCCACAGGTTCACCACTCTCTGGGTGAAGAAGTTTCTCCTCATCTCGGTCCTAAATGGCTTACCCCTTATCCTTAGACTGCGACCCCTGGTTCTGGACTTCCCCAACATCGGGAACATAGAAACATAGAAAATAGGTGCAGGAGTAGGCCATTTGGCCCTTCTAGCCTGCACCGCCATTCAATGAGTTCATGGCTGAACATTCAACTTCAGTACCCCATTCCTGCTTTCTCGCCATACCCCTTGATCCCCCTAGTAGTAAGGACCTCATCTAACTCCTTTTTGAATATATTTAGTGAATTGGCCTCAACAACTTTCTGTGGTAGAGAATTCCACAGGTTCACCACTCTCTGGGTGAAGAAGTTCCTCCGCATCTCGGTCCTAAATGGCTTACCCCTTATCCTTAGACTGTGACCTCTGGTTCTGGACTTCCCCAACATTGGGAACATTCTTCCTGCATCGAACCTGTCTAACCCCGTCAGAATTTTAAATATTTCTATGAGGTCCCCTCTCATTCTTCTGAACTCCAGTGAATACAAGCCCAGTTGATCCAGTCTTTCTTGATAGGTCAGTCCCGCCATCCCGGGAATCAGTCTGGTGAACCTTCGCTGCACTCTCTCAATAGCAAGAATGTCCTTCCTCAGGTTAGGAGACCAAAACTGTACACAATACTCCAGGTGTGGCCTCACCAATGCCCTGTACAACTGTAGCAACACCTCCCTGCCCCTGTACTCAAATCCCCTTGCTATGAAGGCCAACATGCCATTTGCTTTCTTAACCGCCTGCTGCACCTGCATGCCAACCTTCAATGACTGATGTACCATGACACCCAGGTCTCTTTGCACCTGCCCTTTTCCTAATCTGTCACCATTCAGATAATAGTCTGTCTCTCTGTTTTTACCACCAAAGTGGATAACCTCACATTTATCCACATTATACTTCATCTGCCATGCATTTGCCCACTCACCTAACCTATCCAAGTCGCTCTGCAGCCTCACAGCATCCTCCTCGCAGCTCACACTGCCACCCAACTTAGTGTCATCCGCAAATTTGGAGATACTACATTTAATCCCCTCATCTAAATCATTAATGTACAGTGTAAACAGCTGGGGCCCCAGCACAGAACCTTGCGGTACCCCACTAGTCACTGCCTGCCATTCTGAAAAGAAAATAAAAAAAATTTCACGTAGCGAGCTAAGTTGACCGCGGCAGGACTCGAACCTGCAATCTTCTGATTCGAAGTCTTCCTGCATCTAACCCATCAGAATTTTAAACGTTTCTATGAGATCCCCTCTCATTCTTCTGAACTCCAGTGAATACAAGTCCAGTTGATACAGTCTTTCTCGATATGTCAGTCCCGCCATCCCGGGAATCAGTCTGGTGAACCTTCGCTGCACTCCCTCAATAGCAAGAATGTCCTTCCTCAAGTTTGGAGACCAAAACTGTACACAATACTCCAGGTGTGGCCTCATCAAGGCCCTGTACAACTGTAGTAACATTTCCCTGCCCCCATATTCAAATTCCCTCGCTATGAAGGCCAACATGCCATTTGCTTTCTTAACCGCCTGCTGTACCTGCATGCCAACCTTCAATGACTGATGTACCATGACACCCAGGTCTCGTTGCACCTCCCCTTTTCCTAAACTGTCACCATTCAGATAATAGTCTGTCTCTCTGTTTTTACCACCAAAGTGGATAACCTCACATTTATCCACATTATACTTCATCTGCCATGCATTTGCCCACTCACCTAACCTATCCAAGTCACTCTGCCTCATAGCATCCTCCTCGCAGCTCACACTGCCACCCAACTTAGTGTCATGTGCAAATTTGGAGATACTACATTTAATCCCCTCGTCTAAATCATTAATGTACGATGTAAACAGCTGGGGCCCCAGCACAGAACCTTGCGGTACCCCACTAGTCACTGCCTGCCATTCTGAAACGTACCCATTTACTCCTACTCTTTGCTTCCTGTCTGCCAACCAGTTCTCAATCCACGTCAGCACACTACCCCCAATCCCATGCGCTTTAACTTTGCACATTAATCTCTTGTGTGGGACCTTGTCAAAGGCCTTCTGAAAGTTCAAATGCACCACATCAACTGGTTCTCCCTTGTCCACACTACTGGAAACATCCTCAAAAAATTCCAGAAGATTTGTCAAGCATGATTTCCATTTCACAAATCAATGCTGACTTGGACCTATCATGTCACCTCTTTCCAAATGTGCTGCTATGACATCCTTAATAATTTATTCCATCATTTTACCCACTACCGATGTCAGGCTGACCGGTCTATAATTCCGTTTTCTCTCTCCCTCCTTTTTTAAAAAGTGGGGTTACATTGGCTACCCTCCACTCCATAGGAACTGATCCAGAGTCTATGGAATGTTGGAAAATGACTGTGAATGCATCCGCTATTTCCAAGGCCACTTCCTTAAGTACTCTGGGATGCAGACCATCAGGCCCTGGGGATTTATCCGCCTTCAATCCCATCAATTTCCCCAACACAATTTCCCGACTAATAAGGATTTCCCTCAGTTCCTCCTACTTACTAGACCCTCTGACCCCTTTTATATCCGGAAGGTTGTTTGTATCCTCCTGAGTGAATACCGAACCAAAGTACTTGTTCAATTGGTCTGCCATTTCTTTGTTCCCCGTTATGACTTCCCCTGATTCTGACTGCAGGGGACCTACGTTTGTCTTTATTAACCTTTTTCTCTTTACATATCTATAGAAGTTTTTGCAGTCCGTCTTAATGTTCCTCTCATACTCTATTTTCCCTGCCCTAATCAAACCCTTTGTCCTCCTCTGCTGAGTTCTAAATTTCTCCCAGTCCCCGGATTCGCTGTTATTTCTGGCCAATTTGTATGCCACTTCCTTGGCTTTAATACTATCCCTGATTTCCCTTGATAGCCACGGTTGAGCCACCTTCCCTTTTTTATTTTTACGCCAGACAGGGATGTACAATTGTTGTAGTTCATCCATGTGATCTCTAAATGTCTGCCAGTGCCCATCCACTGTCAACCCCTTAAGTATCATTCGCCAATCTATCCTTGACAATTCACACCTCATACCTTCATAGTTACCCTTCTTTAAGTTCTGGACCATGGTCTCTGAATTAACTGTTTCATTCTCCATCCTAATGTAGAATTCCGCCATATTATGGTCACTCTTCTCCAAGGGGCCTTGCACAACGAGATTGCTAATTAATCCTCTCTCATTACACAACACCCCAAGATGGCTTCCCCCTAGTTGGTTCCTCGACATATTGGTCTAGAAAACCATCCCTTATGCAGTTCAGGAAATCCTCCTCCACCGTATTGCTTCCAGTTTGGTTAACCCAATCTATATGCATATTAAAGTCACCCATTATAACTGCTGCACCTTTCTTGCATGCACCCCTAATTTCCTGTTTGATGCCCTCCCCAACATCACTACTACTGTTTGGAGGTCTGTACACAACGCCCTTTGATGTTCTGCAGCTCTAACCATATAGATTCCACATCATCCAAGCTAATGTCCTTCCTAACTATTGCATTAATCTCCTCTTTAACCAGCAATGCTCCCCACCTCCTTTTCCTTTTATTCTATCCTTCCTGAATGTTGAATACCCTTGGATGTTGAGTTCCCAGCCCTGATCGTCCTGGAGCCACGTCTCTGTAATCCCAATCACATCATATCTGTTAACATCTATTTGCAGTTAATTCATCCACCTTATTACGGATACTCCTTGCATTAAGACACAAAGCCTTCAGACTTGTTTTTTAACACCCTTTGTCCTTTTAGAATTATGATGTAGTGCGGCCCTTTTTATTTCTTGCCTTTGTTTACTCAGCCTTCCACTATTGCTTTTTACCTTTCTACCATCTGTTTCTGACTCCATATTACTTCGCCCTATCTCACTGCATAGGTTCCCATCCCCCTGCCATATTAGTTTAAACACTCCCGAACTGCATTCGCAAATGTTACCCCCAGGACATCAGTTCCAGTCCTGCCCAAGTGCAAACTGTCCCTTTTGTACACGTCCCACTTCCCCCAGAATTGGTTCCAATGTCCCAGGAATTTGAATCCCTCCCTCTTGCACAAGTGCTCAAGCCACCCCTAGCTCCTTGATGGTTTCACATGTTCCTCCAAGTAGTGGTTTGCTGGTGATCACACAGGTGAGGGTCATCCATGTGATTGCAAGTCTCAAATAGTGGTTCCCAGACAAACACTTTAGGCTGGATTTTCTGCTTTGCCATTTTTGAGGTGAAAACGGACGCGGGGCGGGAAATTTATCGCCCAATTAACGTTTGCGCTTTGTGGAACAACTTTTGGCAATTGGGCCCTGTGCCAGGTGCACAGCGCAAAGGGAGGCATTGTACTACTTTTGCAGCGCAAAAACAGAAACCTCGCTAACTAAAGTGCAGGGCTGGGAGCTTTGGGAGGGGGAAAAAAAATTTCACAAAAACATTCAAAAACATTGCCAACACCCTTGCAACATAAATCACTGCAAAAATATAAAAACATTTAAAACTGGAACTTACTTTTTTTTTTAGTTTATCCAACTCACTGCTGCCGGCAGGACTGCACCACTGTTTTTCCCTGGCGGTCATCGCAGGGTGCGTTTTGGGGCATACGGGTCAGGTGATTGCGACACCGGCAAAAGTTTCAACACTGAGAGCCGTTGCACACCTGTTGCTGCTCTCCTGACAGTGCTTCTAAGCACCGGCACAAAAACCGACCCAGATCGTGCCCAGAGGCAAAAGAGCTTATTGCCCCATTTTTCGCCGCAGGTGGTCATAATCCGGCGAAAACCGGGTCACAAACGACCCGAAAATCCAGCCCAATTAGTATGTTCGAATGATTAGAAGGCAATATCTGTACGGTCTGAGAGGAGGTCATAAACTGTGACTGCAAAGCTTGATCACATTATAACTATAACTTGAACCCAGCGATTACTGGAAGTCACTTTTCTGGTGTAACATATGCATTAAGTAATTTGAGGGAACAATTTAAATTTTGTTACGTTGTGTGTGCACGCGTGTATTTGCCAGTGGCAGCCAACATGGTACATAACATAAGAATTAGGAGCAGGAGTAGGCCATTCGGCCCCTCGAGGCTGTTCTGCCATTCAATGAAATCATGGCTGATCATCTACCTCAACTCCATTTTCCTGCACTATCCCCATATCCCTTGATTCCCATAATATCCAAAAATCTACCTGTCTTGAATATACTCAATGCCCGAGCATCCACTGCCCCCTGGGGTAGAGAATTCCAAAGATTCACCACCCTCTGAGTGAAGACGTTTCTCCTCATCTCAGTCCTAAATGGCCGATCTCTTATTCTGAGACTGTGACCCCTGGTTCTAAACTCCTCAGCCAGAGGAAACATCCTCCCTGCATCTACCCTGTCAAGCCCTGTAAAAATGTTGTAAGTTTTAATGAGATCACCTTTCATTCTTTTAACTCTAGAGAATATGGACCTAGTCTACTCAATCTCTCCTTATAGGGCAATCTCCCCATTCCAGGAATCCGTCTGGTGAACCTTTATGGCACTCCCTCAATAGCAGCTCAATCCTTACATGGATAAGGAGACCAAGGGGCCAAAATTGCCCCTCCCGATAAGGAGACCAAGGGGCTGAAATTGCCCCTCCCGATAAGGAGACCAAGGGGCTGAAATTGCCCCTCCCGATAAGGAGACTAAGGGGCTGAAATTGCCCCTCCCGATAAGGAGACCAAGGGGCTGAAATTGCCCCTCCCGATAAGGAGACCAAGGGGCTGAAATTGCCCCTCCCGATAAGGAGACCAAGGGGTTGAAATTGCCCCTCCCGATAAGGAGACCAAGGGGCTGAAATTGCCCCTCCCGATAAGGAGACCAAGGGGCTGAAATTGCCCCTCCCGATAAGGCCTCTGGCCACCTGAAAGCGGCGGTGCGAAATGGCCACCATTTTGCAAATTGCTCCTCATCAAGGGCGGAGCGGTTTTCCCGCTGCAGCGTGCACGTGTCGATCCCTTACCAACTGGCGGCGACTGCTTCCCGAAATTGCCCCGTGGGAAGTATCCCTTTCGCAGAATTGCCCCGCGGGGGTGATGCCATCCCCGACAGCTTTTTGTGTCGGTGCACTCTTTGTTGGTTGGCACCACAGCCGCCATTAAAGGGGAGGCGATGCTGCCGGCGATGCCATTTTATTTTTTTCCCAAAGCAAGCGCTCTACTCGGAACCCCTACATGGCTAGCGAGCCCCAGGTGGGCAGAGGAAATGTTTCAAAGACACCATCAAAGCTTCCTTGATAAAATGCAACATCCCCACCAAAACCTGGGAGTCCCTGGCCAAAGACTGTCCTAAGTGAAGGAAGAGCATCCAGGAGGGCGCTGAGCACATCGAGCCTTATCGCCGAGAGCATGCAAAAAGCAACCGCAGGCAGCAGAAGGAGCGTGAGGCAAACCAGACTCCCCACCCACCCTTTCCTTCAACCACTGTCTGTCCCACCTGTGGCAGACTGTAATTCCTATATTGGACTGTTCAGTCACCTAAGAACTCACTTTTAGAGTGGAAGCAAGTCTTCTTCGATTTCGAGTGTGCCTATGATGATGAGTTATTTCTTATTATCGGCAGCCTGCTAGGTCGGCCCGACAATTATGTCCACAGATTCGGCGAAGCCTGGCACCACCTCTTGGGTGCCAGGCCACTGGCCCAGCAGCACCCTCATTAGTGGCCCAGTGGACCGAACTTAAAAATATGCAGACCCCCCAGCAGCTCTTCCCTTTAAGTGAAGGGGAGAGACATTGTGACATGTCAGCACGACATGCTGACGTCATTAGCGCGGCGCTGATGAGTGATCGGGGCGGCCAAGCCACTGCAAGGGCACTTCCACCCCTCAGCCGCAACGACATCCGCTCCGAGCAAAAAAAACCATCCCAGTGCCGAATATCGAGGGCACCTCCGCTGCAACAGGTGCGCCCTGTTTCGGGCGGAGGTGAATTTTTACCGCCAAAACTGTACACAATACACCAGGTGCGGCCTCACCAGGGCCCTATATAATTGGAGTAAGACGTACTTACTCTTGCACTCAAATCCTCTTGTAATAAAGGCCAACATACCATTTGCTTTCTTAATTGCTTGCTGTACCTGCATCTTAACTTTCAGTGATTTGTGTACATGGACACCCAGATCCCTCTGAACACTAACATTTCCCAATATCTCATCATTTAAAAAATACTCTGCTTTTATATTTTTCCTACCAAAGTGGATAACTTCACATTTCTCCATGTAATATTCCATTTGCCATGTTCTTGCCCACTCACTTAGTCTGTCTATATCCCTTTGAAGTCTCTTTGCAGCCTCCTCACAACTTATATTCCCACCCAACTTTGGAGTTTTTGTGTCTTAAAGGAATGTATGTTTGTTGTAAATTATTAATTCTTTAAATGCTAGCCTCTCCCCTCAGACCTAAATAGTTTCCTTTGTTTCGATTTAAGACCCTAGTTTCGGATTTAACTATATCTCTTTCAAACTTAATGTAAAATTATATCATATTATGGTCATTCTTCCCTCTGGGCCCCTTTACTACAAGGTTATTAATTAACCCTTTTTCATTGCACAATACTAGATCTAAAATAGCCTGTTCTCCAGTTGGTTCCTCAATATACTGATCTAGAAATCCATCTTGTATACAATTCATGAATTCGTCCTCTACACTATTACTGCAAATTTGGTTTGCCTAGTCTATATGTAGATTGAAATACCCCATGATTATTGTATTACCTTTGTTACATGTACCTCTAATTTTCTGAGTTATACTGTGTCCTACATTACCACTACTGTTTGGGGGCCTATAAACTCCCACCAACATTTTCTGCCCCTTGCTGTTTCTTAGCTCCACCCAAACTGATTCTACTTGTTGATTTTCCAAGCTAAAATCTTTTCTCTTTACTGTCTTTATCCCATCCTTTATCAGAACTACCTCTCCTCCTTTTCTATTTTGACCATCTCTTTTACAATTTAAGTATCCTGGAATATTTAGTTCCCAACCATGGTCACTTTGCATCCATGTCTCCGTAATGGCTATTAGATCAAACCTATTAATTTCTATCTGTGCTGTTAATTCATCTATTTGTTGCGAATGTGTCGCGCATTCAGATATAGTGCCTTTAGCTGACTTTTTTCTATATTGCCCTAATGTCACCGTAGTCAGTAATGTCCTATTACACCTTTGTTCGCCAGGGGCTCCACAGTTGAATGGGACCAGCGGCCGGGGGGAGGCCAGGGAGTCGCTGGAGGAAGGCCAGGGAGTCGCTGGAGGAAGGCCAGAACGTCGCCGGTGGAGCAGAGGTCCGAACGGAAGCGTTCACTGAGGCTTACGAAAGCATGGGGCCTTACACTAAACATCCATAAGACAAAGGTCCTCCACCAAACTGACCCCACCACAAAACACTGCCCCCGTTCATCAAAATCCACAGCGCGGTCTTGGACAACGTGGACCATTTTCTACACCTCAGGAGCCTACTATCAGCAAGGGCAGACATCGCTGTTGAGCTCCAACACCGCCTCCAGTGTGCCAGTGCAGCCTTCGGTCGCCTGAGGAAGAGAGTGTTTGAAGACCAGGACCTCAAATCTGGCACCAAGCTTATAGTCTACAGGGCAGTAGTGATACCCGCTCTCCTATATGGCTCGGAGATGTGGACCATATACAGCAGACACCTCAAAGTGCTGGAGAAATACCATCAGCACTGCCTCCGCAAGATCCTGCAAATCCACTGGGAGGATAGACACACCGTCACTGTCCTCGATCAGGCCAACATTCCCAGCATCGAAGCACTGACCACACTTGACCAGATCCATTGGGCGGGCCACATCGTCTGCATGCCCGACACAAGACTCCCAAAGCAAGCGCTCTACTCGTAACTCCTACACGGCAAGCGAGCCCCAAGTGGGCAGAGGAAATGTTTCAAGGACACCCTCAATAAAATGCAACATCCCCACCAGCACCTGGGAATCCCTGGCCTAAGACCATCCTAAGAGGAGGAAGAGCATCCGGGAGGGTGCTGAGAGCATGCAGAAACCAAGCACAGACAGCGGAAGGAGCATGCGGCAAACCAGACTCCCCACCCACCCTTTCCTTCAACTGTCCCACCTGTGACAGAGACTGTAATTCCCATATTGGACTGCAGTTACCTGAGAACTCACTTTGATTGGAAGCAAGTCTTCCTCGATTTTGAGGGACTGCCTAAGATTTGTTACTCTCTCTGTCCCTTTCTGACCCACTCTGCTTATTTTTTACCCAAAACTCTGCTCTAGAGCCTTGGCATTTCTCTTGCTGCTTTTAAACTTACTCTTTCCAGAATCCTCCCACATCCCCTTCATTAGTTTAAAGCCCTGTCTACTGCCCTAGTTATTTGTTTCGCCCAGACACTGGTTCCAGCCCTATTCAAGTGGTGCCCATCCCAATGAAACAGCTCCCTCTTTCCCCAGTACTGGTGCCAGTGTTTCATGAAGCAAAACTCCTGCCTCCCTCATCACTCTTTGAGCCATGCATTTAATTTTCTAATCTGCTTATCTCTACACCAATTGGCGTGTGGCTCAGGTAACAATCCAGAGATCATTACCTTTGAGGTAGGTACAGGAAATTTGATACGTGATGGTTGCTGAATGAAGGGATTGAATATTGTAATAGGACCTATCAAGTGATATTTCCCAACAACTCGATGCAGTTAATAGGGTCAGTACATAGTATAAATGTCCCTCCAAATCTAAAAGCTGCAATTCATTCCAGGCTGAGTGGTACCCAAGGTCACTCAACATGTGAGCCTGGACTGTGAGTGTCAGCAAAGTTAATCAACTTTAGGGACCATTGAAGTATTTTGACGATTTTTAAACAATTGTATAATTTTCTCTTGTGAAGCAATATATTTATTCTGAGCACAGTCAAATATCACATTGGTGTTTCCATAGGTGATCAAGGAGCACCCTCTGTTGGTTTGAAACAATTGCTGCAAAACTGCAGCTAGTGTCTTGTATACTCCATTTATACAGCAGCTTTAAAAAGAATATGGTCATTGATAACGAAGTATTGCTTGCTGCAAAATCTTTTCTTCCACCATAATTTAAGACAGTTACCCAAGTCATAGAGCAATAAGATCAGCATTGTTACATTATTAAATATAACAACTTTGTCATACAGCACATTGGTATATAAATGAACTGTGGTAAATGGGTAGAACAGAGCACCAACCCCATGATTCATTTCTCGCCCCTCACCATGCTGCAAAGAAAACTCAAATCTCAGTTAGGGTCCAGAGGAATTAAAGAAAAAAAATCAGAGATGTTAACTCAACATATATTTTTACAGATCTGAACTGGCTGAAAGAAATCTGGGAGCAAGTTACCCATCGGTTTAATGAAATGATGCATGATGCAGAAGCTCCTCAGGAGGAGCCAGAAAATTATAGGAAAAAATATAGGAACAATTTTCATTGCGCAACGGACTTCGGGGCCGAAATTGGCACTTTCTATAAGAGCCGTGACCAACTCACCGCCTAGCCGCTGACATTTCATAAATTGCCCTCCATGTTTTTGCTTGTGGTAATCATCCCTGCACCTCCCGTGTAGCCGCCCCATCAGGCAAGCACCGACCCCCTTCCGACTGGCGGTGACCCCCTTTCCGCCCCGCGTGGGAAATTGACACTGGGGGAGCCGCTGCCGCCATTTTATTTTAATTGTCGGCCGACTCCCAAGGTCAGGGGGCAATTTCGGCCCCTTCATCGTTAGGATGCAACAAGTAAATATTTTCCAAATCTAATCTTACATTACTTAACAAAGCAATTGTATTTCTTTTTAAATGAACACCGAAATTTTATACAGAACCCAGTAATTTATTTTTTACTCTGAACAGAAGGATTTACTTTGTTACTTGTACTTTGGAGAACCTTCCTATTACAGTGTAATGAGCCTGGTAGATGACTGCAAATAGCAACCAATATAAAACAGCTCTGTAACAGTACCTGTTGACGAAGTCTAATTATTTGCACTATAAACTGTTAAATAATTAGAAAAATGTGTTTGAAATGTGCTGGCTCTGATGATACCAATTGTGCTGAAAAACAACCTAACTGTTGTCGTTAACTAATGCAATAATTCTCGGAATCATTATTCGGTTGTTTGATGAATTCCGGGTGCCTTATTTACACTGGTAACTTGCAGGTTTCAATGGACATTTTCTAACCTCTATTAAATAGGCATAGTCTCCTTTGTGCTCCCCATTTTGCCTGCGCATGAATTATTGGGAAATTAGAGAAAAGAAACCAACAACCTTCAGAAGCATTTATATTAAAATCCAAATCATGAAGGAAAGCTGGACCCTTTTATCCTCTTCTAATAGAATTTGGCTTGATCAGACAGCCTACTGCACTTAGCTCCATCATCTGGCAGTACAAGGGGATGTTGTTTCATCGCAATTATGTCAGTCTGGCACATCGAATATGCATTAATAAACTGCACAAAACACACAATGGAGATATGCATATTTGAAAAGTCAAGAAACAATTATACCCAGTTCAAAAAAAAGCAATTAGATCATGTACAAAACACTTAAGAAGCAGTTGATTTCTTCTGTGCATGAAATAAAATGATATGGATCTACTGAGCTCAATGGCAACAAAATCACCACAGCAGTGTGCTAATTCTCTCCTTCAGTACTGGATTCACACACATGGTTCAGAAAAAATAATGTAACCAAGTACTACTTCTATGTAGGCTGAGAAAATGGCATCCAGGAGTGAGTATTAAAAGAGGGGAGCTGGAAGAGCTTTGTAACAGCTAACACTTCTGGAGTAATAGCTTTCACTTTTTTTATAAATAGTTTCCATAGCGGAAACCATTTTACAGCAACAATTATAGACATTTGACTGCTTATTTAGTATTGCCAAAAATAAAAATTAAAAAGAAAATTGGTCTGAGGCTGAAAGCAGGATTAACAGCTTGACGGAGTAAGATTAAAGTAAAAATTATTGTGGTTAAATTAAATACATTATTCTGAGTGTGTGATTTATTTTATTATTAGTGGGCAAAGGAATGATGTCTCATACACATATGTACAGGGGGTACAGAAATGGAGAATATTCTAGATACAAAACATCATTTTAAGGGGATGCTAACATTTCTAGAAACTGCGGGTGGAAATTGCCTTGCACCACATTTAGTAAATTGAAACCCTGGAACACCATCCTTTTTCAAAGTTCACTGTGCCTCTAGCATTAGAAATGCAGCAATGCAATCTACTATCACCAGATGAATGCTTGCAAATGTCATAATCCTTGACTAATAGTGAAAATAAATTATACCCCAATGCACTTTACAGTTATCACCAAGTTTCTGAACATTGCTGTACCATGTTTCAAGTAACAGTTCTCTTCCACCCTAACCCAAAAACTGTTGACTGGTGGGCTAGAAGGGATCCCATAATGACTACACTATCAGATTTTTGGCTATCTCAGAGCATAATAGCTCCAGAATTCCGTATTGTACATTTTTTCTGTATTTGCTCTGTTTCTGTCGCTGTATACTAAAAGAATGTGTCTTTGCAATTATAGTTTTCCTTTGGGTAGCTGGCACTGTCTTCCAGACATTAGACCAGGGTATCAATATTTCATGGGGTTTTCCCACATAGAAATACAGCAAAACTGTATAGGAATTTTCTTATATTCAAGTTAAAGGGATGATCTATTAACATTGAAAATACTGATACTGTGATCAGCGCCACAACTTGCTAGCTGTAACCAGTTGCTGTCATCCTCATCGTTATAACCTGCTCTTCCCACAGGTCGTCTCCACCGCAGCCGCTTAACAGTTAGAGTATGGCATTGTCTGAAACAAAGCAGTTAAGGGAAGTAACTAAGAAACCAAGTTGGTCATAAATATCAGACTGATCTGAGATTGAATGTAAATTCCATTATTCATATAATTAGTGCAATATGATTCAGTGTTGTCAGCTGTGAGAGACTGACTTGTCAAAATGTTCAGGTAGAGAATACAGTAGAATTACCATAGTTATTAACAGTAATGACAATTTATCATCCCATTTGTAATTTACCCCAAATCAAGCTGTATATCAAATCCAAGCTTGAATACTTCATCAGGTCCAACAAACGCATGGCCATGATGAAATTTATAACACCAATTTCTGAAGGTTTAGAATCACAGAAATGTCAGTAGGGTGGGTCTACTTACCCAATTATTATTCAACTGAATGTACACTGCATCCGTGTCATGGATCAGATGTCTTTTTTATAACAGGGAACCAAAAACTGCACACCATACTTCAACTGTGCTCTTATCATCATGTTTTTTGCTTTTGCCTCAAAAAACCCAGAATCTAATTTTCTCTTTTTAATGACGTTTCAACTATCACTTTGCTTTTAAAGATCTGTGTATTTGCACCCCTAGGTTTATCTGCTCCTCCTCCAACCCTATTAAGATATATTTCCATTCTGTTCTTTTCCAAAAAGTATACTACTGTACATCTATTCACATTTAACAGCATTTGCCATTTTTCTGCCCTGGAGGTAAGGGTTAGAGGAAATGTGCATGTTCTGTAATCTTCTGCATTCTTCCACACATTAGAAAATTTAGATATTTCTTCAAAAGCTCATGTTCAAACTATTCATATTCATATGGAAAACAAGAGATGGTCTAACGGATATCCAGGGGGCACACAATTAGCTACCGCTGGCTAATCCTAAATTAATTTATTCCTACTCTTAGTTTTCTATGGGCCTTTTGTTGCATTTTTCAATACATTCATTTCCAATCATTCTGTATTGTCTGGGATAGGTCTTTTTGCACTCTACTGGCAGGGATTATCGGATCACATCTAGGCCCATTTGAACGATGTTGTCACCTTCTTTTCTCTACTGCAAACCATCATCTTAAATCCCTCTCCCCTGTCTCCTCCATGTTCTCTTCCAACCAGTGTGAGGAGCTCATGGACTTCTTTGTCACTAAGATTGAGACCATCCCTTCAGCTGGCTCTGCCACTTCCCTAGCCCTGAACTTGCATCTTTCTCTACTTTCTCTCATCTCCCCTCATGCCCTCTCTGAGCTCATCTTGTCCACGAGACCCACCTCCTGCTCCCTCGACCCTATTCCCACCAAACTGTTGACCATACAACCTCCCTTCCTGGCTCCCATTTTAGCTGATATTGTTAACAGTTCTCTCTCCTCAGGTACTGTCCCCCTCTCCTTCATATCTGCTGTCATCACCCTCTCCACAGAAAACCAACCCTTGACCCCTCCGTCCGTGCAAACTACCGCTCCAGCTCCAACCTCCCTTTCCTCTACTAAGTCTTTGAACGTGCTGTTACCTCTCAAATCCGTGTCCATCTTTCCTGGACCTCCCTCTTTGAATCCTTCCAATTGGATTTCTGCCCCTGCCACAGTACCAAAACAGCTCTCAAAGTCACAAATGACATCCTACGTGACTATGACAGTAGCAAACTTCTCATCCTTCCCAACTTCTGTGCAGACTTTGACACGGTTGATTACAGCATCCTCGTCCAATGCCTCTCCACTTTCATCCAGCTGGGTGGGATTGCACTCCATACTTATCTATGCAGTCGTAGCCAGTGAATCACCTGAAATGGCTTCTCTTCTTGCTCTTGCACCGTTAGCTCTGGTGTCCTACGGATCTATCCTTGGCCCCCTCCTATTTCTCATCTACATGATGCCCCTTGGCGACATCATCCGAAAGCACAGCGTCAGTTTCCACAGAAATGCTGACTATCTCTCTCGAACCACCCCTACGCCCCACTGTCTCTAAATTGTCTGACTGCTTGTCTGATATCCAGAGCTGGATGAGTAGAAATTTCCAACTAAACATTGGAAAGACCTATGCCATTGCCTTCAGTCCTCACCACAAACTCCGTTCCTTAGCCACCAACTCCATCCCTCTCCCTCACAACTGTCTGAGGCTGAGTCAGACAGTTCACAATCTTATTGTCATATTTGACCCTGAGACGAGTTTTCAACCACATAACCACACAATCACTAAGGCCACCTATTTCCACTTCTGTAATATCGCCTGACTCCGCCCCGCATCAGCTCATTTGCTGCTGAAACCCTCATCCAAGCCTTTGTCAGCTCTAAACTTGATTATTCCAACGCACTCCGCCGGCCACCCATTTTCTATCCTCTGTAAACTTGAGGTCATCTAAAACTTTGCTGCCCGTATCATAACTCTCAATGTCCCATTCAATTTATTAATGATTTAGATGAAGGAATTGAATGTAATATCTCCAAGTTTGCAGATGA
Source organism: Pristiophorus japonicus (assembly GCF_044704955.1). Lineage (NCBI taxonomy): Eukaryota > Metazoa > Chordata > Chondrichthyes > Pristiophoridae > Pristiophorus > Pristiophorus japonicus. Next base: position 169,692,708 of record NC_091981.1, on the reverse strand, counting down.
CACTAAGCTGGGTGGCAGTGTGAGCTGTGAGGATGCTAAGAGGCTGCAGGGTGACTTGGACAGGTAAGGCGAGTGGGAAAATGCATGGAGGATGCAGTATAATGTGGATAAGTGTGAGGTAATCCACTTTGGTGGCAAAAACACGAAGGCAGATTATTATCTGAATGGTGACAGATTAGTAAAAGGGGAGGTGCAACGAGACCTGGATATCATGGTACATCAGTCACTGAAAGTAGGCATGCAGGTACAGCAGCAGTAAAAAAAAGCAAATGGCATGTTGGCCTTCATAGCGAGAGGATTTGAGTATAAGAGCAGGGCGGTCTTGCTGCAGTTGTACAGGGCCTTGGTGAGACCACACCTTACCTTGAGTATTGTGTGCAGTTTTGGTCTCCTAATCTGAGGAAGGACATTCTTGCTATTGAGGGAGTGCAGCGAAGGTTCACCAGACTGATTCCCGGGATGGCAGGACTGACAAAAGAAGAAAGACTGGATCGACTAGGCTTATATTCACTGGAATTTAGAAGAATGAGAGGGATCGCATAGAAGCATATAAAATTCTGACGGGAGTGGACAGGTTAGATGCAGGAAGAATGTTCCCGATGTTGGGGAAGTCCAGAACCAGTCTAAGGATAAGGGAGATGAGGAGAAACCTTTTCACCCAGAGAATTGTGAACCTATGGAATTCTCTACCACAGAAAGCTGTTGAGTCCAGTTCAAGGGAATTAGATGTGGCCCTTATGGCTAAAGGGATCAGGGGGTATGGAGAGAAAGCAGGAGTGGGGTACTGAATTTGCATGATCAGCCACGATCTTATTGAATGGCGGTGCAGGCTCGAAGGGCCAAATGGTCTGCTCCTGCACCTATTTTCTATGTTTCTATTCACCCATCACCCCTGTGCTCGTTGATCTACATTGGCTCTCAGTTAAGCAACTGCTAGATTTTAAAATTTCCCTCGTTTTCAAATCCCTCCATGGCCTCAACCCTCCCTATCTCTGTAATCTCCTCCAGCCCTAGTACCCTCCGAGATATCTACACTTTTCCAATTCTGGCCTCTTGAGCATCCCTGATTTTAATCACTCCACTATTGATGCCATGTCTTCAGCTGCCAAGGCCCTACGCTCTGGAATTCTCTCCCTAAACCTCTCTGCCTCTCTTTCCTCCTTCAAGATGTTCCTTTAACATAGAAAACATAGAAAATAGGTGCAGGAGTAGGCCATTCAGCCCTTCTAGCCTGCACCGCCATTCAATGAGTTAATGGCTGAACATGCACTTCAGTACCCCTACCTCTCATCTGCCCTAATATCTCCTACTGTGCCCCGGTTTAAAATTTTTTGATAACACTCCTGTGAAGCGCCTTGGGATATTTTACTACACTAAAGGCACTATATAAATACAAGATGTATACAATGGAGTGATTTACTGACTTTACACTTCCTGCAAGGAACCTTGCATAGGAACAGGAATAGGCCACTTAGCCCCTCATTCAATTAGATCATGGCTGATTTGTACCTCAACTCCATATCCCTGTATATACTTATCTAATAAAAGTCTATCGATCTTGTCTTGAAAACTACAATTGGATTAGCATCCACAGCATTTTGAGGCTCCCAGATTTTCACTACCTTTGTTCAAAAAATGCTACTTCATTTCACTTCTCAATGGCCTAGCTTTAATTTTATTATGCTCTCTTGTGCTGGATTCCCCCACCAGAAGGAATAATTTATCTGCATCAACTGTATCAAATCCCTTTATTATTTAACACCTTGATTACATCACCCCTCAATCTTCTAAACACAAGGGAATGCAAATCAAGTTTATGCCACCTGTCCTCATAATTTAGCCCTTTTAGCCCTGGTAAAATTCATAAAATTAGATAGGATTACATAGGATATATGGCACAGAAACAGGCCATTCGGCGCAACCAGTCCATGCTGGCAATTATGCTCCACTCGAGCCTCCTCCTGTTTTTCCTCATCTAAATCTATCAGCCTAATCCTCTATTCCTTTCTCCCTCATATGCTTGTACAGCCTCACCTTAAATGCATCTATACTATTCACTTCAACGTGCTAGTGAGTTCCACATTCTCACCACTCTTTGAGTAAATAAGTTTCTTCTAAATTCCCTATTGGATTTCTTATATTGATGGCCTCTAGTTATGCTTTTCCCCACAAGTGGAAATATTCTCTCTGTATCCACTCTATTCCTTTCATAAGTTTAAAAACCTCTATTAGATCACCCCGCAGCCTTCTTTTTTCAAGAGATAAGAAACCTAGCCTGTTCATCCTTTACTGATATGTATACGCTCGCATTTCTGGTATCATCCATATAAATTTTCTCTGCACCCTCTCCAGTGCCTCTATATCCTTTTTATAATATGGCGACCAGAACTGTACCCAGTACTGCAAGTGTGGTCGAACCAAAGTTCGATACAGGTTTAGCATAATTTCCCTACTTTTCAATTCTATCCCTCTAGAAATAAACCCTAGTGCTTGGTTTGCTTTTTTTTAATGGCCTTGCTAACCTGTGGCGCAACTTTTAGTGATTTGTGTATTTGTATTCCGAGATCCCTTTGTTCCTCTACCTCACCTAGACTTGCACCTTCCAATTAATAAGTGGCCTCCCTATTCTTCCTACCAAAATGTACCTCACATTTATCTGTGTTGAACTTCATTTGCCAATTATTTGCCCATTCTGCAAGTTTATAATGTCCTCCTGTAATTTGTTGCAGTCCTCCTCCGTATTGGTATCATCCACAAATTTAGAAATTATGTTTTTGATTCCAAAGTCTAAATCGTTAATATAAATTGTGAACAACAGTGGTCCCAGCACTGATCCTTGTGGAACTACCCACCTTCTGCCACTGTGAATAGCTACCCTTTATTCCACTCTCTGCTTTCTGTCTTGAAGCCAGCTAGCGATTCATTCTGCTACTTGTCCCCTGACTCAGCATTCTCTGACCTTATTCATTAATCTATTACGGGGTACCTTATCGAAGGCCTTTTTAAAATCTAGATAAATTACATCTACTGTATTGCCATTGTCTACTCTCTCTGTTACCTCTTCAAAAAATTCAATAAGGTTGGTCAAGCAAGATTTTCCCTTTTGAAATCCATGTTGACTTCATTATTATACTTTTTGTAGTCGAGCTCCAGTACGCGGACGATGCCTGCGTCTGCACACACACAGAGGCTGAACTCCAGGACATAGTCGACGTATTTACTGAGGTGTACGAAAGCATGTGCCTTACGCTAAACATGAGCAAGACAAAGGTCCTCCACCAGCCTGTCCTCGCCGCACAGCATTGCCCCCCAGTCATCAATATCCACGGCGCGGCCCTGGACAACGTGGACCACTCTCTTTATCTCGGGAACCTCCTATCAGCAAGAGCAGGCATTGACGACGAGATCAAACACCGCATCCAGTGTGCCAGTGCAGCCTTTGACCGCCTGAGGAAAAGAGTGTTTGAAGACCGGACCCTCAAAACTGTCACCAAGCTCATGGTCTACAGGATTGTAGTAATACCAGCCCTCCTGTATGGCTCAGCAAGATCCTACAAATCCTCTGGGAGGACAGACGTACCAATGTTAGCGTCATCGTCCAGACCAACATCCCCAGCATCGAAGCACTGACCACATTTGATCAGTTCCACTGGGTAGGCCACATCGTTGGCATGCCAGACACGAGACTCCCAAAGCAAGCGCTCTACTCGGAACTCCTTCACGGCAAAGGAGCCAAAGGTGGGCAGCGGAAACGTTACAAGGACACCCTCAAAGCTTCCCTGATAAAGTGCGACATCCCCACTGACCCTGGCCAAAGACCATCCGAAGTGGAGGAAGTGCATCTGGGAGGGCGCTGTGCTCTTTGAATCTCGTCGCCGAGAGCATGCAGAAATCAAGCGCAGGCAGCAGAAAGAGCGTGCAGCAAACCAATCCCACCCACCCCTTCCCTCAACGACTATCTGTCCCACCTGTGACAGAGACTGGTTCTCATATTGGACTGTACTGCCACCTAAGAACTCATGTTAAGAGTGGAAGCAAGTCTTCCTCGATTCCGAGGGACTGCCTATGATGATGATGACTTTTTGTTTCTAGATGTTCTTCTATTCTGGTGAACCAACACTGTATCCCTTCCAAGATATAGATCTGACAATGTAGCACCCCCTCAGTACTACACTGACGTGTCTTGATAGATTATGTGCTCAAGTCCTGGAGCGGGCTTAAACTCACAACCTTCTGATCATGTGACGAAAATGCTACCAATTGACACTAAGATTTGATACTACTGTAGTCGATTAGCAAAGCTAACAAAATGTCAGTAAGAATTTCTACAGAAGAACATTTGCAGCTGTGATAAAATTGTGATGTTTGCAGAATCTGCTTGAATAATTTGCTGGATTACTTCATATTCTGTAGCTTGCAATGGCTTTATTTGCTTTCAAATGCACTATTAATTATTTGTTTTATTAATCTATACAAGTATTGTAGATTAGTGTAACCTGTTCAGACATCTGGGCCCTTAATGCAGAATAAACGTTAATATAAATATTTAAAGAAATATACTTCAAGGAACGCTCCTACAAATTTTCCAAGCATTTGGCATTTCCTTCAATAAAAAAATAAATTTGAAGTGAAGAACATTTAGGAACTGAAAAAGCCTAAACAAGTCTGGCCCTGTTTCATAGTTCAACCACAACTACACTTTTTCTCACCAAATCCTTTCTTCAGAAAAGCTTGCTTTTTCAATCTATTTATACTGCCTGCTTCAGTGACCTTGCTCAGAAGCTCATTCCACAATTCTAATATCATTTAGGTCGAAAAACTCCTTCTGACTTCCAAATTTCATCTACGCAGGTATTTTATTATTTAATTCTCCTGTGCCACACAAGGGGATGAATGCATCCATCATGGGTACGTGTATTAATTTTTTTGGAGCATCTGGACATCACAATGTGAAAGTAGTGAACACAGAACCCAATGCTTCCCAACTTTTAGCAGTGAGCTGAGTGACTTTAATTTACATTTCTACAGGGCAGTCATTTTAGATTTTTAATGAGATTAAAAATCCTGCTCACTGAGAAGGCAATATACTTGTGTATTAAAATTAATCATTCAACACTAAAGGTAGTCAGTGCTCTAAAATAAACGCAGGAACTCTACAATGGCTGCATTGATCCCACAGAGTTGGCAGATTAAAAAAAATCTCAAAGAGTTACATTTCATTGTGCAATTTAAGAGATATAAATATTCAGGAAAAGCAATCATGAATTGTGCAAGCATTTTCTAGAGTATCCCTTTCAGGATTTGAAACACAGCATCCAATATGAATTCCCATGCAAAAACATATTTTAAACTATTCCTTACCCTGGCTCAAAGCACATTTTGTTGAGAAAAATTATGCTTAATGTTAATCCTGCAGAAATAACAAGCTCAAAAAGCTACTCATTCACCTCTGCTGCAAAGTGCATCTTAGTAAAGAAAAACTGAGCTCAGAAGTTTGATGCTTCCTGCGATGAATGCGTGCTAACGCTCACTGCTAACACTCAAATGATGGAATTACCACCTGCCACTGCTTGTGGTAGCACACCCCAGCATGAGTCCCTACCTTCAGGACAGGTGAGAAAATTGAGGGAATAATATTCAAATACTTTCTCCTAACAGCTTTTATATATAATCCAAATTGGGGGAGGGAGTGAAGGGAAGAAATAGTACTGCATGAAGTTAATGAACTGCAAACTTTCTTCAAAAGCTAGATTGAGTTGCATATGTTGCTGTTTGTTCCAGCAGCAATGCAAAATCTAAGTTTTAAAAAGCAAGTTCAGTCACTACATACACATGCATACACAGATAGATTCAACAACTGGTCCTCCCCAATGATTATCTCACTTAATTAAAGATGAGGCAACCTTCACTTTGTTTCCTACTCCAAGTTTTTTCTTTGCATTTAAAAGATGGAAAAGTCTAAAACCTCCACGCCTTCCATTTTTGTCTGTGGTCCAGGAGGTTGGGAAGAGCAGGCTCATTAGCATGTATCTCTTCGCACTGGTAAAGCTGCATTGATGATGATATGCTGAAGGGCTTTAACAGTGAAGGAGAATTCTTTCACTCAAGAACAAATTTGGCTTCGGCTGAATTTGCACTACAGCTTTAGCATTGGTATAAAGCGAGTAGTTAAAGTAAATGTTGGTCCCTTCGAGGAGGAGACTGGGGAATTAATAATGGGAAACGGAAATGGCGGAGACTTTGAACAAATATTTTGTATCGGTCTTCGTGGTCGAAGACACTAAAAGCATCCCAAAAATTGGACTATTGGGGGGGGATAAAACAATCACGAGCACTAGAGAAAAATTACTAGGCAAACTAATGGAACTAAAGTGGACAAGTCCCCTGGACCTGATGGCCTGCATCCTAGGGTCTTAAAAGAAATGGGTGCAGAGATAGTGAATGCATTGGTTGTAATCTACCACAATTTTCTGGATTCTGGAGAGGTCCAAGCGCACTGGAAAAACGCAAATATAACGCCCCTATTTAAGAAAGGAGGGAGATAGAAAGCAGAAACTATAGACCAGTTAGCCTAACATCTGTCACTGGAAAATTCTGGAGTCCATCATTCAGGAAGCAGTAGCAGGACATTTAGAAAATCGTAATGCAGTCAAGCAGAGCCAGCAAGGTTTTATGAAAGGGAAATCATGTTTGACAAATTTGCTGGAGTTCTTTGAGGATGTAACGAGCAGGATGGATAAAAGGAAACCAGTAGAAGTTGTGTATTTGGATTTCCAGAAAGCATTTGATAAGGTGTCACACAAAAGGTTATTGCACAAGGTAAGAGTTCACGGTTGGGGGTAATATATTAGCATGGATAGAGGATTGGTTAACTAACAGAAAACAGAGAGTTGGGATAAATGGGTCATTTTCAGGTTGGCAAACTGTAAATAGTGGGGTGCCACAGGGATCTCTGCTGGGGCCTCAATTATTAACAATCTATATTAACGACTTGGATGAAGGGACCGAGTGTAATGTAGCCAAATTTGCTGATGATACAAAGATAGGTGGGAAAGCAAGTTGTGAGGAGGACGCAAAAAATCTACAGAGGGATTATAGATAGGCTAAGCGACTGGGCAAAAATTTGGCTGCTGGAGTATAATGTGGGAAAATGTGAGCTTATCCACTTTGGTATGAAAAATAAAAAAGCAAATTATTATTTAAATAGGGAGAGATTACAAAATGCAGAGGGATCTGGGGGTCCTTGTACATGAAACACAAAAAGTTAGTATGCAGGTACAGCAAGTAATTAGGAAGGCAAATGGAATGTTGGCCTTAATTGCAAGGGGGATGGAGTATAAAAGTAGGGAAGTCCTGCTACAACTGTACAGGGTATTGGTAAGACCACCCCTGGAGTACAGCGTACAGTTTTGGTCTCCTTATTTAAGGATATACTTGCATTGGAAGCAGTTCAGAAGGTTCACGAGGTTGATTCCTGAGATGAAGGATTTGTCATATGAAGAAAGGTTGAGCAGGTTGGGCCTATACTCATTGGAATTTAGAAGACTGAGAGGTGATCTTACTGAAACAGATAAAATTCTGAGGGGGCAGAGTAAATGCAGAAAGGATGTTTTCCCTCGTGGGGGAATCTTGAACCGGGGACCTGGGGCCCAAGTTTCGAGCCGCGCCTAGAACGGCGCAGTCCCGACCTGGAGGCCTGTTTTTCGCGCCACAAAGTGCGCCTAAAAAAACCCTCCAGATTCTCCACCTCCCTGCAGGTCCTCTGGCCCTCGGCGCAGTGCAGCAGGAGCTGTAGGGGGCGGAGCCAGGTCCCTGCGCTGAAAACAGTGCCGGGACCTCTGCACATGCGCTACAGTGGGCACGCAAGTGCAGTAGCTCCAAGCGCCCGAAACTGTGTGGGAGGGGCCAAAGCACGCAGCCCCTAGCCCTGGCCGAATGGCCTCACTGCGGCTGCATGAATAAGGCTCCTCCCACGGCCAGCTCCTGCTTCCTCCCGACCCGACTCCCGCTTCCTGCCTCCGGACCGGGCCGGACCCGACTCCCCCGCCACCCCCGACCCGACTCCCGCTCCCCCGCCCCCACCCGACCCGACTCCCGCTTCCCCCCCCCCCCCGAATGGACCCGACCCGACTCCCGCTCCCCCCCGACTGGACCCGACCCGACTCCCGCTCTCTCCCCCCCCCCCCCCCCCGACTCCCGCTCTCTTTCCCCCCCCCCCCCCCCGACTCCCGCTCTCTTTCCCCCCCCCCCCCCCCCCGACTCCCGCTCTCTTTCTCCCCCCCCCCCCCCGATTGGACCCGACCCACTCCCGCCACCTCCCCCCCCCCGGACTGGATCCGACCTGACCTCCCTCTCCCTCCCTCCCTCCCCCCGACCCGAACCGAACCGACCTCCCTCCCTCCCACCACCCCCCCCGACCCGACCCAACGCCACCTACCTGTAAATCTGGTGCTGGGGATGGGCCCTGCCCGAAGTCTCGGGCCCGGCCCATTCAGCCTCCCTCCCCCTTCTCCTTCCTCCCCCCCCCCCCATCTCCTTCCCCCCCCCCCATCTCCTTCCCCCCCCCCCCATCTCCCCTTTATTCCCTTCTCCCCCTCCCCCTTCTCCCCCATCCCTCCCCCTTCTCCCCCATCCCTCCCTCTGCTCCCCCCCTCTCTCCCCGTCAGAAACATAGACACTGACAGACAGAGAATGAGAGACACACACAGACAGACAGAGAGATAGAGACACTGACAGAGACACACTGGGGGGGGGGGGGGGGCATCCCAGCACACTGTTGGAGGGCTCCCCGGTGCTGCAGTCGGTAAGTAGAAAATGTTTTATTTATTGGTTTAAAAAAATATATATTTCTTATTAATTTTTTTTGATTGATTTATTGGTTGATTTTTTTGATGTATTTATCATTTATTATTGATGATGGCTTTTTATTTGTAAAACTGAAGTGTTTAATGTTTGTAAACTTCCCTTTAAACCCCCCCCCCCACCATTTCCTACGCCTGATTTGTAACCTACGCCTGATTTTCTAAAGTGTAGACAAGGTTTTTTCGAGCGTACAAAAATCTTCACTTACTCCATTCTAAGTTAGTTTGGAGTAAGTTTTCACTGACGAAACTTTGAAAACAGGCGTAAGTGGCCAGACACGCCCCCTTTTGAAAAAAAAATTCTGTTCCAAAGTGAAACTGTTCTAACTGACTAGAACTGGAGCAAACTAAATGACTAGAATTCCGATTTCTAAGATACTCCGTTCTACACCAGTTGCTCCTAAAAATCAGGAGCAAATCATGTGGAAACTTGGGGCCATAGTTTCAGAATAAAGGGCCACCCATTTAAAACGGAAATGAGGAGGAATTTCTTCTCTCAGAGGGTCGTGAATCTTTGGAATTCTCTACCCCAGAGAGCTGTGGAGGCTGGGTCTTTGAATATATTTAAGGTGGAGATAGACAGATTTTTGAATGATAAGGGAGACGAGGGTTATGGGGAGCGGGCAGGAAAGTGGAGTTGAGGTCAGGATCATCAGCCATGATCTTATTGAATAGCGGAGCAGGTGCGAGGGGCCAAATGGCCTACTCCTGCTCCTAATTCTTACGTTCTTAATATATACCATAAAGAGCAGTACTAACAATACCGACCGCTGGAAACACCACTGCACACTTCCCTCCAGTCTGAAAAACAACCATTCATCGCTATTATCTACTTTTTATTCCTTTTTGTATCCACACAGCCACTGCCTCTTTAATCCCATAGGCTTCAATTTTATTAACACGTTTTGCTTTACTCCTACAGTTGTAGTGTAAATGTACATTTATACTAAAACAGAAACCAATCCATCTAATGAAGATAATCCACTTGATAAAGTGTTCATCTAAGGAAGATTTATGCATTACTAAAGACAACAAGTTGATGCTTATAGGCATTCTCATGATGCCCAGTTCTATGTTTCTTTGGAGAAAAGATGAAATTTGGTTAAAATATAATCAAGTACTTTTTAGTTATTGAGACAGGAAGCCAGTAATTCGTATTACCTATATGCACTCAAACACAATTCCACGTATGTTCGTTCTTAAATGGAATCCAATATCCAAACTGAGTATTCCCAAACAAAATGTGTTTAAAAGCTAATGAAGCACTTTTAAAGTAATTTATCCAAATAGATTAACAGATAGTACCACAATGTAAATTACTTCAAAATGGTTCAGTGGCACAGGGGAAAACTGCAAACAGTACATTTAAATTATAGATTATACCACAGGTGCAGCTGCCAAAGTAATTTTAAAGGGGAAGCCTTTATTCTCCCATGAGTCAGGTAAGATTTATTTTATCAGTATTTGATTATAAGAGGACTAATTAAACAAAGTAATTCCAAGCTGCCTCTATAGCAATGTAACAACAGCACCTACAGCAATGTTAACTGTAGCTTCAACGCACACAAAGGATACGATTGGTCCAGTTTCAGACATTTTATCCAGTCTGTATTTGCTGAAGTATTTTCATTTGGTTTCCACTTGTATAATAATACATTTCCACAGTCCAAACCCACTGCAAGAATGTAGCTATCAGAGAGAAAAAAAATGCAATGTTAGTTCTCATTTACTCATCGAATAGGACAGAAATATGTAACTGTATACAAGTGGGTTATTTGCCAAAACTTTGAAAGATCAAAATATTTAGACAGACATACAATGAAATGATAATGCTGCAGACCCACCATCATCAATTATCTGCCTCAGCCATATAAACAGCTTCATAATGTTATTGGTGCATAATTTAAAATTAAACATACAGTAATGTAGTACTACCCACTGACTTGATTTAAAAAAGCTGTCAAAGTGTGATATTATTGATTGGGAGATATAACATAGAAACATAGAAAATAGGTGCAGGAGTAGGCCATTCGGCCCTTCGAGCCTGCACCGCCATTCAATGAGCTCATGGCTGAACATGCAACTTCAGTACCCCATTCCTGCTTTCTCGCCATACCCCTTGATCCCCCTAGTAGTAAGGACTACATCTTACTCCTTTTTGAATATATTTAGTGAATTGGCCTCAACAACTTCCTGTGGTAGAGAATTCCACAGGTTCACCATTCTCTGGGTGAAGAAGTTTCTCCTCATCTCGGTCCTAAACACCACTCTTCAGGACATCATCTACATTTATTTACCTGACCTGCTCAGATATCCAAGCACATCTTGGCCAGAGGGTTGGATATGCCAATGCATGCAACTGCTATAAAGATATTGTCTGTAATGATATTTTGAGAGTAACCTTTGATAAAAAGCTAAATCTAATTCCAGGTGATGGGAATGGTGGGTGGGGGTGTGGAACGAGAGAAAAATGGAGAGATTTCTCTGCTGGGAAAATAACATGGGGGATGAACTTCCATAGGCATTTTGCCACTCATCCACCATAACTTTGTCAGAGACATGCAGAAACCATGGAAAAAAAAGTGCAAACTCAGTTTACATAATTTCTTCAGGGCTTCTGTGGATCTCCGCCAGTTACGGGGGACAAGTAGGAGAACGCCTACGAAAATATTCTGCTTCCTAAATGTAGTAGGTGTAAAATATTCAATGTGGTATTTAAACCAAAGTGAAAAAAGGAAGCAAAGCAGTTACTAAGTCAGGCCACCTCCATTCCCAATAAGATACACACTGTATATAGAATTTTTTTAAATGCCATCACGAACTGCAGATGGGAAAAAGAATCTTCAAAGTACTTTCATCTGCAATTATACAAGTATAAACCTCTTTTACATAATTTCTGGCATGCTTTTATAGGATATACAATGAACATGTAATGTATCCTGACATATGTATGCAAATAGAGAAGAACTAATTTTGAAGGAAAATGAATTACTATTTTAAGTCCTACATTCTTACTAACAAAGATACGAATGTTGAATGAAAATACATAAATGAATGATGGTATGGTACATCATTACACCAATGTGCAGTTATTGAATGATGAGAAAAGGGTCTATGTGAGTTATTCTCTCATCTATGCTATTGTGGGGAGTAAATACCCCAAATGGAGGAAGAACTGACAGACATTCATCTTGAACCATATACAGATTGAGCGTCCGAAATCTGGAATTCCAAAATTCGGAATGTTGCGGAATCCGGACACCGGTGCGATCCGTGGTGGGGTCATCTGAAAACCGGAAAATGTTCCGAAATCCGGACTCCCCCCACCTCGGCGACTGATCTCGCCCTGACCCTCGATGGCCTGACCTCCGGCCCAGCTTCGCCTGCCCCGACCTCGCCCGCTCCGGCCCTCGGTGGCCCGACCTCACCCGCCGTGGCCCTCGGTGGCCCGACCTCACCCGCCGTGGCCCTCGGTGGCCCGACCTCACCCGCCGTGGCCCTCGGTGGCCCGACCTCGCCCACCGTGGCCCTCGGTGGCCCGACCTCGCCCACCGTGGCCCTCGGTGGCCCGACCTCGCCCGCCCTGACCCTCGATGGCCCGACCTCCGGCCCAGCTTCGCCTGCCCCGACCTCGCCCGCTCCGGCCCTCGGTGGCCTGACCTCACCCGCCGTGGCCCTCGGTGGCCCGACCTCGCCCGCCCCGGCCCTCGGTGGCCCGACCTCACCCGCCCCGGCCCTCGGTGGCCCGACCTCACCCGTCCCGGCCCTCGGTGGCCCGACCTCACCCGCCCCGGCCCTTGGTGGCCCGACCTCACCCGCCCCGGCCCTCGGTGGCCCGACCTCACCCGCCCCGGCCCTCGGTGGCCCGACCTCACCCGCCGTGGCTCTCGGTGGCCCGACCTCGCCCTCAGTGGCCCGACCTCGCCGGCCCCAACTTCGCCCGCCCCCGGCCCTCGCCGGCCAGCCCTGGCTCCCCCCTTCTCCCCCCCAGCTCCAGTTCCCCCCTCTCCCCCTTACCTCGGTTGCCAGACCCCACCTACCTCAACCCAGGCAAAGATGTTCCAAAATCCGGAAATACCCGGAATCTGGAACAGCCTCGGTCCCGAAGTTTCCGGATGCTCAACCTGTATACACACTTCCTGATCACAGAAAGGCACTGGAAGACTGAGAGCAGACTATCCCATTGCACTCATAGCTGGGAGTCCTGCGGGGAGACTGACAGAAAGAGAGAAAAAAACTGAACACATAAAAAGTCACAGACAAAAAAGAAAGGAATGCACAATGTTTGAAATACAGGTGTTTAGATTGTTGCATATAATGGCTACTTGTCCGATACTGTTAATTAATTACGAATGAAATGGTAACAAAGCAGGTGCTAAGAAGCAACTGAAGTTGGCAGCTTTGCAAGGACTAAAATAACAAGCTGAACTTGGAAATCTAGGCAGATTCATTTTGGTTGTGCTCCACTTGACGAATGCTGCTGTGGGGTGGTGGGGGCGGTTGCTGGGGGAGAAGGGGCTATCAACACTATTGCTTTCTTTTTCAGATGTCACTTTACAACCATCCCCAAAAAAAGGTCAGATGCTAAGCTATTAATTCAAGTGTTCTTGTCTTAATGATGCAACCACTTGTGATACAACAACATCTACTGTATTTAAAGGAACATCTATGGGATTTGTTTTGGATCTATAAAAAGCAGCAAACCTGAGGACTGGAAGAATTTTGTAATACAGCAGAGGAGGACAAAGGGTTTAATTAGGAGGGGGAAAATAAGAGTATGAGAGGAAGCTTGCTGGGAACATAAAAACTGACTGCAAAAGCTTCTATAGATATGTGAAGAGAAAAAGATTAGTGAAAACAAACGTAGGTCCCTTGCAGTCAGATTCAGGTGAATTTATAATGGGGAACAAAGAAATGGTGAACCAGTTAAACAAATACTTTGGTTCTGTCTTTACAAAGAAGACACAAATAACCTTCCGGAAATACTAGGGGACCGAGGATCTCGTGAGAAGGAGGAAATCCTTATTAGGCGGGAAATTGTGTTAGGGAAATTGATGGGATTGAAGGCCGATAAATCCCCGGGGCCTGATAGTCTGCATCCCAGAGTACTTATGGAAGTAGCCCTAGAAATAGTGGATGCATTGGTGATCATTTTCCAACAGTCTATTGACTCTGGATCAGTTCCTATGGACTGGAGGGTAGATAATGTAACACCACTTTTTAAGAAAGGAGGGAGAGAGAAAACAGGTAATTATAGACCGGTTAGTCTGACAACAGTAGTGGGGAAAATGTTGGAATCAATTATTAAAGATGAAATAGCAGCACATTTGGAAAGCAGTAACGGGATCGGTCCAAGTCAGCATGGATTTATGAAAGGGAAATCCTGCTTGACAAATCTTCGAGAATTTTTTGAGGATGTAACTAGTAGAGTGGACAAGGGGGAACTAGTGGATGTGGTGTATTGGGACTTTCAAAACGCTTTTGACAAGGTCCCACACAAGAGATTGGTGTGCAAAATTAAAGCACATGGTATTGGGGGTAATGTACTGACATGGATAGAGAACTGGTTGGCAGACAGGAAGCAGAGAGTCGGGATAAACGGGTCCTTTTCGGAATGGGAGGCAGTGACTAGTGGAGTGCCGCAGGGCTCAGTGCTGGGACCCCAGCTATTTACAATATACATTAATGATTTAGATGAAGGAATTGAGTGTAATATCTCCAAGTTTGCAGATGACACTAAGCTGGGTGGCAGTGTGAGCTGTGAGGAGGACGCTAAGAGGCTGCAGGGTGACTTGGACAGGTTAGGTGAGTGGGCAAACGCATGGTAGATGCAGTATAATGTGGATAAATGTGAGGTTATCCACTTTGGTGGCAAAAACACGAAGGCAGAATATTATCTGAATGGCGGCAGATTGGGAAACGGGGAAGTGCAACATGACCTGGGTGTCATGGCACATCAGTCATTGAAAGTTGGCATGCAGGTACAGCAGGCGGTGAAGGTGGCAAATAGTATGTTGGCCTTCATAGCAAGGGGATTTGAGTATAGGAGTAGGGAGGTCTTACTGCAGTTGTACTGGGCCTTGGTGAGGCCTCACCTGGAATATTGTGTTGAGTTTTGGTCTCCTAACCTGAGGAAGGACTTTCTTGCTATTGAGGGAGTGCAGCGAAGGTTCACCAGACTGATTCCCAGGGTGGCAGGACTGACATATGAGGAGAGACTGGATCGATTGGGCCTGTGTTCATTGAAGTTTAGAAGGAGAGGGGATCTCATAGAAACATAAAATTCTGATGGGACTGGACAGGTTAGATGCAGGATGAATGTTTCCGATGTTGGGGAAGTCCAGAACCAGGGAACATAGTCTAAGGATAAGGGGTAAGCCAGTTAGGTCTGAGATGAAGAGAAACTTCTTCACTCAGAGAGTTGTTAACCTGTGGAATTCCCTACCGGAGAGAGTTGTTGAGGCCAATTCACTAAATATATTCAAAAAGGAGTTAGATGAAGTCCTTACTACTAGGGGAATCAAGGGGGTATGGTGAGAAAGCAGGAATGGGGTACTGAAGTTGCATGTTCAGCCATGAACTCATTGAATGGCGGTGCAGGCTAGAAGGGCCGAATGGCCTACTCCTGCACCTATTTTCTATGTTTCTATGTTTCTATTTTCTATGTTTCTAGCCTTGTATGAGAGGAATGTTATTGTGTGAGCAGCAATCACTGCAAGGTTGTTACCGCTCACATTGGGAAGAAACTGTTATCTTCACTGATAAGTGCTATTAATCCAAATTGGAGAACAAAATGAACACTCATTTTCCTTTGGCACATTAGTGCTGAGCTGCAAATTCCCATATCCTTTCACACAGATATCACTGAACCAGAAGTTGTTCCTCGTTAAAACTTTGGCTGGATTGAAAGTTGCAGTGCAGTCTTTCCAAGGTGGAAAAATTCATTCAGAACAACTTTTTAAAATGATCATGCTGTGTAATTTGAACACAAAGTAGTTCTTGTAACGTGTCATGGTTTCTCGAACAGACACTCTATTACAACCAGCATGCCAGCTATCTCCTTATGGAGCTTTCCTTGGTTTTCTCGAGATGGGTGCATTTCCAACACGGTGAGAATGTTCTAAGCACTGTAACATTAATTTTCTAAGACATACCACAGTAAGAATGCATTTAATATACTTTATACTTTAGAGCTCTTTGTGAACTTGTGCATAAAAATAACTTTTCAAAAGTTGCAATTGACTTGGTTTGTAAATACTGATCGACCTACATGAGATGCAGTGTGAAAGGAAGGGAAGAAATGTACATTACGTGAGCGGGATTTGTGATGTACTCTGGTCTCTGGTGCAAAACGCACAAGACAAAACAAGTAGATATTCCAACAAGATCTTGTAGAGTAGGACTTGTGGTAAATAGAAAAGACCCAGAGTAAATAAATGAAAATAATCTTAGTTCCTTAGTGAAAAAAATGACCATAGAATACTTTACATGTAAATGTAGACAGGCAGACCAGGGAGTACATTTATATTCCAGATACATTTTCTGCCTTGACTCATGCCCTCTATAATTGCAGTTTTTAGCTTCAAAATTATATGGACAAGAACCACATCAACTTATTAACCTACCTCCCATCTAGACTTGGAACATGGCTGAAGCTGACAGCTGTGGCTGCATCCCCTACATCCAGCACTGATGAACATGGCCTGACAATGCCCAGGCTGCTTCCTCCAGTCCTTCCAGCTGAAGCCACATCACCCCACACAACCAGCTACCAGACAAAAAGGAAACAACAAACTATTTACTGCATGACACAACATTTAGATCAAAAGTAACAATTTGAAAGAGCAGAAATTAGACTTTAGGAATCCAAATATTAGGAAAAAGGCAAATGCTGTGAAAGCAGGTTACACATGTAAAAAGCGCAAAGCTTATCCGATACAGTTATATGCTTACTGAAATGTTGCCTTCAGTAACATTTCACTGTATGCAGTTCAATTTCTGCTACAGTATTTAGTGCTGCTATGTTATAAATAATTACATATGTGTCTTGCATTCTCTAAGACATAGAAACATAGGAGCGCACAGGATCATTTTGGTCAAATTGGCTGGTTCAAAAACAGAATTCACAGTTCACTACCTACAATCCCTCAATTGCCAATAATCAATATTTGTACAGGTACTCACTTAATGTTAACATTTCATTTCCTTCAAGTGAAGGGAAAAGATGGTTTAACTTGTGGGCAGGATTGGCAGTGCAACTAAAAGATGAGCTTTTCTTGATGTGCTATATAACAGAATTGCTGATGTGCAAAAAAAGAACTGAATACACTTTCAGTATGAAGCCTATTTAACCAAGCTCTTACATGGTGCCAAATTCTTAAAAGACACAATTTGCTATCAGTCTGCCTCCTAGCATGGGTGCCGATCAAACTGCTTCTTCCTGGATGGTGTTGAGTTTGAATACTGCTGCAGCTGCACCCATCCAGGTGAGTGGTGAGTATTCAATCACACTCCTGACCTGAAGCTTGTAGATAGTGGAGAGCCTTAGACAGGTCATGAGGAGAATAGAGTATCCTGTCTCTGCCTTGCTCTTGTAGTATGTTGTTAATATAGCTGATTCTATAAAACCTTCCAGTCAATGGTGAACCCCAGATGTTGAAGGTTGGGAATGGGAGGTGGAGATAAGGGTTGCGGTTGATCTTTTTCCTTATTCGAGATGATCAATGCCTGGCATATGTATGGTGTGAATGTTATCTGCCACTTGTCAGTTCAAGCCTGGATGCTGTACAAATCCTGTTGTAAACTGGTATGACCCGATTCATTATTGAGGGAGTTGTGAATGGAGCTGAACAGTGGAATCATCAGAGAGAAACCCAACCCTGACCTTCTGAAAAGAGAGAAGCTCATTAATAAAGCATATGAAGATGGTTGGGCTGAGGATGCCACCCTGAGATACACTTTCAGTAATTTCCCGGGGCTGCAATGATTGGCTTCCGACAACTACAACTATGCGTCAGGAATGACTCTAGCCACTGGAGAGTTTTACAATGACCCTTATTGACCTGAGATTTACTAAGGTTCCCCGGTGGCATACTCAGTCAAATGCTGCTTTGATGTCATGGGCAGCTACTCTCCGTTCTCCCCTGATATTTAGTTGTAGTGTTGATATCTGTATCAAGGGTGTGACGAGCTCTGAAGCCGGTTATTCCCAATAATATTTCTATTAAAGATCATGTAAATTTCTCATCACATCTCCACTCCTGACCTGCTCTAATTACTCACCTTCTTGTCACGGCTACCAGTGACAAAGTATTTACTATTGAAAGTCCAGTCACAGGACCAAATAATTCGGCTGTGTACAGATGTATTTTTATCAGTGTGTGCAAACAGGGAAAAAAAGGGATCTGAAACCAAAACACAAATATATTACATACAAGCAAAACACTTTCAAAGTAATTAAGTTCATCCAGATAAAGCCTATTATTTATTTAATAAAAATTAATCACAGATATGGAAGCTAGATTACTCCCGCATCCTATACTGTTGAAGGTAGTAACTCCTTCCAGACGTACAATTCCATGGGTTCCAGTCACCTCTCCCCAAGTAGCCATTGTTCATTTCTGGGCCTGGACATCGAATTTTAGCAAGCTATTCAACCACAAAAGGCAACAAAAATAGCTTGCATTTTAACATAACACAGCACAGGCCTGAGATCAAGCCCAAGAGCTCCCTGGTTTGCATGGCTCGGGTATTCATTAAATAAACTCCATGAGCTAGCGGGGGAGCTCACAGGCCAATCTTAATTTCAATTTCTCTAAATTGCTAACAGAATAAGCAGTAATAAAGAAACATGGGCCCGGATTTTGCAGTAAAAATGATTGAAGCTAACAGCGCACACTGTTATTAAAGAGTAAATCGGAAAGCATTTCCAGCGACCACATATGCAGTTAATCGCGGAAATCAGGAAGTTGCTGTCCAAGTTGCCCTGCTCCTCTAGAAGCTGCACTATGTATCTCGCCGACAGACTCGGCATTGAAACACATGGAAATTGGGGTATTTATGTGATAGATACCCACTAAACTTGCCAGAAAAGGTTAGGGCTTGTCCATTCGAGTAAATTTTCAATGCCGTGATAAGTCTTAATTATTGCCACACAACCTCTCTACCACTGAAAATTAACTTTTACAAATGTGGAGTCTCATTCCTTTAGATTTTAATTATTGTTGGAGATCTAAAAAAGTGAATTTTAAAACTTTTTCTTTGTCTTTTTATCTTTCTATTTTAATCCCATCTTTATTTCCCTCTCTTTATTTTGCTTTCTGTATATGATTTGGCATTAACTATTCTAACTTATACTTCCTGGCTCAGCCTCAGTGTGCCTTATTAAGAATTCTTCAATCTGATTGGTTAAGGAGACAAACTGTTACTTGTCCTGTTAACATATATCCCAGCTCCCCTCTACAGGGTGCTGCGTCAAAATGACTTTCTCGGCACAGCAAGTTCCGGCGCAAAAACCCATAGAATGTAGTGAATGGCTGGCACCGTTCGTCTGCTTCTGACTGCAAAATCTAGGCCATTATTTGGTTAATCTGCAGTAAAGCAATCATAGTACTGTTATAGAAATAGAATTATAAAAATATTGCGAGAATTTTTCTGTTACTTATTAAATGTAATGACTATTAAAATACCGTAATACAGTTATAGAGAATAAATGTCCCGATATTCCTGAGTGATAGTGACACTCATCGAATAGGCCGCTGTGATACTCGGGTATTGTTTTTCAATTTACGTGGAATTTCCCACATTATCATGCTGACTTTTTTTTTTTAATACTGGCTCTTGTTTAGATTAGATTCCAGATTAGAATGTGTACCTTTAAATCTAGTTTTCAATTAATTGATACCAGTCTCCTGCAATCGTACACAAGAAAATACAAGTATGAAAGCATCTTTAAAGTTTTTAAAAGTTGGCTGATTTCTTCATCAAGTGACTTGGGATGATGGCCATACGTTTCTACATGTCGATTGTCCAATCCCATGAAGGGCATTGGAGGAGAGAAGGAAGACTCGAAGGGCAAATCAATCTCATGCTCCTCTCATGCTTTGTAGATTACAGATCAATACTGACAGATGATTTATGATGAGATTAGTGTATGCTGAGTGATACTATAAAGGTGAAACAGGGAATAAATCTGAAAGGAATTGAAAAAAAATCTAAAATATTCCTCCAAATTGCTTGGTGGTAGTTCGTTTTTCTGTGACGCTTAAAAACTGAATGGCTTGAGTGAATTTTTCAAGCTTTAAACACTTCAGGGATGATTTTCCTGGAGCTCACAAACAGCAGTAGTACACATGGAGCAATGCAATGGAATAATACTGCACCTGACATCACCTCTCTGCACCCCAATTTGCTTTCGGGGCTAATTAGCATGTCTTAGGTATTACGTGGGCAGACAATGAGGCCTTAGTTGTGAAGGCACAGGAAATTGAAAGCACTGCTGCAGGCCTTTGGCTCTTTAAAGGGGCTGGAGCTTGGGGCCTTGGGAGAGCCTGTGGAGGATACAGAGAAGCCTGAGCGTGGGTGAGCAGTGTGGAAGCCTACAACCTGCAGACAAAAATCTTGGAATGCGTCAGAGAAGTGATCTTTGCTTGAATATAATTTATAAAGTGGAAGTACAAAGTAGCACGATTTCATAAAAGTTAACAATTCATCAGCATGCTAATAAAGAGGACTCGTTGTATAGGTTGGATGGCAAGGCCACTGAGCAGCTGTTACAAGAAGTTGACCCGAGGAGCGATGTCCTATTTTCATAAGAACATAAGAAATAGGAGCAAGAGTAGGCCATATGGCCCCTCGAGCCTGCTCCGACATTCAATAGGATCATGGCTGATCTGATCTTGGGCTCAGCTCCACTTCCCTGCCTGCTCCCCATAACCCTAGACTCCCTTATCTTTCAAAAATCTGTCTATCTGCATTTTAAATATATTCAATAACCCAACCTCCACAGCTCTCTGGGGTAGAGAAATTCAAAGATTCACGACCCTCTGAGAAGAAATTCCTCCTCATTTATGTTTTAAATAGGCGACCCCTTGTTTTGAAATTATGCCCCCTAGTTCTCGATTCTCCGAGGGGATGCATCCTCTTTGCATCTACCCTGTCGAGCCCCCTCAGAATCTTATGTTTCAATAAGATCATCTCTCATTCTTCTAATGAGGCCCATTAGAGACTTCATAGGCCCAACCTGCTTTCTTCATAAGACAACCCCTTCATCTCAGGAATCAACCTTGTGAACCTTCTCTGAACTGCCTCCAATGCAAGTATATCCCTCCTTAAATAAGGAGACCAAAACTGTATGCAGTACTCCAGGTGTGGTCTCATCAACACCCTGTACAGTTGTAGCAGGACTTCCCTATTTTTATACTCCATCCTGCTTGCAATAAAGGCCAACATTCTATTTGCCTTCCTAATTACTTGCTGTACCTGCATACCAACTCTTTGTGTTTCATGTACAAGGACCCCCAGATCCCTCTGTACCTCAGGTTTCGAAATAAAGTCATGAAGGCGGTGGCATATAGGACACAACATAAGGTGGCTAAACTATCAGCAGCAAAGTGCCAAGCACATGATGCAATTGTGGAAGTTTAGTGGCCTCACCAAAAGGGGAAAAGTGTGAATCCTTAACTTTTTACCTTCTATCTTATGGCGATGTAAGGGGCACTCTATTTGTTAGAGCTCACAGATCCACATGGGTGCTGTCAATTACACTCTGCACAAACCAGTGAGATGGCAAAAAGCAAGGCAGATGCTTGCTGCTCCTTGGCATTAATGGAAAAAACAATTAGCTCATTTGCCCTGGAAAACAGTGCATCCATATGTATCTGATGCTGACAATGCCACCTGTGGCCCCCTGAAACCTTCCAGTGGCAAAAAAGTTGAAGTACAGTTGTTACTTTTAATGGTGCTGAAATAGCTGTGGAGGCTTGAAATTGTGCTCTCAGATCTTCTTGCAGCATGTGACAGAAATTTTATACAAACTCCTTGCCAAACCAGAGCCTTCTTAGGCATTGCTTGTTTGAAAGGTCCAGGAATGTTCACTTTGTCCTCTAAACTCGCTCAGCTGGCACCTCCCAGTCAGCACTCAACAACAACTTATATTTATATAGCGCCTTTAACGTGTTGTCTCACTGCCTTTGCATCTTGCGATGCTTCCTGCTCATCCTCCTGCATAGAACATATGTAAAGGCTGTTCCTCAACCTTTGCAGATCTGGCTACGCATCTTTCTCCATGTGCAGTAGAAAGAGTCTGTAGTATTTAATTCATTTTAATTTAAGCCTTGTAATTGCTTAATCTAACAGTTCTCTATTTGATTTAAAGGTACTAAATCAGGCAATCGGGATTCGGTCTGTTTAATTGGATTATTGCATTCTTTTTTCAAAACAGATTTCAAAAATGATCATTAATGTATGGATGATAAGTTTAAATTTAAATTTTGGAGAGCTGCAACATGAACACACAACCTTACCGTACGCAGGAAACCTTGAATTTGTTAAACTATGAGCTTTTTAAAAAAAAAGTCACATACATCTTGACTCTACTTGTTACATAGATGTACAAGCAAGTAGCCTAGCATTTATTCAACTTCTTAGACATTTACATTGTGCATCAAGAAAGGTCTTCGGGGCCAAAATTCACCATCCCCAAAGGGACAGCTACCGCAGGGTTTGGGCGTCCGATCAAAAAAAACTGATCAGCCACCACAGTCGAGTATTTTTTCCTCCCCGAGCCATATTCTGCTCGAGGGCGGGGGATTTGAGCAGTGCGCTCTTCCACCGGAAACGGCGGGGTGAAACCGCGGTAAAGGAAGGTTTGCAGCGGTGACCTCAGCAGCGTGCGGGCCGCTGAAAATTCACAGATAAAAAGGTAGGATTTTTCCCGGCAAGGTTTTCCAGTCGGTGCACAAATGCAACACCGCTGGAGGTCTGACGCAATCGGGTCCATTTCTTAGTTTGCTAAATAGTTTGTAATTGTTTTGGCTCCATTAAACCTGCTAATGCTGCTCAGAGGTTTTCACAGACTTTTGTCCAACTTTCAGGTCTGACTCTTTAGTGGAGGCCTGGAGGCCTGTAGGCTGTGGGCTGCAGAGACCTGCTTGGCAGGGTTCATCCTGAGGATGGGAGGAGTGTTGGGAGGGCGACACCTGGTACACTTGGTCAGAACAGGGTGGCACGCAGGAGGTGGTGTCGCCGTCAGCACTGTCAAGTGAGGCAGCAGGCAAGGGAGGCAGCAGCCATGGCTGCACAACAGAGAAGGACATGAGATGTGCACAGACCGGCAGCTAGAGAGGGTGGCCAGGAGTGAGATGGCATCAGGAGTAGGGTGAGGGATGATGAACCCACTCCAAATACTGGGAGAGGAGCCTTTCTAACAAGAGCCTCCACAGGAGCCTGAGAATGAGGAGGACCAGGGAGATGGCCAGCAGCCAGCTGCCCCGGGAGGTGGCCAACGCAGACGTAGGGGAAGGAAGCCATACCCTCAAACGTTCTCCTTCCTCCAGTTCAGTGATGAGCAATGCCTGTGAAGGCCACGATTTCAGACAAAAGTACTCCGGGAGCTCTGCACTGTCCTGTGAGAAGATCTACAGTCTCGAACAAGTCTCAGGAGTGTCCTCACTGTGGAGACCAAGGTCACCATCACCGTGAATCTTTATGCCACGGGGTCTTTCCAGTCTGCTACTGCTGACATTGGCAACATCTCCAATTCTCCGCACATCCGGCAGGGCACAGATGCACTGTACAGGAGAAGGGTCCAGTACATCTCCTTCCTGATGACAAGGGACAAACAGGTGGAGCGGCAGGCCGGATTTGCCCGAATGGCAGGTTTCCCGAGGGTTCAGGGTGCCATTGACGGTATACACGTTGGGTTGAGGGTGCCACATCATCACCCCGAGATCTTTGTGAACTGCAAAGGCTTCCACTCTCTGATCGGACCCAGGTAGCAGCCATGATTCGTTCATTCCGCGCCATACCAGTGTGCCCGCCGCCTTCACCAGCCCGAATCAGGATTGTGGTTGGCTGCTTGAGGACAGGGAATATTCCCTGTCCACTTGGCTGCTCACTCCACTGCGGAACTCCAGGACAGCACCAGAGCATACATACAATGACGTTCATTGTGCTACCAGGTGCATCATCGAGCAGTGCATAGGCATCCTTAAGCAGCGGTTCCGGTGCCTGGACCGCTCTGGTGGCACCTTGCAGTACTCTCCTCAACGGGTTTCCATTATAGTCGTGGTCTGTTGCATGCTGCACAACCTGGTCATCATGTGGGGACGGCTGCAAGAGGTCGAGCCAACAGTACCACCTGAGGAGGAGGAGGAGGAGGAGGAAGAGGTGCAGGAGGAAGAGGAGCCCCATCGCCCCAGAGCTAGGAGGCATCGTCCCCATCGCAACCCTGGAAAGGAGGTGCAGCTGTGTCTCATAGCTGCTCGCTTCAGATAATCCCATCCACACATGACCCTTCAGCTCCCACTTTCAATGGCCATCCCAATGAGTGCCTTAACGCAGAATTGCCCAGTCCCAAATGAAACACCTGGCCAGATATATGTGCCAAAAATAAAGATTTATCCCATTTTCCAAAGCACTATAAAAACAGAACATAAAGAATATAATAATACTGTAATAATTTTTTTACCCCTGTGCATCTCACTGTAACACCTGCTACGTGTGACTACCCGAACACTATGCCTAACTGTCATCCATGTAGCTGCATCATGGGTCTGGGAAGGCCGCTGTGGTTGTTGTCTGGGACCTACAGCTGTCATTCTAGGATGCCCTGGAATACCTCTGGGCCTAGAAGGGCCAGGTGCAGACTGGTTAGCACCCCCCCTGGGAGGATGCGTCCTCACATATATGGAGGTGTCTGACATCTCCCCTGCAATCTCCCTCCATGCATTATGTACTGGCGGTTTGCCAGGTCTCCCCATGCCAGCAAATAGTATTCTTCTTCTGAACTCCAAACCATCCATCAGAGTCTCCAGCACCATATTGGTGAACCAGTTGACTCTCCTTGCACCTCTTACACCAGACACCTTCCAGACTCTTTCCCCCTCAGGGACTTGCTGCAAACTCTGCCCCTTAAAAAGACCAGGGAGCAGCTGGCTCGTTAGAAACCCTTACCTGCATGATGAATTTCTCCGTGGTCATAACGCTCAAATACGACAGCCACACCGCTGAAAAATCCACTTTGGAAGGTTTCATTAGCGCTGGAACCCATCTTTTCCACTTTTGGAGCTGAATATGGGGTGGCACAGCCACAAAAATATTTTGGTGCTAATGGCCCCAAAAAGATGGGGGGAGCACCAGCTTTCCAGCAGTACTATATTTCGGGCCTTTCCAGTTTTAGAGGGCAAGTATATGTCTTACAATCTCAGCGCACAATGGAGTGGACAACACTATTATTGAAATGATGCAAGATTAAAAAATTATGTTCACTGGAAACATTAATCATCAATTAATTGCATAGAAATCCTATAAACAAAACTTTAGTCGCTATGAAAAGTTTTGAAAATAAACTATTCTTTTTTATTGATAATTCCTAAATATTCACGGCCAATAATTTATGATGTCACAGCAGAAGAATTCAATAAGATGTTGCGACTACACAGCAAATTTAAAACACGAGGGAAATAATGAGCAACTGAGAAAAATCAATAAATGTAGTTATCTGTGCTTGCAATAATTATAATTGGGACAATTTAGCAGAATTCAATAATCCTTTAAGCAGATTCATATCCTCAAACTATTTTTCTGCATAAATTTAACCTTCCATGTAGATTCCTGTACATTCATATGCATAATCAATGACAGTTCACTCATGACCAAACCAACATTAGTAAAAATCACCAATGATCTGACATATTATAACAGAATGCCCTATTCTGCAAGTTAAAATGTCAAAATTGCTTTAAATTAAGATATACAATTCAATTATGCAATTTTTATATTTTCCCTCATTTCAAAATATAACTTATATGTAATAGTCTGTTAGGGATAATGATGCACGACTGATTCTTGTTTCATTTCAAAAGTATCCATTCCAAGTGAGGCCTTCTGGAACAAGACAACAGTTTTCCAGGAGATGCAATAAAACAGTGCATTATTATAACAGTGCAATAAAACTCTTCATCTTAACTAGCCCAGTGTTAATACTGGTTCACTATCAACATTACAAATTTCATCTCTTTTTGCTACATTAAGCATCGAGTTAATACTCAGCAGTAACTGAAGGTGTGAGTTTACACAATAAACCTTAATTAGGAAAGCACTGGACAGATACAAACTAGGGATTTATGGGTTGGAATTTCGTCAGCCTTCCGCCGCGTTTTAGAAACACAAACATAGAAAATAGGTGTAGGAGTAGGCCCTTCGAGCCTGCACCACCATTCAATATGATCATGGCTGACCATGCACTTCAGTACCCCATTTCTGCTTTCTCTTCATACCCCTTGATCCCATTAGCCATAAAGGCCACATCTAACTCCCTTTTGAATATACCTAATGAACTGGCTTCAACAACTTTCTGTGGTAGAGAATTCCACATGCTCACAACTCTCTGAGTGAAGAGGTTTCTCCTCATTTCAGTCCTAAATGGTTTACCCCTTATCCTTAGACTGTGACCCCTGGTTCTGGACTTCCCCAACATCGGGAACATTCTTCCTGCATCTAACCTGTCCAATACCGTCAGAATTTTATATGGTTCGATGAGATTCCCCTCTCATTCTTCTAAATTCCATTAAATATAAGCCTAGTCGATCCTGTCTATCTTCATATGTCAGTCCTGCCATCCCGGGAATCAGTCTGGTGAACCTTCGCTGCACTCCCTCAACAGCAAGAACGTCCTTCCTCAGATTAGGAGACCAAAACTGTACACAATATTCAAGGTGTGGCCTCACCAAGGCCCTGTACAACTGTATTAAGACCTCCCTGCTCCTATACTCAAATCCTCTTGCTATGAAGGCCAACATGCCATTTGCCTTCTTCACCGCCTGCTGTACCTGTATGCCAACTTTCAATGACTGATGTACCATGACACCCAGGTCTCGTTGCACCTCCCCTTTTACTAATCTGTCACCATTCAGATAATAATCTGCATTCCTGTTTTTAAACACCAAAGTGCATAACCTCACATTTAACTACATTATACCGTATCTACTATGTATTTGCCCACTCACCTAACCTGTCCATGTCACCCTGCAGCCTCTTAGCATCCTCCTCACAGCTGACACTGCCACCCAGCTTAGTGTCACCTGCAAACTTGGAGATATTACACTCAATTCCTTCGTCTAAATCATTAATGTATGTTGTAAATAGCTGGGGTCCCAGCACTGAACCTTGCGGTACCCTACTAGTCAGTGCCTGCCATTCTGAAAAGTACCCATTTATTCTTACTCTTTGCTTCCTGTCTGCTAACCAGTTCACTATCCACATCAATACATTACCCCCAATACCATGTGCTTTAATTTTGCACACTAATCTCTTGTGTGGGGCCTGTTGAAAGTCCAAATACACCTCATCTACTGGCTCCCCCTTGTCCACTCGAGTAGTTACATCCTCAAAAAATTCTAGAATATTTGTCAAGCATGATTTCCCTTTCATAAATCCATGCTGACTTGGACCGATCCTGTCACTGCTTTCCAAATGCGCTACTGTTACATCTTTAATAATTGATTCCAACATTTTCCCCAGCACCGATGTCAGGCTGACCGGTCTATAATTCCCTGTTTGCTCTCTCCCTCCTTTTTTAAAAAGTGGGGTTACATTAGCTACCCTCCAGTCCAAACGAACTGATTCAGAGTCTATAGAATGTTGGAAAATGACCACCAATGCATCCACTATGTCTAGGGCCAATTCCTTATGTACTCTGGGATGCCGCCTATCAGGCCCTGGGGATTTATCTGCCTTGAATCCCATCAATTTCCCCAACACAATTTCCCGCCTAATACGGATTTCCTTTAGTTCCTCTTTCTCGCTAGACCCTCGGTCCCCTAGTATTTCCAGAGGTTATTTGTGTCTTCCTTAGTGAAGACAGAACCAAAGTATTTGTTCAATTGGTCTGCCATTTCTTTGTTCCCCATTATAAATTCACCTGATTCTGACTGCAAGGGACCTACATTTGTCTTCACTAATCTTTTTCTCTTCACGTATCTGTAGAAGCTTTTGCAGTCAGTTTTTATGTTCTCTGCAAGTTTACTCTCATATTCTATTTTTCCCTTCTTAATTAAACTCTTTGTCCTACTCTGCTGAATTCTAAATTTCTCCCAGTCCTCAGGTTTGCGGCTTTTTCTGTCCAATTTATATGCCTCTTCCTTGGATTTAACACTATCCCTAATTTCCCTTGTAAGCCACGGTTGAGCCACCTTCCCCTTTTTATTTTTACGCCACACAGGGATGTACAATTGTTGGAAGTTCATCCATGTGATCTTTAAATGTCTGCCATTGCCTATCCACCGTCAATCCTTTAAGCATCATTCGCCAGTCTATCCTAGCCAATTCATGTCTCATACCATTGAAGTTACCTTTCTTTAAGTTCAGGACCCTAGTCTCTGAATTAACTGTGTCACTCTCCATCTTAATAAAGAATTCTACCATATTATGGTCACTCTTCCCCAAGGGGCCTCGCACAACAAGATTGCTAATTAATCCTCTCATTACACAACACCCAGTCTAGGATGGCCAGCTCTCTAGTTGGTTCCTCGACATATCGGTCCAGAAAACCATCCCTTATACATTCCAGGAAATCCTCCTCCACCGTATTGCTACTGTTTTTCGGCGGTATTTCCTCGTTTTGGGTGGAATTTCATTTGAAGTGTTCCGCCGGCAGTTTTGAAATACCGCTGTGGAAACAGACCGCCGGAGTGCAACACTGGAAAAACCGCTTCCGCCCAAGTTTGGTGGTAGTGGTGATCCGTAGTTGCGGGGGGAAAAAAAGCCGAGGAGAAAGCTGTCGGTGCAGCCCTTCGATTGGCGGTAGGTATGAAACCCTGCAAAAAAAGGTAAGTTAAAGTTTTTTTAAAATTCTTTTGCAGCGATTCACTGGAAAAGGGTCTTGTGAATGGTTTACGATTTTTTTATTTTTTGCAAAAATATTTTGTGTTTTCCCCCCCCTCCCTCGGCCCAACTTGTAGTCTCGGACTAAATTTGACGAGGATCGCGTTTTCCGCCGAGAATCCACGTGAAATGCCGATTTTTCCCGCTGGGTCGATTTTTTCCAATTTTTAATTAATTTTACGTTGTTCTTAATAGCACATTCATCGTGTTTTTTTTCGCCGGTAAACTGGTGGTGGCGGTTTTTGATCAAATTCCAGCTCCATGAGCTCTAATTGGAAATATGTTGAAGGCAACAATGCTGTCACAGTTAATATAAGAACAAAAGAAACAGGAGCAGGAGTAGGCCATACGGCCACTCGAGCCTGCTCCACCATTTAATACAATCATGGCTGATCTGATTATGGACTTCCCTGCCCGCTCCCTATAACCCCTTATTGGTTAAGAAACTGTCTATCTCTGTCTTAAATGTATTCAATGACCCAGCTTCCGCAGCTCTCTGAGGCAGCGAATTCCACAGATTTACATCCCTCAGAGAAGAAATTTCTCCTCGTTTCAATTTTAAATGGGCGGCCCCTTATTTTAAGATTGTGCCCTCTAGTTCAAGTCTCCCCTTTCAGTGGAAACATCCTCTCTGCATCGACTTTGTCAAACCCCCTCATAACCTTATATGTTTCGATAAGATCATCTCTCATTCTTCTGAATTCCAATGAGTAGAAGCCCAACCTACTCAACCTTTCCTCATAAGTCAACCCCCTCATCTCCGGTATCAACCTAGTGAACCTTCTCTGAATTGCCTCCAAAGCAAGTATATCCTTTCTTAAATATGGAAACCAAAACTGCATGCAGTATTTCAGGTGTGGCCTCAACAATAACCTGTACAACTGTAGCAAGACTTCCCTGCTTTTATACTCCATCCCCTTTGCAATAAAGGCCAAGACTCCCAGGTCCCACTGTACTGCAGCACTTTGCAATTTTTCTCCATTTAAATAATAACTTGCTCTTTGATTTTTTTCTGCTAAAGTGCATGACCTCACATTTTCCAACATTATACTCCATCTGCCAAATTTTTGTCCACTCACTTAGCCTGTCTATGTCCTTTTGCAGGTTTTTTGTGTCCTCCTCACACATTGCTTTTCCTCCCATCTTTGTATCGTCAGCAAACTTGGCTACGTTACACTCAGTCCCTTCTTCCAAGTCGTTAATACAGATTGTAAATAGTTGGGGTCCCAGCATTGATCCCTGCGGCACCCCACTAGTTACTAATTGCCAACCCAAGAATGAACCATTTATTCTAACTCTGTTTTCTGTTAGTTAGCTAATCCTCTATCCATGCTAATATATTACTCCCAACCCCGTAAACTTTTATCTTGTGCAGTAACCTTTTATGTGGCACCTTATCAAATGCCTTCTGGAAGTCCAAATACAGTACATTCACTGGATCGTCTTTATTCTGCCTGTTCGTTACATCCTCAAAGAATTCCAGCAAGTGTGTCAAACATGACTTCTCCATCATAAATCCATGCTGACTCTGCCTGACTGAATTATGTTTTTCCAAATGTCCTGCTACTGCTTCTTTAATAATGGACTCCAACATTTTCCCAACCACAGATGTTAGGCTAACTGGTCTATAGTTTCCTGCTTTTTGTCTGCCTCCTTTTTTAAATAAGGCCGTTACATTTGCCGTTTTCTGCTGGACCTCCCCAGAATCCAGGGAATTATGGTAAATTACAACCAATGCATCCACTATCCCTGCCGCTACTTCTCTTAAGACCCTAGGATGCAAACCAACAGGTCCAGGGGATTTATCCACCTTTAGGCCCATTATCTTACTGAGTACCACCTCCTTAGTGATTGTGATTGTGTTAAGCTCCTCCCCCCCGCCCATCCACAGCCCCTTGACTATCCACTGCTGGGATATTTTAGGCTGGCAAACTAAATCTTTGTGGAAAGGGGGAAGTAAGTAGTATTGTGTGGAAAGTATTGAGTATTTGAGGAGTAGTCAGTACTTGGAGAGTATTTAGTAACAAAGAGTGTTTGCGAGATTGGGTTTGGAAGTACTTGGACTGGATGGAGTTGTGGGATTATGAGAATTTGGGTTCATGAGGGAAAGTAAAGGCTTGGAGTTATTGAGTAATATTAGGAGGCGGAAGGCATTGAGTATAGAATGGTGATAGTTGGCAGGTATATTTGTTCAGAGTTTCTGCCATCTCCATGTTCCCCATCACTAATTCCCTGGTCTTGTCCTTTAAGGGACCAACATTTACTTTAGCCACCCTTTTCCTTTTCATATACCTATAGAAACTCTTGCTATCTGTTTTTATATTTCGTGCTAATTTACTTTCATAATCTAGCTTCCCTTTCTTAATCATTTTTTTAGTCATTCTTTGCTGGCTTTTCAAAGCATCCCAATCTTCTGTCCTCCCACTAGTTTTGGACACTTTGTATGCCCTTGTTTTTAATTGGATGCCGTCCTTTATTTCTTTAGTTAGCCACGGATGGCTCTCTTTTCTTTTGTACTCTTTCCTCCTCACTGGAATGTATTTTTCTTGAGTTGTGAAATATCTCCTTAAATGTACGCCACTGTTCATCAACTGTCTTACACTTTAATCTATTTTCCCAATCCACTTTAGCCAACTCTGCCCTCATACCTTTGTAATCTCCTTTATTTGAGCTTAGTACTCTGGTTTGAGATCCAACTTTCTCATCCTCCATCTGAATTTGAAATTCAACCATGCTATGATGACTATGAAAATAGCGCTAAGCTGCATCAGTTAACGCCGGCGAAAGTTTCCACTAATTTGATAATTAAAACCGCCCGGTGAGAAAATGGTTCTTACACCAAGATTCTCAGTGGTTTCTGGGCGGTTATACCCGAAAGTAGCGAGACCGGGGCGGTTTTTAAAACTTAAAAAAATAATTAATCTGAAGGAGGGGGGAAAACTCAAAAAATATTTTTTCACTGAAACAAAAAATAAAAAGTCAGAAAACATTCTCAAGACACTTTTTAATGTAATCACCATTTTAGAATTTAAAAAATTATTATAAAAAACTTTAACTTACCTTTCTTTGCAGGATACTCACCTACCGCCCTGTTTCAGGCAGCTTTTCGTGGGCAGTTTCTTCGCCGGTGTGTACGGGTCTTCTGTTGAGGCCAAACTTAGACCCCGACGGTTTTCTCGGTGGTGCACGTGGGCGTTTTGCTACCCAGCGGTCTTTTCAAAATGTGGATGAAACTCTTTAAAAAAATAAAGAGAAATCTTTCGCCGGGCACTTTATCGTCAAAAAACAGCTGTACCGCTGAGAAAACCGCCGAAAATGAAGGCGAAAGTTTATTCCATTGTATTTTTGAAACTAATATAAAATGCAACAATTCTCTATAGAAATACCAACAAACCATATAATCAATGATTTTAATTCTTCTAAAAACTTCTCGTTTGAGGTTGGCGATACAAGTGTGATCTGAATATCGCCCACTGTTTTTGAGACCACTTCAAAGAAGCAACATCACACCGCTTAAGGTATTACTGACTGACATAAAGGCAATTTTCTAAATTTTTACATGAAAGTTTACAATGCTCTCAGGTGGCTCCCTGGACGCCCTTTACTTTTAAGTTAGCATCAACAATGTTACAGACTTTCTAGTATTGTTAAGCAAAGCTCTGTGCATGTATTTAAAGAATAGTAAGACTTGCATTTATATAGTGCCTTTTACGACTACCTGACATCCCAAAACGTTTTACAGCCAATTAAGTACTTTAGATGTGTAGTCTCTGTTGTAATGTAGGAAACAGCGGCAGCCAATTTGCGCACAGGAAGCTCCCATAAACAGCAATGTGATAATGACCAGATAATCTGTTTGTGATGTTGATTGAGGGATAAATATTGACCAGGACACCAGGGATAACTCTCCTGTTTTTCTTCAAAATAGTGCCAAATGATCTTTTGCATCCATCTCAAAGAGCAGACTTGGTTTAACCTCTCATCCGAAAGGCGGCATCTCCGACAGTGCGGCACTCCCTCAGCACAGCTGAGATTTTTGTGCTCAAGTCATGGGTGTGGGACTTGAACCCACAACCTTCTGATTCAGAGGTGAGAGTGCTACCCACAGCTAATGCAGCGCACACCTGCAAAACTCTAATTTTCCCAAGTAGAAGGTAATGTGCAGTTGGTAGTAGAACCTGGTGCTACTGGTTCCACACCACTCTGCAGTGTATAGCGGTATCAAAATACAGGCTGTTGTCAGTCTGCCCCTTTTACTTTACAGTGCAGATCTCTGCAGTGCAAAGATTCGATTGCTTTGAGTGTAAATGATGATATTTATGGGTCTGCAGTGCTGTCGATCCACAAGTATCGGGCACTTTTATGATTGAGTACAACTATACTATGGAACACAGCTGGCGGAAGAAGACTTATGCACCTCTCGTCACCAGTACTATACTGCTGTAATATAAAAGTACTTGCAGTTTAACAGCAGCAAAAGCCTAGATGCAAACAAGTGAAAGCAGGGACACATAATACAAATTACCCAATGATGGCAAAGGCGATAAGACAGTAATCAACACACACAAGTCATCATTCTATCCAACAGTAGTCAAACTATTAAAACCAACTGCTGGGCAAGACACCTCATGGGAATAAAAAAAGATAGCATCACTGCTAAAAGACATGACAAACAATGCTGGAATCAGACAATACTGACAAACCGTTCAGCAAGAAACTGTCTGATAGTCAATCAATGACATTGCTCCTCTACAAATAACAGATATCATCAAGCACCAAACAGCTACAGTAGACTCATCAACAAACATAACAAGCACATCAGATATAATTAAATGAATCAGCCTATAATGACCTGTGCAGAAGATATAACTCACTAAAATATCAAAGAAAAATCCATTCTAAAGCTAAGTACATTGATCTCTTTACAATTGGTGGATCAATTAGTATATACCTGTACAAGTCTGGATCAATGTCACCTTCCAAGCCCAACCAATTCTAAAGTCTCGCTTCCTAGCTCCGTATCCCAGTGAAGAGAAAAATATTGTGCACAGGAAATCACAAGAATCCCTCTTTTTCCATTCGCAAACAAATTCTCAACCACAGGCTGTTTGATGTTTGGGTAGTTGATGAGAGCACAGAAAGACTTGGAGACTTTGGACTGAGGTGCCAATGGAAAGCCACTTTTCCATAAACAAGTGCATATTTCAACAATTCTGGTCCAGCAAGTCATGTATAAAGTGGAGAGAGGAACTCTCCAGAAAGGATTAACTGGTTAAAGTAGAAAATAGATGGCAACAGTCAACTTATTCCTTTTTTTCCTCTGAACTCAC
Source organism: Pristiophorus japonicus (assembly GCF_044704955.1). Lineage (NCBI taxonomy): Eukaryota > Metazoa > Chordata > Chondrichthyes > Pristiophoridae > Pristiophorus > Pristiophorus japonicus. Next base: position 169,658,414 of record NC_091981.1, on the reverse strand, counting down.
TGATTAGCAGATGGATTTACTGCCATACCAAGGGTATAATCTAAAAATGGTGGGGTTATTGTGAATGTCTACATTGTAAGCAAGTTCTCCAGATCAGTGTACTTGATGCTGCTGTATGCTTTATGTGCATTTATCTTGCTTTTTGAGATGGTGATAAATAGAATTAATTTTTGTAGAGATGGAATTAAAATATGTAACTTGTTCTGGAGTACAAAATAACACGAGTTGATATGAATCCAGTTGCCAAGTGGCGTGCCGCTCCAAAAGGGAAGAGAACAATCACACAAATACAGAACAGTTTGACTTGATGGAAACAACTATTAGGGAGAGCTAGGAATTAAGATTTTGGAATCAAAGGTTTGTTTTATTTTAACTTTGATGAATTCAAGTGAGATTTACAACATGCTTGTAGCCATTAAGTATTGCAGGTCTATGTCCTGTAGTATGAAGGATTCATGGTCTGTAACTGGAATGCGAATTGTTAAATAGCGTGCCTGATTCACTAGTAAATGTATTTTATTTTAGTACTTTATAGTATTTTATTTTAGTACTTTGAGACATCTGGTGGCCGTGAAAGGCGCTTTCTTTCTTTATAGTTTTCTGCAGTAGGTTCACAGTCAGTATGCAATGACAGTGGATTGGGTCTGTGGTGGATCCGTTGGTCAAGATCACGGCTTGCATGTCGTCGTGGAGCAGGCGGAGGATGGCAACAAACTTCTGGGGACAGCCAAAACGGAGGAGGACGCTCCACAGTTAATGCAGGAATGGAAGGTTGATTTCAATGGCTTTACTTTAGGGTTGTGGGCATTTAGGTAAATTACAGTATTTGCAGTTAGTGGTTTTCTTGGTTTTCAAGAGTTGTATTTTGTGTACTGCAACAATACTAAAAGATTTGTTAAGATTCATTTTCAGCAAAGATCTTAGAATCATAGAATGATATAGTACAGGAAGCCATTCAACCATTTTTCTTGTGCTGACTTTTTAAAAGAGCTATTCAATTAGTCCCATTCCCATGGTTACTGACCCATTTGCCACTGGAAACAGTTTGTCGTTATTTACTCTATCAAAACCCTTCATGATTTTGAACATCTCTATTAAATCTCCCCTTAACCTTCTTTGCTCTAAAGAGAACACCCCCAGCCCCTAGTCCCTCCACATAACTGAAGTCCCTCAGCCCTGGTACCATTCTACTGCATCCTTCCTAAAGTGTGGCGCCCAGAATTGACACAATACTCCAGCTGGGACTGAACCAGTCATTTATACAGACCTTTTGCATAGCCTAATAACCCTTCATAAAGCAGTGACAGAAATGACAGTTTAAATACACAGAAAAAAGTCAACAAAAATTCTAAATTCATTTTGTGAACCTCTCTCAGAACACAATTGAAAGGATGTTTTTAAAAAAACTAAAAATACAATTGGAGGGGTTTACCCTTAACACTTTATCAGCAACTTTATAAATCATATATCATAAACTAAAAAAGTGAATCACTGTGCATAAAAAACTTATGTTGTATTCAGTGACTTACATAATTCATATATCATAAACTAAAAAAGTGAATCACTATGGGGAAAAAAACTGCAGTGTTGTATTCAGTGACTTACATAATAGCAGAACTGTGTGGAATGCTTGAACTGGTGTTTCTTGGAACATCAGGGATGTCAGGTCAACTTAATATAGCAAATTACTGAAAGTAAACTAACTTATGGAAAACTATTTAGGTAGAGTTTGGACATCAAATTACTAAAGGTTTAGTGTCTTTGGGCCCAAATTTGACCCAAGCGTTTTTTCGGCGCACTCATGTGAGATGCGACAACTTACTACGATCCAAACGGCGCCAAAAAGATATCCCTGGATTCTGGCCCCTCTGCTGACTCTCCCGGGGCCTGGCGCGGCATGGCAAGTCCATTGGGGGACGGAGCTAGGGCCCTGCGCCTAAAAGAGTGCTGGCAGCTGTCCGCATGCGCAGTAGAGCGTTAGTGCATGCGCAGTAGCTCCTCCCATGATTATGATGATGCGGGCCTGCAGTGTGGGACCCAACGCGTCCCGCCCCTATCCCGGGTTGAGTGGCCTGCCGCACAGGCTGGCTGCTGCCTTCCCGCGCTGAGGGCTACAAGAAACAGGTTGGTGGGGCGAGACTTTTGATCGGGGGGGGGGAGGGAGGAGAGAGGAGAGAGGAGAGTTTTGATGAGGGAGGGGGAGGGGGGGGGGGGGTTTAAGAGAAGAGAGGAGAGTTTTGATCCGGTGGTTGGGGGGCGGGAAGAAAGGAGAGTTTTGATGGGGGGTGGGGGGGGGAGGGTGTGATAAATGTGTAGCCAGTAATTTTAATGAGCTTACCCAAGACTTTCCTTAACCCTGTTGATGAAAATACTTTTCTACGAGCAGGAGGCACTTTATTTTTTTATTTGCATATTTTGAAAAAGTTATGTAAAGATGTTTTGTCTCTTTACTTCTTTTATTTTTGCAGTTTAAGCTTCCATGAATGCTTCTGTTGTATAGTAAATTAACTTTGCGAAGTTTGTCAGTCCTGTATAGCTGTTTGATCCTATTCACATTCTTTAGTCAAGTCATTAAGTACCTACCTGCGCTGATTTCTTAACTCTCTGCAAGGGTTTTCTGTGCGGCCACAAGTGGCCACATACGCTGGCCTAAGTTAGATTGGAGCAATTATTAGCTGTCCAAACTGGCTTAAATGGCCAAAACGGGCGTAGGTGGCTGGTAACGCCCCCTTTTCAAAAAAAAACTAAACTTAAAAAAAAAATCCTAACTCACTTACACTGGCGCAAATTGAATGTGCAGAATGGGAATTTTTAAGATACTCCATAAAAATCAAGTTGCTCCAAAAAAAACAGCAACTCCTGGGCAAATTTGGGCCCATAAAGTGTAGCATACAATTCCTCTAAATAAGTATTCTTACCTGAATCAGATTTGGCCATTTCATCTTGTTTCCAGAGAGACCAGGTTCGGTCTCGTGAAACTCCCAACAAGAATCGGTCATCTGGTGAAAATGCCAACTGAGTGACAGTCAGGCTGTGCAATGGCAAGCTGAGCAGCTGCTTCCATTTGGAGGTACTCCACAGAATAATTGCTGCATGTTCCACTTTAGAGGCCTATAAAAAAAATCATGCAGAAAAATTATGGAAGACACTAGATCTTTGTGGGCAGCTTTCTTCGAGGTCAGTGGCAACCACTAACCGCAAAATCTGGGCTAATGAAATAGAAGAGAGATGGATAAGAACAGAAAGACTTGCATTTATACAGCATCTTATGTCAATTAGAAACATAAAATGCCTGTGTTATTTTGGCAAACTTAGATGAATTTACACAAAGGAGAAACAAGACAATGGAGAACACAGAAATTTAAATGATTACAAAACGTGTAGTTTTACCACTGTTTGTTTCCATGTCAAAAGTTTGTGATTTAGGCCGCATTTATACTATAATCTTTGTGCCAATGCAGTAGTTTTGGGTGCAAAAAATGCAGTATAGCTCAGGAGACTGTTGAATGCACTAAAACCATGAGATATGAGACAATACACCAGTATTAAGGAGTTTCAGTATTTTGACCCAGCGACGTGAAGGAATAGTGATATATGTCCCAGTTAATATGCCGTGACTTAAGAAGGGAACTTGGAGGTGGTGGTGTTCCCATGCCCCTGCTGCCTTTGTCCTTCTAGGTGGTGGAGGTCATGGGTTTGAGAGATGCTGTTAAAGAAGCCTTGGCGAGTTGCTGCAGAGCATCTGTGGATAGTAAACAATGTAGCCATGATGAACCTGGAATATTAGGTTCTTCACTGAAACACCTGTGAACTCATCTCTTTTTGGCGTGGAAGCAAGTCATCCTCAATTCAAGGGACCGTCTATGATAATGATGGATGCACCGGTGGAGTGGAAGTGGGTGTTTAAGATGGTAGATAGTTTGCTGATGAAGTGGGCTGCTTTGTCCTGGATGTTGTTGAGCTTCTTGCGAGTTGTTGCAGCTGAAGCCATCCAGGCAAGTGCGGAGTATTCCATCACACTCCTAACTTTTGCCTTGTAGGTGGTGAAGATGCTTTGAGGAGGTAAGCCACTCGCAGCTCAATACCCAGCCTCTAACCTTCCAGAAGAGACAGCATTTATCTGGCTGGACTAGTACAGTATCTGGTCAAAGGCCACCGCATTGATGGTGAGGGGATTCGGCGATGGTAATCCCATTGAATGTCAAGGGCAGTGGTTAGACTCTCTCTTGTTGGAGATGGTAATTTCCTGGCACTTGAGTGGCACGAATTGTTAATTGCCACATACCAGTCCTGCATGTTGTTCAGGTTTGCTGCATGGAGTGATTCATTATCTAAATAATTGCGAATGGAGATGAACACTGTGCGACCACTTCTGATCCTATGATGGAGGGGAGGTCATTGATGAAGCAGCTGAAGAGGATTGGGCCTAGGACACTGCCCTGAGGAACTCCTTCAGCAATGTCCTGTAAGAATTAGGAGCAGGAGTAGGCCATTCAGCCCCTTGAGCCTGCTCCATCATTCAATAAGATCATGACTGATCTTCTACCTCAATACCATTTTCCTCCACTGTCCCCATATCCCTTGATTCCCTTAATATCCAAAAATCTATCGATCTCTGCCTTGAATATACTCAACAACTGAGCCTCCACAGCCCTCTGCGGTTAGAGAATGCCAAAGATTCACCACCCTCTGAGTGAAGAAGTTTTTCTTCATCTCAGTCCTAAATGGCCGACCCCTTATTCTGAGACTGTGATCCCTGGTCTGGACTCCCCAGCCAGAGGAAACATCCTCCCTGCATCTACCCTGTCAAGCCCTGTAAGAATTTTGTTTGTTTCAATGAGATCACCTCTCATTCTTCTAAACGCTAGAGAACATAGACCTAGTCTACTCAATCTCTCCTCATAGGACAATCCCCCATCATCAGTCTGGTGAACCTGCGTTGCACTCCCTCTATGGCAAGTATATCCTTCCTTAGGTAAGGAGACCAAAACTGTACACAATACTCCAGGTGTCGTCTCACCTTCATAATTGCAATAAGTCGTCTTGGGCCGAAATTACCCCGCTAAAAATGCGGCGCACTTACCCTGTTTGAACTGTTTTTTCCGCCGCGGTAGATGTGGTGGCCTTTTGCAGGAAATTCCGCTCTTTGACTTTTTTTTCCCCAAGTGGCCTGGAAGTCAGTCGTAATAGAGGCGGACATGCAGCGGTGAGCCGAAGTTCAGTAAGTAGAGGGACGGAAGTGGGAGGCGGGTGGAGTGTCCACCACTGTCACTCATCAGCCTAGCATTAATGATGTCATCACGCTGGCATATCACCATGTCTCTCCCTTCACTTAGAGGGGAGAGCCTCTGCGATTCTTTAAGTTAGGTCCACTGGGTCACCAAGGAGGGTTTTGGCCAGGCCAGCAGCCAAGAGGGGGTGCCAGGCTGCCTGTTGGCAGCCCGGTCAAAACCGGGGGCATAATTGTCGGCCTGACATGGCAGTCGGCCGACAAAAAAAATAAGATGGCGTCCGGGACAGTAGGTCCTCCCCTTTAATGACAGCCGCACCACTATTTTAGAAGCACTCCAAACACAGTGCACTGACAGAAAAAGCTGTCGGTGGCACCGAGCCAGGAGCAAGACTTTCTGCGCGGAATTTTGCATGCGGGGGGGGGGGGGGGGGCACATTGGCAGTGCGCGCTCTGATGACGCACTTAGGACGGATCAGCATCAGCGGAGCAGTAGTGGGGGGAGTGGGTCATCGCCGGGATACTGCAGGAGCGGATTTTCAAAATGGCAGCCATTTGACAAAAAAATCAATGGTCAATTCACTCCGCAGCGTGGCCACTGATTTCCGGCGGTAACAGGCCTTAAGGGAAGGGGCAATTTCGGCCATGTTTGGACCAAGGCTGTTAAGATGTCTGGATCCGAGTGGTCTTGGCTGAACCCAAGCTGAGCATTGCCGAGCAAGTGGTTGGTGAGTAATTGCTGCTTGATAATGACTCCTTCCATCACTTTGCCGATGATTGAGACTACCCTGATGGGACGGTAAGTAGCTGGGTTGGATTTGCCCTGCATTTTGTGCTCAGGCCATACCTGAGCAATTTTCCATATCGTTGGGTAGATGCCAGTGTTGCACCTGTGCTAGGCTTGGCTAGAGGCGTGGCTAGTTCTGATGCACATGTCTTCAGCTGGGATGTTGTCAATACCTGTAGCATTTGCTATGGCCAGTGTATTCAATCATTTCTTGATATAATGTGGAGTAAATCAAATTGGCTGAAGACTTGACATCTGAGATAGTGGGGACCTCACGAGGAGACTGGGAAGGATCATCCACTTGTCACTTCTCAAGATTGCAAACACTTCAGACTTGTCATTTGCACTTGCGTGTTGGACTCCTCCATAATTGAGGATGGGAATGCTCATGGAGTCTCCGCTCTAGTTAGTTGTTCAGTTGTCCACCACCATTCGTGACGGGATGTGGCAGGACTATGGAACTTCGACCTGATCCGTTGGTTGTGGGATTGTTTAGCTCTGTCTAGAGCATGCTGATTCTTCTGTTTAGCATGCATGCAGTCATATGTTGTAGCTTCACCAGGTTGGCACTTCATTTTCAGGTATGCCTGGTGCTGCTCCTGGCATGCTTTTCTAAATACCTCATTGAACCAAGGTTGATCATCTGGCTTGATGGTGATGGAGGAGTGTGGGATATGCCGGACCATGAGTTCACAGATTACGGTGAAATGCAATTCTGCTGCTGCTGATGATCCACAGCGCCTCAGATATCCAGTTTTGAGCTAATAGATCTATTCTTAATCCATCCCTTTCATGACCTCACCACATCTCAAGATGTACAGCCAAATTAAGTACTTTGCAAGTGTAGTCACTGTTCTAATGTGGCAGCCAATTTGCACACCGCCAAGTCCCAGAAATAGCAACAAGATAAGTAACCAGATAATTATTTTTTAATGATGTTGGTTGAGGGATAAAAGTTGGCAACAACACTGGGAGAACTCCCTTGCTGTTCTTCCAATAGTGTTGTGGGATCTTTTACGTCCACCTGAGAGGGAAGACAGTGCCATGGTTTAATGTCTCATCCGAAAGATGGCATAACAGTGCAGCAAACAGTCCCTGAGTACTGCACTGAAGTGTCAGCCTAGATTATGTGCTCAAATCTTTGGAGTGGGACTTGAACCCATAACCTTCTAAGTCAGAGGCGCGAGTGTTGCCACTGAGCCAAGACTGACACATCGCACAGTGATCTGAATTTCTCAAGAATGAAGAAAAAAATGTGTCTTTTTTAAAAAAAAAACATGCTCCCATAATCTTTTGGGGGGGCTGTGTGGCTTTTTTAACAGGCTGCACGACCCATTCAAAATACTTCGCATGCACAGTTTTTCTATTTAAAAACCGGCAAGCCAGTTACCCGGGACCTTCAGAGTGCAACTTAAAGGGGACATTGGCGGAGTTTAGAATTTCTTTTGATCTACTACTGGTCTAAGGGTTAGTAGAATGAAACATTCAGGAGCTAAAGTTATCCCCACATTATCGAAACCAAATCTGTTACATTTTTTTAAAAACTATTTTTTCATTTTAAAATCATTCTTACTTGTGAAAGATACACCCAAAAAAAACACAATGCCAAGATGGAACTGTGCATTTTGTATGAGGATATTGATGGATGTAAACCTATTCACTGATGCCCTCTCTATCTTCTTCAAAATTAGCACACGTGACACAAACAAAATGGAAGTCTTGGACTGTCTAAACTTTGTCCATATCATCTTATTTCAAAACAAAGAGAATTGTCATTTTTTGCTGAGTCAACTGTGGTGGCAGGGGATGCACAACATCCACTGCCAAATAGGAAGACAAATAGCGAATTCAGCAGAAACCTCTTTACCCAGACTGGTGAGAATGTGGAACTTGCTACCACAGGGAGTAGTTGAGGCAAATAGTATAAATGCATTTAAGAGGAGGCTAGATAAGCATGTGAGGGAAAAGGGAAAGTTAGATGAGGAAAGTTGGAAGGAGGCTTGAATGGAGCATAAACGCCGACATGACCTGGCTGGGCTGAATGGCCTGTTTCTGTGCCGTATATCTTATGGAAAAACAACTGCCCTCGGTATCCCTGTTTTGTAGTAAGAATTGAGGGAAAAGAAGAGGATTCTCACTCATCATTATCCTGAGATCCTGTAAGAACACATGCATGCACGGACTTTAAGTGAGGACAGATCAAACTTGGTTGTAATGATCCTACCCAAAGTCGAACAACCTGCTGATATTCATCGTCTGGACTCATACATTAAGAATGTCCACTTAGGTGAGGTACAGATTTAATATTCTAAATGAATAAGAGACCAGTAATGCACTATCCTTAAGTAAATGTTTTTTGGCCAAGATCTCTCAATAAACAAAGCATATACAAATTTTTATGATTTGTATTGCATGATATAGGGAACTGTTGTATGTTACCATGTTAAGCCATACACATTCCGTGAATAACGTTGCGGAGAAACATTTCAAAATGAGATGTGATTGGCGTAAAAACAATCAAGATACAATCCTTTCGAAGAACTTGATGGAATAGCCCTTAAGCTCTTTTTAAACAAAAAAACACATCTACAAAGTCAGAACTCCATATTAATACTTATAAATATTTATACAAATTATGTACGCAAAATGCAACAAAAACTAAAAGAAGCTGGTTTCTAGCTGACATGTTCTTCAGAATGTCCACTTAATTGAGAGGCCCAAGTTAACTTTCCTACATTATAACAGTGACTACACTTCAAAATCAACTAGGTCCCTTGCTTTTTGTGGTATATATCAATGATTTAGATTTAAGGTAGGGGGTATGATTAAAAAGTTTGCAGATGATACAAAAATTGGCTGCGTGGTTGATAATAAAGAAGAAAGCAGTAAACTGCAGGAAGTTATCAATGAACTGGTCAGAGAAACAGAACAGTGGCAAATGGAATTCAATCCAGAGAAATGAGAGGTAATGCATTTGGGGAGGGTTAACAAGGCAAGGGAATACGCAATAAATGGTAGGTCACTGAGAAGTGTACAGGAACAGAGGGACCATGGAGTGCATGTCCACAGACCCTTGAAGGTAGGAGGCCATGTGGATAAGGTGGTTAAGAAAGCATACAGAATATTTGCCTTTATCAGCCGAGGCATAGAATACAAGAGCATGGAGGTTATGCTTGAACTGTATAAAACACTAGTTAGGCCACAGCTAAAGTACTGCGTGCAGTTCTGGTCACCATATTACAGGAAAGAGGTGATTTATACTAGAGAGGGTACAGAGAAGATTTACGAGGATGTTGCCTGCACTGGAGAATTTTAGCTATGAGGAAAGATTGGATAGGCTGGGGTTGTTTTCTTTGGAACAGAGGTGACAATGGGGAGACTTTATTGAAGTATATAAAATTATGAGGGGTCCAGATAGAGTGGATAGGAAGGACCTATTTCCCTTAGCAGAGGGATCAACAAACAGTGAGCACAGATTCAAAGTAATTGGTAGGAGGTTTAAAGGGGATTTGAGGGGAAATGGTGGAGTCTGGAACTCACTGCCTAAAAGGGTGGTAGAGGCAGAAACCCTCACCGCATTTAAAAAATACTTGGATGTGCACTTGAAGTGCCGTAACCTACAATGCTACGGACGAAGAGCTGGTAAGTGGGATTAGGCTGGATATCTCTGTTGGCTGGCACGAACACGGTGGGCTGAAGAGGCCTCCTTCCGTGCTGTAAATTTCTATGATCCTATGAAAAATACTTCATTGGCTGCAAAGAGCTTTGCGAAGTCCTGAGGTCGGTCTTTTTTCTTGTGGCAATAAAGAAATATGTTTAGCTACAAGACTTATGCCTTTTTAAATAAAAAAATGAGAACATATCTGGTATGTAACCACCATGGAAGAAAACAAATTCCATGTTTATACATGGTCTCTATAGCTGAGAACATGGAAAACTTGTAACTTTAGCCTTTATCCAATTAAAGAAACACATTCCACTGAATATTATCATCAGTGTTATAAATGGATAGCTTTGTAACCTTTTTATTTGTACCGCTCAGTCATATTGTTACTTTATCATGCAGAGTACCAAGACAAACAGCTTGATTTTTCTGGGATACTGATGCCCACGAGATTTAATTTGTGGCTCCTGCTGCGTATAATCCCATCAGTGGCATTATAGAGCAATCTAACAGAGAGGAGGATGTGACTCTGTGTGCCTCGCAGCAAGCAAGAAAATTGACTTTTGTATTTTAAAAAAATCTATATTTCTGCAAGACAATTTCAAAAGTGTTGACGATGAGGCTGGAATTAACAAATATATGACAGGTTACGTAAAAAAATCAAGATATGCTCCGACACAGGATGTGGGAATTCAGCAAAGAGAAATCCTGGGAGATAAAAGTACACAAGTTTCTAATGTCCACCATATATTTTAACAGAATTATTAACAATGTGATAAAAAGAGTACAAATCCAATCAACCTCATCAGCAAAGAAAACCACTTTTTAAACCTTTGAGCAAAGCCAACCGATCTGGATAGTGAACATGTTACTCAATTTAGAGACGCTGCCTTGGCTTCGCCCCTCCCTATCTCTGTAATCTGCTCTAGCCCGACAATCCCCCGAGATGTCTGCGCTCCTCTAATTCTGTCCTGTTGAGCATCCCTGTTTATAATCGCTAAACCATTAGTGGCCATGCCTTCTGTTGCCTATGCCCAGGCTCTGGAATTCCCTGCCTAAACCTCTCCGCCTCTCTACCTCTTTCCTCCTCCAAGACACTCCTTAAAACCTACCTCTTTGAACAAGCTTTTGGTCACCTGCGCTAATTTCTACTTATGCGGCTCAGTGTCAAATTGTTTATCTCATAATACTCTTGTGAAGCGCCTTGGGACGTTTCACTATGTTAAGGACACTATATAAATGTAAGTTGTTATTGTAAATAAAAAGGTGTTGTTATAGAATACAAGATGTTTTTGTTGGGAGGCCGGGGAGTGGAGAGGGGGGGGGGGGGGGGTGTTCTTGAGGGGGAGGGACAAAGAAGTAAGATTTTGAAATCACCATGGAGGACAACTAAGTTAGGAAATGTTATACACTCTTATCTCAATGTCAACATCATTAACTTAGTTAGATTATAGCATGGGATAAATACCAACGTCTAATTCCCATTGGCTATGTCGGTCGAGTTTTTTTAAATCAGCTTCTAAGTTTTAAGTCATTTACCTGATGGTTTACATATGGACCTGACCAAACTCAAAATGACGCTGTAACCAACCAACATACTTCAAGCACAACTAACCGGTGGAATCACTTGGGATAACTGTGACAATTACAAATCAAGAACACATGAATGGGTGTAATCCAAGTGTAATTGCAGAAAGTTAGTTATGCTTCAGTTATGGTTTTGACATCTGATGTGTAGAAACAAATATACAACAAGAAATTAGTTTCTATTCAAATGTATTTTATAAATCTCCAATCGCACTGCTCACAAGAAGTTGGAGTATATGTTTGATAAATATGTGTAATGTTAGAGTCCATCAAAAATAATAAATCAAATGAATATAAGCAATTGAAAGTTAGGATATTATATAGCAGAAGGTTTTTTATATAATTGTAGAGGTTTGGGGAAAAAGAAATGGCAGTCAAAATGAACGTGTGAAATATAGAAAGTAGGGTTAAAAATTTATATTTTATATTGGGCTGGATTTTGCAGTCAGCGGTGAACAAACAGTGCCAAGCATTTATTACACTTACCTACAGACTTTCTATGGGGTTTTGCACTGGAACTTGCTGTGATTAGGTAGCCATTTCGGCACAGTGCCCTCTACAGGGGATCTAAAACCTGTATTAACAGGTCAAGCAACAGTGTATCTCCTTAACCAATCAGATTGAACAGGTGCGCAGAGCAAAGCCAGGAAGTGTCAGTTAGAAAAGTTAATTCAATGCCAAATCTCCAACAATAATTAAAATCTGAAGGAATGCAACTGCACATTTGTAAAAGTAAATTTTCAGTGCCAGAGAGGTTGCTTGGCAGTAATTAAGACTTATCAAGCTGTTAAAAATGTACGTACACTGGAGTGGACAAGCGGCAACCTTTTATGGCGAAGTTAGTGTGCATCTATCACCCAAGTACAGCAACTTCACATGTTCCATGTGTTCCAATTAAGGCCTCTTGAGCATCCCCGATTTTAATCGCTTCACCACTGGCAGCCTTGCCTTTAGCTGCCACGTCCCAAGCTCTGGAATTCCCTCCCTAAACCTCTCCGCCTCTCTACCACTTTTTCCTCCATTAAGACGCTCCTTAAAAACTACCTCCTTGCCTTACAATCTCCTTATATTGCTCAATGTCAAATTTTGTGAACTGCCTTGGGATGTTTTATTGTGTTAAAGGCGCTATATAAATACAAGTTGTTGTTGCTTCAATGCCGAGTCTCTCAGTGAGTTGTTATTCTTGTGCAGCTTCTGGAGGAGCAGGGCATCTCGGACAGCAACTTCCTGATTTCCATGTTTATCTGTGCAGGTGCAGTCGCCAGAGGTTGGTGTTCGATTTACAGTGCTGATAGCCTCACCGTTATTTTTAACTGCAAAATCTGGGCCAGTATATTTATAAATATATATATATATAGATATATGTGTATGTAAAAGTTTTTTTGTTTAATGTGAATAAAGTATTAAGCAAAACTGGAACATAGTATCTTGTACATAAACTGTACCATAAAAGTATTATTAATTTTATAATTGTCAGTTTCTTCAATGATTGAAATAAAAGTGTTAAATTGGAGAAGTGACAGTCAGAGGGAGTAATTTGTTGGGAGACATGAAACATTAGGGAAAGAAAAGAGGAAGAAGTAGTCAGATTGTGTGGAGGTGATGTAGTGAGTACAGAACTGATGAACAGCAAGTGTTGAAAAGTGTGAGAAGGAAAGTTAGAGGTTTGTGACAAATTATTGGTGAGCAGAAGAGTTACTGGCATGAGCAAGAGAAGTTACAATTAAGAGAATTTTTAGGGAAAAATAGTGAGGAAAACATTTATAAACAATGGGCACGGGTGTCAAGAGAGATTTCATGATACATAGATTTTTTAAAAAGCAGAAAACCTGGAGCATGACTAAAAAGAGCAGTAATTTAAAAAAGAAATGTCGTCAATACTTGTTGACACTAGACAAACTTCCGTATTTAAGGAAGGATATACTTGCATCAGAGGCTGGTCAGAGAAAGTTCACAAGATTGATTCTGGAGATGAGGGGGTTGACTTATGAAGATATGTTGAGTAGGTTGGGCCTATAAACATTGGCGTTGAGAAGAATGAGGTGTGATCTTATCGAAACATATAAGACAATGAGGGGGCTCGACAAGGTGGATGCAGAGAGGATATTTCCACTCATAGGGGAAACTAAAACTAGGGGACACAGTCTTAGAATAAGGGGCCGCCCATTTAAAACTGAGATGAGGAGGAATTTCTTCTCTGAGGGTTGTAAATCTATGGAATTCTCTGCCCCAGAGAGCTGAGGAGGCTGGGTCATTGAATATATTTAAGGCAGAGATAGATTTTTGAGCGAAAAGGGAATAAAGCGTTATGGGGAGCGGGCAGGGAAGTGGAGCTGAGTCCATGATCAGATCAGCCATGATCTTATTAAATGGCGGAACAGGCTCAAGGGGCCAAATGGCCTACTCCCCCTCCTATTTCTTATGTTCTTATACACCTATGCCCCATTCTCTCTGTGGTTACCTCCATCCCTTCTGTGGCAGTCCATTATCCTCCATACCTACCTTTGTAACAGCTACCCGCAGCCCCCTCGACCTGTCTTTGAAATCCCTCTGTGGCAGCCACCCCATTTCCCTTGGTTTTTGCTCCCTGCCCCTCCTATATAATGGGAGAAAATGTATTGGGATTGATTTAAATGATCACCTTGAGGCCTGAAACTTTTTGGAAATCAATGCCACCCCCTCAATTATAGTTAGCAACAGCATTATAAACAACAGGCCAATTGAGCAGGGACATGGCCAAAGGGTCTGAGGGGGAACGTGGATCCAAAGGGAAGCAAGAGTTGCAGTAAAGTAATTAAAACCAGCCCCTGGTGGAGCACGCTAAGTGGCAAGTTCGCAAAGAAACCAAATGAACACAGAAGCAGTGGGGCAAGTGAGGGCCTGCTACTCTGAAAATGGCATGTCACAGGAGTGGCTACCTGGTACCATGAGCCCCGCTCCTGCAAACTACCCTGGGAACCTTCCTGTGAATAAACACTAACAGAAAGCCTCGTGTCCAGAAGAGTGTGTCATTCAAAATTCAGACAGTCAATGGAATTTTACAGCTGCAGTGTTTGGGTAAGCAAACTGCAATTAATTTGATTATGAAAAGATATTGTGCCAGATTTTGCTGTTAAAATAATGGTGAGGCTAATGGTGCTTGTCATTATTTATGCACAAATAATACAGCATCTTCAAGTGAGGAGCGGTTAAATGCCAATATCCAAAGGTTGCTGTCCGAGTTGCGGTACTCCGCCGTTACCTTTGCGTAAAAGGCATTTTGCTCACTGTCTCATCATTGAAATGCATTGAATGCCATGAAGTTGCTGAATTTACAAGGTAGATACAAACTAAACTCGCCACAGAAAGTTAAATTTTGTCATTTCAAGCGCAAGTAACCTTTAGACAGTGCAGGAGTCCAATGTGGTCTCTTCTACATTGGGGAAGCCAAGCGCTGGTTGAATGACCACTTTGCGGATCACCTCCATTCAGTCCGTAAGTGTGACCCTGAGCTTCCGGTCGCCTGTCACTTTAATTCTCCACTCCACTCCCACTCCGGTATCTCCGTCCTCGGACTCCTGCACTGTTCCAATGAAGCGCAACGTAAGCTTGAGGAACAACACCTCATCTTTCATTTAGGCACTTCACAGTTTTTTGAATTCAACATCGAGTTCAACAATTTCAGAGCATAACCTCTGCCCATCTTTGGCTCCCTTTCCCCCACTCCCTCTTATGTTTTTTTTCCTCTTTGTCTCCAATGGCAGCTGATCATTATTCCGCCATTCGCACCCAATCTGGATGAACCTTTTTCTAACTTCTGTCATCACCATTTCAATTCGGCCCATCATCCCTTTTGTCTCTCTAATCTCTCTTGCCTTCCACCCCATCACGGACCTTCCCTTTTAGAAAACATAGACATAGAAAAATAGGTGCAGGAGCAGGCCATTCGGCCCTTCGAGCCTGCACCGCCATTCAATAAGATCATGGCTGATCATTCCCTCAGTACCCCTTTCCTGCTTTCTCTCCATACTCCTTGATCCCCTTAGCCGTAAGGGCCATATCTAACTCCCTCTTGAATATATCCAATGAACTGGCATCAACAACTCTCTGCGGCAGGGAATTCCATAGGTTAACAACTCTGAGTGAAGAAGTTTCTCCTCATCTCAGTCCTAAATGGCTTACCCCTTATAATAAGACTATGTCCCCTGGTTCTGGACTTCCCCAACATCGGGAACATTCTTCCCGCATCTAACCTGTCCAGTCCCGTCAGAATCTTATATGTTTCTATGAGATCCCCTCTCATCCTTCTAAACTCCTGTGAATAAAGGCCCAGTTGATCCAGTCTCTCCTCATGTGACAGCCCAGCCATCCCTGGAATCAGTCTGGTGAACCTTCGCTGCACTCCCTCAATAGAAAGAATATCCTTCCTCAGATTAGGAGACCAACACTGAACACAATATTCCAGGTGAGGCCTCACTAAGGCCCTGTACAATTGCAGTAAGATCTCCCTGCTCCTATACTCAAATCCCCTAGCTATGAAGGCCAACATACCATTTGCCTTCTTCACCACCTGCTATATCTGCATGCCCACTTTCAGTGACTGATGAACCATGACACCCTGGTCTCGTTGCACCTCCCCTTTTTCTAATCTGCCGCCATCCAGATAATATTCTGCCTTCGTGTTTTTGCCCCCAAAATGGATAATCTCACATTTATCCACATTATACTTCATCTGCCATGTATTTGCCCACTCACCTAACCTGTCCAAGTCACCCTGCAGCCTCTTAGCGTTCTCCTCACACCGCCACCCAGTTTAGTATCATCCACAAACTTGGAGATATTACACTCAATTCCTTCATCTAAATCGTTAATGTATATTGTAAAGAGCTGAGGTCCCAGCACTGAGCCCTGCAGCATTCCACTAGTCAGTGCCTGCCATTCTGAAAAAGATCCGTTTATCTCGACTCCCTGCTTCCTGTCTGCCAATCAGTGCTCTATCCACGTCAGTACAGTACCCCCAATACCATGCGCTTTGATTTTGCACACCAATCTCTTGTGTGGGACCTTGTCAAAAGCCTTTTGAAAGTCCAAATACACCACATCCACTGGTTCTCCCTTGTCCACTCTGCTAGTTACATCCTCAAAAAATTCCAGAAGATTCGTCAAGCATGATTTCCCTTTCATAAATTCATGCTGACTTTGTTCTATCTTTCCCTCCCCCTTTCAGTGCTTAAAAATGTGCTCTTTTCGAACATTCGCCAGCTCTGACGAAGGGTCGTCGACCCGAAACGTTAACTCTGTTTTTCTCTCCACAGATGCTGCCTGACCCGCTGAGATTTCCAAGTATTAATGGTTCTAATAGATTATTAAAATATTTTTTTAAAGTTACTTTTCCTTCTGTCTCTATTTTTGCTCTCTCCTAATCTGATCACTCTTTCCTCTCTTTATTTCTCTTTCTGTACCTGATTTAACATTGAATTCACCCACTCTGATTTACACTTCCTTCTCATTCCTTGCACTGTTAATTTCACAATTCTCCAATCTGATTAGTTAAGGAGACACACAGTTGCTTGCCTTGTCCATTCAGGTCCCAGATGCCATTTCCCTTGCTATACCGGCTCGCACTTTCTGCAACTTGCCACACAAAAGACTAAAAAACTTTAACACACAAGGGCATGGCTAACTAATGGTTAGATGCCCAGCTAAAGCAAACTCTGGCTATTGGAAATCACAAAACAATAATTCAGGGTCACGCTCATACATTTCAATTGGAGGAAACCTATTGCTGTAGTGCCATACAGTGATCAGGATCTGTAAAGGCATGCAAAGATAATTCCCCAATTTACATAATGAACTGATATTTTTGAACCCAATGGCAGGTGACAACTGTAAAAGCCTTTCAAAGTGTCACAGGTACTGCAGGTAAATGTGGACAGTTTTATAATAGAAAGCCCATGAGGAGGCTGACATAGGGTTTTCCAATTATTCTAAGATTGAATGATGCTATCCATTCAGCCATTTTAATATGTAATAGATTGTGTTAGGAACAATTCTCAATACTAATTGCTAATTACTGATGAAGCCAGAGGAACAGTTCGAGACACAGTAAAATATATTACAGAACAAAATCAACTGGAGTATTAAAAGTAGACTGTTCACACAATAATGTGAGATTTGTAATTACAATATGTATTTATTATCTTCACAATATTATCACACAATACCTTACATGCTGAAGCCACCACAGTCGATGAGGTATTACAGGCAACACAGAATACTTCATAACCATGCCCATATCTATTGGAAAGAAAAAATACATTTGAGGCACTTTTAAAAAGAAGGAAAAGATATACGATAAAACCACAACTCATCTGTAGTTAAATACTCAAAAAGAGGCAGTGGTGTAGGCATTTCTCTCTATCTTTGTTGGCAAAGAAACATAAAATTATGTAAAAAGTAGAACACGAGTACCACTGAACAGTTACACAATAAAAGACATGCATTGCACCCTCATTTTTTTACCTGGAGTCCATTCCATTGTGCTAATGTACAAATGTAAACAGATTAGCCAGACAATTAAATGACAACACAATAGCTTTGGGCTTCACTTCGCTGCAGAATAGGTTCTGCAGGTGGCATCAGCTCCCCTCGCCCTCCCTCCCCCCGCCCCAACATCGGGAACATTCTTCCTGTACAATTCCGTCAGAATTTTATGTTTCTATGAGATCCCCTCTCATTCTTCTAAATTCCAGTGAATATAAGCCTAGTCGATCCAGTCTTTCTTCATATGTCAGTCCTGCCATCCCGGGAATCAGTCTGGTGAACCTTTACTGCACTCCCTCAATAACAAGAATGTCCTTCCTCAGATGAGGAGACCAAAACTGTACACAATATTCAAGGTGAGGCCTCACCAAGGCCCTGTACAACTGCAGTAGTTAGAGTGGAAGCAAGTCTTCCTCGATTTTGAGAGACTGCCTGTGATGAAGATGATAAGACAGCACTACCAATCTAAAATATCTTCATTATGAAATATCTGAAAATATTCAGTTATAACAATATAGTTTGTTAACTTAGGAAATCTATTTCTTCTATTTAAATTGTATGTAATACTGTGTGCAAGTTTCATTATGCTGCAAGAAAATGGTCTAACTACCATGTTTCCTGCACTCACTGCACTACTGTACATCCACCTGCAGTGTCCGTAACATGGGGCTTTGCTGTATCAGTAATAGAAGGCACTGGTAAAGGATTAAACAATTCCACGACATTCTAGAAAGCTCGTCCTTAAATCATCAATTTATAAGCTAACTAAGCATATATAATTATACTATTTTGTTCTCCTTTAAAGCTCAACAACAATTAGCAGAGCCCATGAAAAACAGTATGGACCAGATAGATATTTATTCCATCGAATGCTGGTGAATTCATTTGTTTTCAGTGGTGTTCAGCTCCCTGCAGCACTCAGCTATTTTATCAGGTGTTCAGGCAGATTGAGGCCCTTATGTCACGTATTTTGACGTGACCAGGCCAAATTACAACTTTCAGGCTGGTATCTAGCTAAAAAAAAAATATTTTTTTTTGTTAACCAATCAGTGACTGATTTTGTGTTATATATAAAAAGGGAGTACTCAAGTAATAGTGCACAATTAACAATTAATAGAAAATACAGTAAGGAATAGAGGATGGTGTAAAAGGAGACACTTTTTACAATCTTTCAAATAAAATAGTATATTTTTATTTGTATATTATTCGAGCAACAAAGATATTCCTGACACATGACTGGCATTATTACTGTAAATGCTCCATTCAGCGTAAGAACATAAGAAATAGGAACAGGAATAGGCCATACGGCCCCTCGAGCCTGCTCTGCCATTCAATAAGATCATGGCTGATCTGATCATGGACTCAGCTCCATTTCCCCACCTGCTTCCCATAACCCCTTATTCCCTTATCAGTTCAGAAACTGTCTATTTCTGTCTTAAATTTATTCAATGTCCCAGCTTCCATAGCTCTCTGAGGCAGTGAATTTCACAGATTTACAACCCTCTGGGAGAAGAAATTTCTCCTCATCTCTGTTTTAAATGGACAGCCCCTTATTCTAAGATTGTGCCCTCTAGTTCTAGTCTCCCCCATCAGTGAAAACATCTTCTCTGCATCCACCTTGTCAAGCCCGCTCATAATCTGAGACGTTTCGCTAAGATCACCTCTCATTCTTCTGAATTTCAATGAATAGAGGCTCAATCTACTCAAGCTTTCCTCATGTCAACCCCCTCATCCCCGGAATCAACCTAATGAACCTTCTCTGAACTGCCTCCAAAGCAAGTATATTCTTTCGTAAATATGGAAACCAAAACTGCACGCAGTACTCCAGGTGTGGCCTCACCAAGACCTTATATAGCTTTAGCAAGACTTCCCTGCTTTTAGACTCCATCCCCTTTGCAATAAAGGCCAATCCTGATCACTTGCTGTACCTGCATACTATCCTTTTGTGTTTTATGCACAAGTACACCCAGATCCCGCTGTACTGCGGCACTTTGCAATCTTTCTCCATTTAAATAATAACTTGCTCTTTGATTTTTCTGCCAAAGGGCATGACCTCACACTTTCCGACATTATACTCCATCTGCCAAATTTTTGTCCACTCACTTGGCCTATCTATGTCCTTTTGCAGATTTTTTGGGTCCTCCTCACACATTGCTTTCCCTCCCATCTTTGTATCGTCAGCAAACTTGTCTACGTTATGCTCAATCCCTTCTTCCAAGTTTTTAATATAGATTGTAAATAGTTCGGGTCCCAGCACTGATCCCTGTGACACCCCACTAGTTACTGATTGCCAACCAGAGAATGAACCATTTATCCTGACTATCTGTTCTCTGTTAGTTAGCCAATCCTCTATCCATGCTAATATATTACCCTCAACCCCATGAACTTTTATCTTGTGCAGTAACCTTTTATGTGGCACCTTGTCAAATGCCTTCTGGAAGTCCAAATTCACCACATCCATTGGTTCCCCTTTATCCACCCTGTTCGGTACATCCTCAAAGAATTCCAGCAAATTTGTCAAAACATGACTGCCCCTTCATAAATTCATGCTGACTCTGTCTGACCGAATTTTGCTTTTCCAAATGTCCTGCTACTGCTTCTTTAATAATAGACTCCAACATTTTCCCAACCAGAGATGTTAGACTAACTGGTTTATAACTTGTTGCTTTTTGTCTGTCTCTTTTTTTTTAAATAGGGGTGTTATATCTGCAGTTTTCCAATCTGCTGGGACCTCCCCAGAATCTAGGGAATTTTGGTAAATTACAACCAATGCATCCACAATCCCTGCCACTACTTCTCTTAAAACCCAGGGGATTTATCTACCTTTAGTCCCATTATCTTACTGAGTACCACCTCCTTAGTGATTGTGATTGTGTTAAGTTCCTCCCCCGCTATAGCCCTTAGACTATTCAGCATCACAACACAAGCTCGAAAATATTTTAATAAAGTAGCCAACCAGGGTTCAGAGAACTCCTGAAACTTAAGTTAGGTCCCCACCTTATGACCAATCAGACATGAAGAAGATGGTATCAGAATGTGGAAATAGAATATTGCAATTTTGTTTTGTTTCCAGCACTATGGCAAAGCCGAGAAAATACACCAATTTTGGAATACCATAAACTGCAGCACATATTTGTTGTTTCACTGGAAAGCATGGCCTGCACATGCCTAAATCCAATTTAAATCACTTTGCCAGCATTTGCCAACAAAAGCCCCATAGGAAATGTACCGTCCTTTTTGTGCGCTGCTTTTTCACCCATACAATAATGTAGCATAATGATAGTAAAATGTTCAGTAATTGTCAGCTTTTTGATTTACGTGAAAAACACAGATGCAAATCTTCACATTCTCTCTGAGATACTTCTGCTTAATTAGCAGCAATTTTATATTTTAGGGGAATAAACCTACAGCATTATTGTACCCAACATATATTTTGATCAGTACTGCTGAAGGAAAGAGTAGAAAAAACTCATGTCCTGCCTCAACTCCAGTCACTTGACCCAGTTCTGTCAATATAGCAGGCTAATAATCTTGGCAGAAAAGACAACACTATTGCAAGATAAGTAATCTACCAGGCTTCACTCATTTTCTATAACCATTCTAACAGTTTCCTTCTTTAAATAGGCGCCCATGCATATATTCCAATAGTCCTATATAACATCTTGATTTATAAAAATGGGGTTTGCGCTTATACAACCATATTCAAATTTCTGCATTCAGTCAGCAGGGAAGCAGAAAATGCAAATTGGAAATTCAGACACACAGTGCCCATAACTGTCCAAACATTAATTAGCCTTTAGATTCTAATTTCAAAAATTCAGAGTGCATAGAGAACACAGGGAAAAATTACCAGATAGGTTTCCTCTCCATCCTCCCAGAGTTGCACATGACAAGGCAAAGCAAAGCAAAATGATTTCTATACAGTTTCTAATGCCTTACCACTTACTACAAACAGAGCTAATCTTGGAAACTCTGTCTCTATTCGTTGTTTTTAGTTTGCTCAGTTTTAAACTCTAACTTCACTTTTATTTTATAATATATAATTTTGTTCGGTTATACCAACACTAAACTCCCAAATCTCATCTTGCACAGTCTGACTCACCCATAATCTTGTCCTCCCCAATTGCAACTGGCTCACCAACCCTCAGCACATAAACTTTAAATCTTTGCCTTCATCTACAAATCCCGCTATAGTCTCACTCCACTCTACCTCGAGAACCCCTTCCAGCCCTGCATCCCTGCTTGCACCTCCACTGTTAAGACTCTGGTCTATTTACTGTCTATCATCAATATCAGAACCTTCAGCTACCTTGCCCCCATACTCTAGAATTCCACCACCTATCTTAACTCATTCCTTACTTCTGCTCAGGTCCAATCCCCACCAGTGAAATTCTTTGGGAAAAGGCACTATATAAATGCAAATTGCTTTATTTCTCCCGAAATTTATTGGAATTTAAAAAAGATTCAATAAATTGAGCATCCACCCCATAACCAATCAATCATAATTAATTCCAGTACTTCCATTCAACAAGATTGTGTGATTTAGGCAATCTATTGAACCATATCATGCTAACTTATCAATTCCGACTTACTTCATGTTACTTTATAATGGCAGGCACTTGTACAGCAGTTATAACTGTACAACAGGTGCAGTTTATGTAAGCTAAGTGGTTCACGCCTCCGCTAAATCCCACGCAATTTCACGGGAGCTGGTAGCGCCCCCGCTTGGGCGAAATCACTTTTGCACCTCATTAGCACCCCCAGAGGCACTAACGGGAGGTGCCCAGCAGGGGAATTTCGCCCCCCACAGACTGTAAATCAGGAAGTTAAAAACTGGAAATATAAATTACATTCAAATCATTGTACAGGATGCGAAATAAAGATCGAGACATACACATGGGATTAAGGGAGCGACATAAAAAAGAAAAAGGAAAACTAAAAATTTAATTTTTCTTTTAGACTGCAACATTAATTTTCTTCTGAGGGAATAAGACTTCACACTTGTACAATTGATTTTTCAGGACCAGAGAGGTTGTTCAGCAGTAATTATCATTTATTACACTCCTGACTGCACAACCCCTAACTTTTTCATCTGTCTTTAGTGTGAGACTAGTGGATAATTACCCTAAGTTCATTAGTGATCTTTTTGCAGATTCCAAAAACAAAGTCTTCAACAGC
Source organism: Pristiophorus japonicus (assembly GCF_044704955.1). Classification (NCBI taxonomy): domain Eukaryota; kingdom Metazoa; phylum Chordata; class Chondrichthyes; family Pristiophoridae; genus Pristiophorus; species Pristiophorus japonicus. The sequence continues at coordinate 169,635,446 of NC_091981.1, read as the reverse complement.
GTAGCTTGTGGAGGAGCAGGGTATCACTGACAGCAACTTCTGGATTTCTGCATTTAACTGCGCATGTGAGGATGGCAGAAGTTGCTGTCAGTTTTACCCTGTAATAAATGCGAGTGCCGACAGCCTCGCTGTTATTACTACTGCAAAGTCTGGACCAATGAAACAGGAACAAAAAGGGGAAAATACTGAGAGAATAGTAATTACAGCCACTTACAATGATACAACAGACAAAAATTAAATCTTAAAAAAAATACATTACAAACCAAGTTTTGAAATGAGTAACTTAAATGTAGAATCAGGTACAGATCAACCTGGACACAATTCCTGCATTTAATGTATTTCAAATCAGTTAGCAGACTACAAATATGCCTGTTAAATAAAGAAACCTTGTCCCACAAATGCAAATGCATTTAGTTGTCTAAGTTAACTCTCCTTGGGACACTCAAGGATAATTCTTCGGCAGAGCTCCTTTCTGATTTGATTCATAAAATATAGAGATTGGTGTGTCATTCATGATATCTTTGCTATTACAAAGACTAAAAAGTCTTTGAAGCTAAATCTTAGCCAAATTGTAATTTTCATTTTTAATAAAGTTGCACCCATCTCCGAAATGGACACAGGAGCAGGAAGTTAGAAGAAACAAGTTAATTAAATGTTTTAAACTTAGAATAGGCTACAAATATTGCATTGTAGTGAAACCTTGATTACCTATCACAATCGAGGAGATCACCGAGGGCAGGGATGTTCAACTTTTTAATTGGACAGAAAATCAGGGACTAATTTCACGTAATTTCCTGATAGGCACTCACGGCAGGCAGGACTCTTAGAGCCAGTATGTGCAATTAAAAAAATTACTGCTACATTTTAAATTTCCCAGCTGACTCACAAGCAATTAATAAAAGCACTTCCAAAAATCACAGTACTTGAGTGTTGGCAGCATTGCTTGAGCTGTTCTTTTTGGCATAATAGTTTAAAAATCCTGTGGTCAAACGTGTAATAAAAATATGAAACATCCTTATATTAATATATTAAAAGTCTTGCATCTAGTGCACATTTCCAGTTTGTCACACTTACTTCCTGAGTCATGATTTTGACATGCCTGGGTGTAATGTCTGGGTAGTACCTTTAACCACACGATGCACACTTATTATTTGGGGGTAATGTATTGACGTGGATAGAGAACTGGTTGGCAGACAAAAGCAAAGAGTAGGAATAAATGGGTCCTTTTCGGAATGGCAGGCAGTGACTAGTGGGGCACCGCAAGGTACAGTGCTGGGACCCCAGCTATTTACAATATACATTAATGATTTAGACGAAGGAATTGAATGTAATATCTCCAAGTTTGCAGATGACACTAAGCTGGGTGGCAATGTGAGCTGCGAGGAAGATACTAGGAGGCTGCAGGGTGACTTGGACACGTTAGGTGAGTGGGCAAATGCATGGCAGATGCAGTATAATGTAGATAAATGTGAGGTTATGCACTTTGGTGGCAAAAACAGGAAGGCAGAATATTATATGAATGGTGACAGATTAGAAAAAGGGGAGGTGCAATGAGACCTGGGTGTCATGGTACATCAGTCATTGAAAGTTGGCATGCAGGTACAGCAGGCGGTGAAGAAGGCAAATAGCATTTTGGCCTTCATAGCGAGAGGATTTGAGTATAGGAGTAGGGAGGTCTTATTGCAGATGTACAGGGCCTTGGTGAGGCCACAACTTGAATATTGTGTACAGTTTTGGTCTCCTAATCTGAGGAAGGACATTCTTGCTATTGCGGGAGTGCAGCGAAGGTTCACCAGACTGATTCCCAGGATGGCAGGACTGACATATGAAGAAAGACTGGATCAACCAGGCTTATATTCACTGGAATTTAGAAGAATGAGAGGGGATCTCATAGAAACATATAAAATTCTGACGGGATTGGACAGGTTAGATGCAGGAAGAATGTTTCCGATGTTGGGGAGGTCCAGATCCAAGGGTCACAGTCTAAGGATAAGGGGTAAGCCATTTAGGACCGAGATGAAGGGCAACTTCTTCACTCAGAGAGTTATTAACCTGTGGAATTCTCTACCACAGAAAGTTGTTGAGGCCAGTTCGTTAGATATATTCAAAAGGGAGTTAGTTGTCACCCTTACGTCTAAAGGGATCAAGGGGTATGGAGAGAAAGCAGGAATGGGGTACTGAAGTTGAATGATCAGCCATGATCATATTGAATGGTGGTGCAGGCTCGAAGGGCCAAATGGCTTACTCCTGCACCTATTTTCTATGTTTCTATGTTTACTTTTCAGTCCTCCCAGCACTTGGTAGTGCCTCTGCTTCACCAAGCTCCAGCACTCAGATCTGTTCCTTAAAGTTGCACTGCCTGTGCTTTTTAATTTATTCCCAGTTTGCTGCTGAAAACCAGCTTTGCACTCAAGCTCGTATGGGAATGTGGCAGTAAGAGGGTAGGAAAGGGCAATGGGAGAAGGGTAATCAAGGTTGGGGGGGTATGTGTGTGCTGAAAACTAACATAAAACTGGCCTGCTCAGGAACAGTCAGTTACTGGGACTTTCTAGCAGTCAGAAGGCTAATAAATTATGAAATATTTAATCCATGATAAGTGACAAGAGACAGTTTGACAAGTTAGGTTAAATATAAATCATAGAAACATAGAAAATAGGGGCAGTAGTAGGCCATTCGGCACTTCGAGTCTGCACCGCCATTCAATATGATCATGGCTGATCCTCTATCTCAACACCATATTCCCGCTTTTCCCCCATGCCCCTTGATGCCTTTTGTTTCTAGAAATCTATCTATCTCCCTCTTAAATATATTCAGTGACTTGGCCTCCACAGCCTTCTGTGGTAGAGAATTTCACAGGTTCACCACCATCTGAGTAAAAACATTTCTTCTCATCTCGGTCCTAAATTCCCTAACTGTATCCTGAGACTGTGACACCTTGTTCTAGACTTCCCAACCAGGGGAAATATCCTCCCCGAATCCAATCTATCCAACCCAGTCAGAATTTTATATGTTTCAATGAGATCCCTCTCTCATTCTTCTATCTCTAGTGAATACAGGCCTAGTCAACCCAATCTCTCCTCGTACGACAGTCCTGCCATCCCAGGAATCAGTCTGGCGAATCTTCACTGCACTCCCTCTATGGCAAATATATCCTTTCTTAGGTAAGGAGACCAAAACTGCGCACCCTACCCCAGGTGCGGTCTCACCAAAGCCCTGTATAGCTGTAGTAAGACATCCTTGCTGCTGTACTCAAATCCTCTTGCAATGAAGGCCAACATACCATTTGCCTTCCTAACTGCTTGCTGCACCGCAAGGACACCCAGGTCCCTCTGTACATCGATACTTTCCAAGCCATCACCATTTAAACAATACTTTGTCCTTATGTTTTTCCTACAAAAGTGGATAACTTCACATTTATCCACGTTATATTGCATCTGCCATGTGTTTGCCCACTCACTCAACCTATCTAAATCACCTTGCAGCGACTTTGCATTCTCCTCACAACTCACAATCCCACCTAGTTTTGTGTTTGATATTTGAAATTACAATTTTTTTAAAGTTGACATTAAAAATTGCTGTTAGGCTGCAATGAAAGTTGATTATTTGATTATTACAAATGTCATTGATGGTAGACAAGTTATATCTTCATAATGACAATGAACATAAACATTATCATATCTAACATACTGATCTCCATTTTAAAAGAATAAAAACAAAGTGAAGCACTAAATTTTGACAAATTTGAAATGTAAAATAGGATAGATCGCTATAATCGCAAGACAGACAATGCTCGTAAAACAGGATCACATTAAGCAAATAATATGCCTCTGTTCTGGATCCTACAATTTATAAGCAGTGCTTTCACTAGATGTATTCAGAATATTGGTTTTAATATATTATAGGAAGGATGGTGCTTAAGCCAATTCAGTTTAATGTTGTACCAATATTCTTCTTGTGCAATACTCTTAGAAGTAATTTGAGATGATGAGCTAACACCATTACCACCACTAGGGCTTCACACGGTGTTATATGGCTCAAATACTCTCTTTTGGGACAAACTGCTTTTTTTACACATACAACAACTTGTATTTATATAGGACCTTTAACGTGAAACATCCCAAGGCGCTTCACAGGAGTATTATGCAATAAAAATTTGACACGGAGGCACAAAAGTAGAAATTAGAGCAGGTGACCAAAAGCTTCATCAAAGAGTTATGTTTTAAGGAGCATCTTGAAGGAGGAGAGGTAGAGAGGTGGAGAGGTTTAGGCAGGGAGTTGCAGAGCTTGGGGCCTAGGCAACAGAAGGCACGGCCACCAATGGTTGAGCGATTAAAATCAGAGATGCTCAGGAAGGCAGAATTAGAGAAGCGCAGACATCTCAGGGGTTGTGGAACTGGAGGAGATTACAGAGATAGGTAGGAGCGAGGCCATGGAGGGATTTGAAAATAAGGAAGGGAATTTTGAAATCGAGGCGTTGCTTAACCGGAAGCCAATGTATTACTACAGCCCTGTAGACCATGAGCTTGGTGGCAGATTTGAGGGCCTGGTCTTCAAACATTCTTTTCCTCAGGCGGCCAAAAGCTGCACTGGCGCACTGGAGGCAGTGTTGAATCTTGTCGTCAATGTCTGCTCTTGTTGATAAGAGGCTCCCAAGGTATGGGAAATGGTCCACGTTGTCCAGGGTGGATTTTGATGACTGGGGGGGCAGTGCTGAGCGGCGAGGATAGGCTGGTGGAGGACCTTTGTCTTACGGATGTTTAGTGTAAGGCCCATGCTTTTGTATGCCTCAGTAAATACGCTGACTACGACTTGGAGTTCAGCCTCTGTATGTGCGCAGCCGCAAGCGTACTGTAGCTCGACGATAGAGGTTGGTGTGGTCTTGGACCTGGCCTGGAGACGACGAAGGTTGAACAGGTTCCCACTGGTTCTGTAGATTAGTTCTTGTTGACTGTGAGGCACCGAGGAAGATTAAGAGGGTAGGGGCGATGAAGCAGCCACGTTTGACCCCGGTCCGGATGTGGATTGGGTCTGTGATGGATCCGTTGGTAAGGATCATGGCCTGCATGTCGTCGTGAAGCAGGTGGAGGATGGTGACAAACTTTTGGCGGCATCCGAAACGGAGGAGGACGTTCCATAGACCTTCGCAGTTGACAATGTCAAAGGCCTTTGTAAGGTTGAAGAAGGCCATGTACAAGGGCTGGTGCTGTTCCCTGCATTTTCCTGCAGCTGTCGTGCTGTAAAAATCATGTCCGTTGTGCCTCATAGGGGACGAAATCCGCACTGTGACTCCAGGAGGAGCTCCTCAGCTACAGGGAGAAGACTGTTGAGGAGGACTCTAGCGACGACTTTCCCAGTGGCTGATAACAGGGAGATTCCTCTGCAGTTGTCACAGTCAGATGTCCCTTTTTTAAAGATGGTCACGATCACTGCATCTCTGAGATCTCCCGGCATGCTCTCCTCCCTCTAGATGAGAGAGATGAGGTCATGTATTCACGCCAATAATGCCTCTCCGCCATACTTCAGTGCTTCAGCGGGGATTCCATCCGCTCCTGTAGCCTTGCTGTTCTTAAGCTGTCTTATGGCTTTTTCTACCTCGTGCAGTGCTGGGGTTTTACTGAGGTGGTGGCAGGTAGCATGCTACGTGATGGAGTGGAGAACATTTGAGTCAAAGGCAGAGTCTCGATTGAGGAGATCTCGAAGTGCTCCTTCTAGCAGGCCCTGACTGCCTCGGTGTCCTTGATGAGTGTTTCCCCGTTCTTGACCAGCAGTGGGATGGGGTCTTGGGTGTGCTTTAGGACCCGGATTTTTTGTTGGACCTCAGCCTTAAGCCGTCTGTAACGCTGCCTTGCTGCTCCCAAGTTGGGTTGTTTAAGGCTCAGAAATGCCCTGCACTTGTGATCTATTAGCTCTTGGATCTCCTGGTCATTCTCATCAAACCAATCCTGGTGTTTCCTGGTCGAGTGACCGAGCGTCTCTTCACAAGCACTGGTTATGGAGGCCTGCAGGGCAGACCAAGAGCTGTGAGCATGCTGTGTCTCGGGGTCATCAAGGTACGCCAGGTTAGCTGTGAGGCGCTAACTGCATAGGGCTCTCTTAGCTGGTTCTTTAAGTGCCCCGGCATTGACTTTTTTGCGGCGCTGCTTCTGCTGCCCCCTCTGCTTTGGGGCTGTGTTGATGTCAATGATGGATCGGATTAGGTGGTGGTCCGTCCAGTAGTCGTCAGCTCCTGTCATGGCGCAGGTGATGCGCACATCCTTGCGATCCCTGGCTCGGACGATGACATAGTCAAGCAGGTGCCAGTGTTTGGAGCGAGGGTGTTGCCACAATGCCTTGTATTTGTCCCTCTGGCGGAACAAGGTGTCGGTGATGAAAATTTAATGTTCTAGACATTTTATCAGGAGTAGGATACCGCTGGAATTGGCTTTTCCTATCCCCTCTCACAGTCCCACGCAGCTGGATGGCAGTGGAGAGGATTTGGAGAAGGATCGAGTGGTCAACCATGTCAAAGCCTGCAGACAAGTTAAGAAGAGCAAAGAAGGATAGTTTGCCTTTGTCACAGTCACAAAAGATGTCATTTGTGACTTTGATGAGAGCCATTTCGGTACTGTGGAAGGCGTGGAAACCGGATTGGAGGGATTCAAACATGGAATTGCAGGAAAGATGGGCACGGATTTGGGAGGTGACAACACGTTCAAGGGCTTTGGAGAGGAAAGGGAGGTTGGAGATGTGTGGAAATGTATTTTTATCTAAGCTGTATCACACTGTATTTTTGTGCCCTTTTGATATAAAACAAAATGGAGTCCTGGTCCTTCCAGAAATTTCTGCAACAGTCGGTTTGCATAAACAGCAAAACCTGGCTTGAAACAGCTGATAATTAATCAATGGCCACCAGACAGCTAGGAGACAAGTCCTGCTAAGACAAGTATCACCCATGGTGCTCTCCTATTGTCCATACAACACCAGTTCCACTCCGCCCCACCCTTTTCGAGATACTCAAACCACCAGCCATTATCTCTTATACAGACCTCATCCATTTCATGCAAAAAGATAACTGGACAATTCTGACACAATGCAATGCCGGTAATAGCTCATTACCACAGTCTCATCGAGTAATGGCTGACTCGCCAACTAATAACCCTGACAAAAGGAAAAAAAGGAAACCATGTCAGGACAAGGATGTAGTAATTAACTCTTTATCTGTATTCACTGACTGCAAGACAGAGCCAATACACAGGAAGAGGCCATAATTTGGGTTTTTACTGTATAAATATCTCGTGAAATTGTACCATTTCAAAGGTGTTCACTTAGCCGTTGACTGAGTGAGACTTTTCCGTTGCTAGCAAGTAAAATTAAGGGAACATCTGCCGGGCTGAAGGTGTCTGAGTCGTATATTGTGAGTCGAGATTTCGACAGATGGGGCGGTAGTTTATAATAACAGAGGGATCGAGGGTTGGTTTTATGATGAGAGGGATGATGACGGCAGATTTGAGAAAAGGGGAGACGGTACCTGAGGAGAGCGAACTGTTAACAATGTCGGCTAACATGGGAGCCAGAAAAGGAAGTTGAGTGGTCAGCAGTTTGGTGGGAATAGAATCAAGGGAGCAGGAAGTGGGTCTCGTGGACAGGATGAGCTCAGAAAGGTCATGAGGAGAGATCGGAAAATGGAGAAAGATGTGAGGTCAGGGCTAAGGCAGGGGGCTTTCTTGGAGGAAGTTTAGCCCAGTGAGCTAGGGGAAGGAAGGGGAGAGGCAGAGGCAGCCGAACGGATGGTCTCAATCTTAGAGACAAAGAAGTCCTGAGCTCCTCACACTTACTTATTGTCGGAGGTGAGGGTGGAGACTAGGGAGAGAGGTTTAAAAAGACAGTTAGTAGTGGAGAATAGAAGCCGGGGTTTATCTTTACATTCCAGAATGATTCTGGAATAGTGAGCGATTCAAGTGAATATGGCACATACCAAGTGAAGATACAGTTCAAGTGAATATAGCACACAAGTTTCCTGCACTCCCCATTACACGTCACTGAAATTTTAGTGAACAGCATGCCTATTGTGCAATTATGTGAGTATTTCAGATGCTCTCCACTAACACCACTAACATGACATCAGAGCAATCATGCCTTTTGAATAATGATGGATATCAGCTTTGGATGAATGTTTGCTACAAGAAATGTAAAATTCAAGATCTTTGCAAAACTAAATTCAAAACAGGATAAAGCTAGAGTTAAATAATTTTGTTTCTTATTGTATAAAGCAGCAAGTGCATTGTATCTGTGAATATTCCTCACCTCAAGCTTGCAAGATTGTAAAAGAACCTGTATTAAGATATGACTTATGCACTGGATTTTGCAGAGGGTTTTTTTGTTTAATTCCAGTAAATTATTAGCTACCAACTTTAAAGTAGATGTACTGAAGTCAATAAAAACAGAACCGAAAACAATATTTTAATCTGTCACTGAAACCTTATACTGTAAATCTTGCATTTCATTTACATTGCCATTTGATGGTGAAAGTTACATCAGTCTTTACAAGCTTTTTGAAAGGAATGGAGAACATGATTAACTTGTTACATTCTGTGTTACATAATGTGCGATCACAAGTTCTGGGTTTAGGCATGTGTTGAGTGTGCGCTAAAACCCGGAACTTGTGATCTGTCAAGAATTCTTGACAGATCTACCGCATCTCCAGGCAAAGGGCCTCCGCGGGTGAAGAGTTCTGCCCAGCGAATGCCCGTGAAATTCTTACGCCTAGTAAAAGCAGGCGTAAGAGTTTTAAAAAATAGAAAAATAAAATTTTAGCAATAATTTATACATTTAAAAAACCTGTGCAATAAGGTAAATTTATTTTTAGCCCCTTTAAAACATGTATATTTTTCCAAAAATTTTTGGTTTTAAATATTTAATTAAACATTTTAATTAATTTTAAATACGGATGTTTTTAAAAAAAAAATGTATTTGATGCCTAGATGTATTTTTTGGGTATTCCCATTCATGAATGAGGATCCCCTTCTTTCATTCGTTGGGCTGGCCCACTCGAACCACGTGTGCCCTTGAGATGCGTGGGCCTCTTCCCGCGTGTATACAGAGAGGCCCAGGACCACAAATCTCCATTGCTCCTGGAGTACGCGAGCATTTTATTTGCGGATTTTATTTCCCTTCGACCGCAAATTCAGGACCAATGTGTTTTTACATATTTCATTTTTGTTTAAAACAAGAAAAAAAAAAGAATCATTGGGCCCAAGTTTGCCCCCTCTGCTCGTA